>NW_027206512.1:52467349-52832349 GCF_024711535.1 Dipodomys merriami
TGCTTCCTGCTTTACACCCTCCAGTGGCTCTCCATTGTCCATGCGCAGAACCCCGACCCATTGTCAGTGTGGCCACGGTTCACCTGCCATCCCAAAACCTCCTCCACAGAGATCGTCAGTTCCACACCAAGGTGCTTTGCCTGGCTCATCTGCTTGCTTGCTGTGTAGCCCAGGGTGGGTGAATTGAACTCTCAGAGCCTCAGTTCCCTCAACATTGACAAAAATACTACTACTACTAATAATAATAATAAGGGCTTAGAATGGATTGGAGACAGCTTTTCCAGTACTTAGAACACTAACACCAGTACTGAACAGAGGATGGGTAGCAGCTTGGAGTGATAGGCCTTTCCATGGCACTGTGTGTTTGGTGATGCATTGGTCTCCCCAAGAAACAGAGAAAGTCACCCCTTCATGACACCCTGCAACCTGCCCCACACAGTGGCACATCAGGAGCTGCTTGTAGATCAGGAGCAGTGAATGGGTCCTGTCCCTACTTCTCTGCCTCCCCGGTGCTTGTATCCAGCATGCAGGGCAGCTTCTCTCCCAGGCTGCCTTAGAAGGTTTACGGCCCTGCGCTGCTCTTTCAGTGCCAGGATGACCAGGTCCTTCACAAAGCCTCTGGCGTTGAATTTCACAAATCATCTGTGGCTACATCTGTATTTCCATGGTAACAACACTGAGGAAGACTATGAGCATGCTTATTTGAAAGTGCCTGCAGGGGTGAAAGTAGCACATGCCTGGGAGGCAAATGGAGACCTAATCTCAAATCCAGACTCAGTAACGGTAACAGAGCCTTGCATGTTTCTATTGGTTGCCTCTGATTCCTAATAAGAAGAGGCGGGTATAATGGGTGAGATTGCTTTGCCTAACCTCTCTGTCCTCGAAAATCCACAGTGTGTAAAAGGAAGATAGTAATATAATATACTCTGCAGGGCTTTTGTCAGATTAGAGATCACACATGGTAGGTTGCTATTCTGATCATCTGTATCTTAGAGTAAGGACTAAGGAAAACTTAGCTGGATGTTTTGTGTTTATGATGGTACTGTTCTTATTGTTTTTATCGCTATGACTACCATGACTACAACTTTTGGAGAGTCTTTTTCTTACCTCTGCATCTGATGCTGGTAAGTGGCAGACCAAAGAGAAAGGTTACCACTGACACACTTTGGCAGGCAGGGTGCTTGGATGTAGATTGTTGGGGACACCAACCAATTCACTTTAGTCCATTTCTGGGTGAAACCACTATTGACCCACAAACACTAGAAACAATGTCACCAAATGTATCTGCAGCAGGAATTCTAGAACAGGATGTATCCAAACATCTCTGAAACTGTTTTACATCTAGCCCAGAAGGCATCTCTAGTACAAAGAAGCCTGGAACTTGATATCACTTGTTGGCAAGAGGCAGCCACAGACCCATGATCTGATCTTGCTAAGAAACAGCATAATGCTGGGCACCAGTGGTTCACGCCTGTAATCCTCGCTACTCAGGAAGCTGAGATCTGACTGTGGTTCAAAGCCAGCCCAGGCAGGAAAGTCCCTGTGAGACTCTTATCTCCAATTAACCATCAGAAAACCGGAAGTAGCACTGTGGCTCAAGTGGTAGAGTGCTTGCCTTGAGCTGAAAAGCTGAGGGACAATGCCTGGACTCAGTGTTCAAGTCCCACAACTGACCGTAAAAAGAGAGAGAGAGAGAGAGAGAGAGAGAGAGAGAGAGAGAGAGAGAGAGAGAGAGAGAGGGAGGAAGGGAGGGAGAGAGGGAGAGAGAGAGGGAGGAAAAAGAAAGAAAGAGAGAAAGAAAGAAAGAAAGAAAAAGAAAGAAAGAAAGAAAAAGAAAGGAAAGGAAGAAAGAAGGAAGGAAGGAAGGAAG
This sequence comes from Dipodomys merriami, assembly GCF_024711535.1. Taxonomy (NCBI): domain Eukaryota; kingdom Metazoa; phylum Chordata; class Mammalia; order Rodentia; family Heteromyidae; genus Dipodomys; species Dipodomys merriami. The sequence goes on from NW_027206512.1 coordinate 52,469,220, forward strand.
GAAGGAAGGAAGGAAGGAAGGAAGGAAGGAAGGAAGGAAGGAAGGAAGGAGCGAGCAGCATGCTTGTACACTGCTGTGATTATATCTCAAAACCATCGCTGTGAAAAGGCAGAAAAGGCAGTGCAGAGCAGGTCTGACAAAGTATTGCAAGTGAGATTCTGGAGAACAACTGTGTGTATGGGAGAGTCAGGGCACAAAGGCAAAATAGACCCAAGAAATGGAGTAGAAATGTAAGTGATTAAAAAACATAATAATGAGCCATGCAGAACTTGAAGACTTAAGGAAAAATAAAACGGGAAAGCTCTAAGTATTCACATGAACAAAACCACATATAGTAACACCAGAGTTATCTCTGCATTCAAAGGGGAGTAGTAATTACAATGGTGCAAGTCATTTCAGGTGAAATAAGGGTGAATCTGAAGCCATATATATATATATATATATATATATATATATATATATATAGTTAATAAATATTCATACCTCTTGTGTGCACGTGGGTGTGTGTAACTATCTCTGGAATATAGAGAAAGGCAGGAGAATAATTCCTGTGTTCTAATTTTTCTCCTGTTCAAAGGAATTGCATCTTTGCTATTAAGGTGATTTGTACCTCATTTTAACACAACAGCATCAACAAAAATCCCCCCAAATAAAATAAAGACTGGGCTTTCCAATTCTAGGTCAATGGAAAGTGGTTGATTGTTAGATAATGACCAGAACATTTTCTACCTCAGTTTTGTAAAGTGGAGGAGGGGAATGAAGATCCCTGGGGGTGCCAACGTACCCCTGCAGATGATGTTTGGGTTCCAAGTGAACTGGTAGGATCTTGTGCAAAGCATATTCCAGAACGTGTGCTTCCCAGGGAGTGGAGTGGTATTGTAGCAAGCAATATAATTACTACGCTGACTCTGAAATTACTGCCAACTCTTTTGAAATGTCTATTTTTTTAGTCTTTCCATAGATAATTATAAATCCTGAAAGAGAAAAGTGTTTATTTCACCAAATATCGTTGTACCAGGCATCGTGCTAGCTCTCAAGGGGGTAGATACGGGTTAGACATCCAGTGAGTCTTAAGAAGCCCTGGTGTATTATTTTTTTAATTTAATTTTATTGTGATTATAAAGACAATGTACAGAGGGGTGACAGTTATGTAAGTTAGGTAATGAGTGTATTTCCTTTTGGACACTGTCTCCCCTTCCCTCAATCTCTCCCAGTTTTTCTCCTCCCATCCCCACTCACAAGTTGTGTTGCTCATTTTCAACATGGTGTCTAGTGAGCACCACTGCTGCCTTTGGCTACCCTTTGTCCCTCCTTTGCCACAGTATATTCTTTTTATTGGCTCAGAAGTGACATTACCAAGCATGTCTAGTGTTCTTATTTTATTGGCTCAGAAGTGAAAGTACCAAGCATGTCTAGTGGTCTTATTTGTTAGTCTTGGTTGTTTCCAAAATTAAACAAAAACAAAAACAAAAACTACCCTCCAAGAATCCAGGTGTGATTCCACTAAAAGGAGTCAAAACTACGTATCATCTTTAGCAAGGATTAATTCTCATCCCTGTTTGGGGTGATGGTGAGATAATTGTTTGGACAAATGTGGAAGAGGATTCATTTGAATGGCTTGTGTGTATACACAGAAAGTATGTATTTTTAGACACAGGCACACATGTGTGCATATGTATACACACACTTGCCATGCGTGATCCATCTATAGATGTTAAATCTTAAATCTTTCATCTTTATGAGTGAACTATTGAGTTTTCCAGTAGCTGCCTCAGCCCTGAAAACTGACAAGGACTGGTTAATCTGTTGTCATCTATGCCCCCCATTTTTTCCAGAATTTTAGGGAATCGGGTGGCTGAACTGGAGAAAAAATTAAGAACTCTGGAAGTTTCTGGTTTGTGGAGTCTTCCAGGTAAGCTGAAATTCCTGGAAACTGGATTTTCTTTTGTTTCGCTTTAAATTGTTTTTTAAAAGAAGTACTTGGGTAAATACAAAAAAGATTAATATCATTTTTAAAAAGTATCCTTCTATGTCCTATGCTGGTGGCTTATGCTGACAATCCTAGCAACTCAGGATGCTGAGAGCTGAGAATCGCAGTTTCAAGCCAGGTCAGGTAGCAAAGTCCAATTAACTACCAAGAAACCAGAAGTGGAGCTATGGTTCACGTGGTAGAGTATCATCCTTGAGTGAAAAATCTAAGGGACAGTGCCTAGGCCCTGAGTTCAAGTCCAAATACCAGTACAAAATATTATATATTATTGTCGGTCATGGGCCTGAACTCTGGGCCTGGGTGCTGCCCTTGAGCTCTTCAGCTCAAGGCTAGTGCTCTACCACTTGAGCCACAACACCACTTCTGGTTTTTCTGCTGATGTGCAAGCACTCCACCACTGAGCCACCAGCCCCCATCTATGTCTATTATATCTCTGCATATTTTTTATTCTTTTATTTTGAGATCATTGCTGAAAAATATAACAAGTATTTTAAATTTAGAAAACATCATGAAGAGAGACAGAATTAGAAAAATATAATCAGTATTCAAATTTTAGGGAGACGCTAAAGTTTTGCTGACTTAAATTCTGAAATTGCCATTGTGTGTGTGTGTGTGTGTGTGTGTGTGTGTGTGTGTGTGGTTAACCTTTGCAAATGTAGTGAATTTTTTTATCTGTAAGTACCCTATAAAGATTTTTATCAAGGCAATCATCATTCCTAAAAGAAATGTGAGAATATACAAAGATATGTCCAATGTAATTATTGGTCCTAAAAATGAATGGTAAAATCTTAGGACAATTTGTGTAATTTAATCATCAGTCCTAAAGCCATACGGAAATATGCACAATGGTTTGTTCAGTTTAATCACTGGTGTTATAAATGAAGAGCCAACAAATTTTTCTCACCCAAATGTACTTCACAACCACCTTCTCTGCTTTCCCTGTCCCATTTGTATGGAGCTGAAAATGTTCCGGAGGATTTATTTCCATACTTGTACTTTGCAGGCAACTCTGAGATTTCACTTTAGCTATATTTATCCCACTTCTCCTTGTAAAATACCCCTTTTCAGGAGTCCCCATCAGCTAATCTCCATTGTCTTTATACTAGTTAGAAACTTATATTTATCATTTTCTAACACCTCCTCTTTCCCTGGAAGGATCGTGGTGCATGTATTTTTAGTCACGTACCCTTTCTGCGCAAAACAGCTCCTCTGCCCTTGACTCGTGTGGGCTGCGTCTTTGTAATGGACGGCGAGGGGGGGGGGGTGAAACTTGCCCCAGGGAGGTGGACAACATTGCGTTTGCTTAACTATAAATCTGAGTGGCTGCCTTAGGTTGCCTGGAAGTATGTTTCATAAATTGGAATTTTTAGCAGAGATGTCTTGAACTTGATGTCAAAAGATCCCACAGAACTAATTAGTGGCAAGTGGCATCCTGGAGGTTTGGATGATTCATTTTGCTCAGGACCCTTGGATGCGGTTCAAACCCCATCTTCTGGGAAGGCCACTTCCCATGCACCGAATGTCCGTGTGTTTGAGCAAATCTGTCATTTATTCGTACAGTCAGATTGCCGTGACGTTTTTTTATTTTTTTCCTCTCAAAATGCCTTTGTAAATTTTTGCTGTTTCATTTCTATAATTTCGAGGAAACAATGGATGTTTGAATGAGTGACTGAATGTTGAAACTTTTCTCTCTGGTGTTTGGTCCAGGTGGCCGTCATGCAATAACAGCTCTTTCTTTCCTTCTCTTGTTCTGCCTGCAGGCCTGAGCTACAATGTCTCTGTAGGATTCGGGAGTATGTTCTTTTTCTTTTTCTTTTTTTTGGTAATATCTGCTTTTGTGACTAATATGAGTGGTGCATTACATCTTTCCTGCATGTAAAGAAGTAGAAATGTGTCTCCTGTGTTTCCTTGAACTTCTCTGACTAGAATAGCCAGTTGGAAGAGAGAATTTAATTAATTCAAAGCAAGAATTAGAGAGGGAAAATTGGCTTTGAGGGACCTGCTGGAATGAATTCTATACTGTGGCTGTGGTTGTCTAGTGCCTGACTCCAAGTAGGTGCATCGGGGAGGGGGGAGGAGCGGGCATTCCCCAGCTCTGATACAGTGCTTGTAATAGTGACAGCTTTGCCTTGTGTCGAAATATGTACCCATGAAGCATTGCATTATGTATCTTCAGTACCTCATGAAACCAGCATGAGGGAGCCTCTCCCTGAACCTCAGACAAGGCCCTCTATCTGTTGATGGCTTTATTTATCTCCATTTAACCTACTGAATACTGGGATAAGACAAGAGGACATTCTTTTTCTCCTCCTCCTCCTCCTCCTCCTCCTCCTCCTCCTCCTCCTCCTCCTCCTCCTCCTCTTCCTCCTCCTCTTCCTCCTCCTCCTCCTCCTCTTCCCCTCTTTTCTCCTCTTCTTCCTCTTTTTTCTCCTCTTCCTCTTCTTCCTTTTTCTCTTTCCTCCTTTTCTCTTCATCTTCCCCCTTTTTCCTTCTCCTTCCTCCTCCACCTTCCTTCTCCTTTTCTTCCTCCTCTTCCTCCTCTTTATCCTCCTCCTTTTTTTCCTTCTCCTTCCTCTTCTACCTTGCTTCTCCTTTTCCTCCTCCTCCCCTTCCTCCTCCTCATTCTTCTCCTTCTCTGCCTATTCTTCTTTGTCCTCTTCCCAAGTAGGAACCAAATCAACACTAGTAGGTACTGAGTTTCAGTGGGAGAAACACCAACCTTACTTGTCAGCACCTCAAAGGGATCAATGTCTTCTCCAGCATGTCAGCCCATCAGTGGGTTGATAGCATTTGAGTGTCTACTTGTATTCAATGCTGTACCGGGAAATGCTGCTTCTCATCCCTTTGGTGGACTCTTAGGCCAGTTGGAGATTCCAGATGCACCTGCATCTGACAGTGAGAGAAACAAAGCATCAAATGGTCCCCACTTTGCACTAAGTGAGTAGTGGAGATGGGAGTGTGGGGGTGGGGGAAGCACCCTCAGGGTCCCTTCTGGAAGGTGTAGACTTTGAGAGTCTCTGGCACATTTGGGGAAGAGGATGAGGACTTCTATGCCATAAGGAATTAGGAGAGCTTGCAGAAGGCCTTTGTGGCATTCTGCCTCGATGGTAGCTTGACCGTCGTTTATTGCCATCCCTCCTGCACTCCACCTGCTAGACCTAAGAAACCAAACGAAAGCTCAGGCATCAGGCCAATGGATTCAAGCTCCATGTAGTCAATGTAGATGAGCTCTGCACTCTCAGAGAAACGATAGAGCTAAGAGCTGTCTCTAACAAAGCCTGAGAACCCTTCGAATATTTAGCAAGCTTCAAATCAGTAGCAGTCTGGGTTCATCCTTTCCACACCTTCACAATGCTTGGGCATGGTGACAGCTGGCTACTGTTCCCTTGCTCTGCATGCGCCTGGCTCAGACTTTTGCAGAAGTTAACACTGCATTTCTGAGGAGCTGCCATGGAGTGAAGGATGACCCTGAGTTTGGGTGGGGCCGGTGAGGCAAGGCACATAGAAGATTTCCTGTGAGCTGGGTGCTGGTGGCTCACACCTGTAATCCTAGCTACTCAGGAGGCTGAGAGCTGAGGATCATGGTTCAAAGCCAGCCCGGCAGGAAAGGCCATGAGACTCTTATCTCCAATAAACCACCAGAAAACCGGAAGTGGCGCTGTGGCTCACACAGTAGAGCTCTTGCCTTGAGCTGAAGAGTGCAGGGACAGTGCCCAAGCCCAGAGTTCGAGCCCCACAACCGACCAAAAAAAAGAATTTCCATGAGAGGAAGGCTGACAGAGATATTGCAGCTGCTTCTTATCCCACCCACATTTTTAATTCTTTAGCCACTAAGGCAGAAGGGGCATTGGTGAGGTTGGTCATTTTTCTCCCTGTGCCTCTAGAAGGCCAGAGAAAGGCCAGTTCACTTGGCCAACCAAGATGGGCCAAGGAATACAGCTTTGATCTTGACTTGTGGCCTGATCTTGACTTTGTCTCCTTGATGGAGAGAAACTAAAGCCATCCATGATGAGGGCCCCGGCTCTGGTTTCATAGTCACCAAGTCTCAATCGCTATGAACCCATCAGAGCGTTTCCAGCTGTGTCTTTGCAGCCCACAAGGGACCTGGTTGTGCCAGCTTCCTTCTTAGCATCTCCTACCAACACCTGAGCCACAGGTCAACATTATTTTTTTGGGAAACCCATCCCAAATGGGTGTCTGGATTTTTTTTTCCTCCATGTGAAAACAGCATGTCTTGTGGAAGCTCGGAGTCCCAGGTGACTCAGCTGGCAGAGAAAGTAGCATCTGTAGCGGGTGGTGACAGGCTCTATCCTTTGAGACAGCTGTAAGCATGCAACTCACCAAATGCCAGACTCCCAGGATGCATCACCGGTCACTCAGACATTACCAGATGTTTACTAAACACCTACAATATGTAAAACTCTCTAACACAGTTTTTGCAGTAAGTTAGTGAGACAGTATGATGCACAAATAGGAAGGACGAGGGGGGTGGGGTGGGCAGTATAGGGGATTATATCCAGAGGTGGTATGGTTTTCCAAGAAGAAAAAAATAATAATAGACATCTTCATGCAGCACTATTTGGTGTCTGCTGCCCCTGAAACTGAGGGAAATTAGAGAATTCTAAAACCTAGAACCCACTCAGGGTGCAGGGCTGTTCAGTGGGTTGGTTTCACACAGCTTTCGAGAATCTTACTTATAGTCAAACAGTAAGATTGGAGTGTAGGCTGGACCAAGGCAGCCAGGGGTTCATTTTTGGAATGATGGTTCCTATCAAGGAATCAAACATGGCACCAAATCCTGCCTGGTAGGCTCTTCTTTCCCCACCCCACACCCCCCTCCCCCACGCCCCAGGGTGGCATCATTTCATGCCCACATGTTTTGTGTTTCTGTGTCTGGCCCTCACGCTCACTTTCAAAACTGTTCTCCTATGTGAGCAGCCATGACTTCCAGAATAGGAGTGTGGTGCTTTGTTTACCTTCCCCCATCCTGTGTGCTCTCTCTGCACGCGAGACTATCACACAGATAGACACAAGGGTGTGGTAGAATTGTGAGCTGAAGGGAAGCTCACCTGGGAGCACTTGGAGGACTTGATACTACCTGCCTCAATCAAAATGAATTCCAATTGCAATGTAATCAAAATAGAATCAAGCCAGATATATCACTCTTCCTATTTCACAGATGAGAGACAAGAGGCCCAGAGAGGTAAAGTGACATTCTTGATGTCAGTTAGCAAATGACATTGCCCAGAGCAGTTAATAGTAGAATGGGGCCCCAAAGCCTGCACTCCTGAGCCCACTGCTACTGTCTTTATTGTTAGTTTGGGCCAAACACGTGGACCACCCTTCAATGGTGGTATTTGTGGGCAGCCATTTCTGAGCAAACTCTTACTGACAGCTGGCCCTCGACCTCACTGCTCCATCCTCCCAGTAGAGAAAGAGCTTGCTGGTCACTTCCTCTCTTCCTTTCCTCCATTGATGGAGACTCCTACTCCAAACAGACAGTTGGTTATGTGGGAGGAAATGTAAGCTAAACTTACCGATGATAGGACATGTTTCCTATTTTCCATGGCAGGGGGTAAGGACACCATACTCTTCAATGACTCCACTCTTCCTAATACCCAGCGATCAAGATCCCCACTGCTGAAGTTCGCTGAGCAGCCTTTGAAGAAGCAAATGGATGCCAAAGAGGGTAAGCACACACCTCCATTTCTCCCACTTGCCTCCTCTGTAGGACAGGCTAAGGAAAGTCCCTTCCCCTCTGCAGCTGCTATGGTACCATTGAGACAGCCCCCCATTTCTTCTCACTGCTTACCTGAGATCTTGGGAGGTCCTAGCAAAGGAGTGCTAATCCCCTATCAAACCTCATGTGGTAGCAGTTGTTAGAACTTGGGCTAGTGACTCCAATTCTGTTTCTTCTCCCACAAAATGGTGACATGATGGCGTCAACCTCAGAGAAGTCTTAGCCAATGACTTGCTGGCTGAGTAGTTGGAAAGAGTCCAATGGAATGGTGAGAACATCTAACCAGGCACATGGTTCTGGGTAGAGTGGTAGGGGATCAATGGCTCATCTAGGGATGGGAGGAGAACAGCTATGAACACCAGATTCTTCCCATGTGGCAGGCTTGTTTACCTGATAAAACTCTCCTTCACATCTTTTGAAGCTTTGTCTTCTTCCTCCATCCTCAGTGTGAAAGCCAGCTTCCAAGATGGCGCCAACAATCCTTACTCATCTGTATTCCAACCTTTGTGTTGTCCTCTACCATGTTGTAATCAGCCTTAATGATTATCGGGGTCCTGCAGAAGTGATGGGATGGTGCTAGGTCATGAAAGATGAATGGATTGTTCCTTGTGCTTCATCCATCCCTGTTCCTGGTCATCTCTGGAGAAAGATGGCCGCCATGTTATTCAGGTGATCTCACAAGCTACTCCTGTGGTGTGGAGTTGAGGCCTTTAGGCACCATTTTGGAAGCGGATTCTTCACCTCTGTCAAACCTTCAGATGTTGGCAGTTCTGGTTTAACATTTGGAAGAAGATTCCATGAGAATCCATTTGTTGGAACCATCCAAATAAACTGTCCTCAGACAGCTTAAGCTAGGTATGAAGCTGTAGGATTTGAAGAAATGGCAGTAGATAACACCGTTATCTACACACAGATGACTATCAGGTTCTGTCCTTGAACAGCTAAAGTTTTTTCTGCTTTGCCTGCTCAGAGGCCTACCTTCAATTATCAATATCATAAATATATTCTCTCTCCTCATGCCCCTGCTCTAGGTTCTACTTGCAGCCACAATCCCATGTTTCCCAGAGCCTAGAACATTCTACCAAACCTTTTGTGGAGTTCTCCAACTCAATTGGTGGATGTCACCAACTCTTTCTGTTTCCTCCCTCTTTTGTCACCCTCTCAGTTACTTACGCTTTAGGCCTAGTGTCCACTGTTCTTCCCCATCTCCACTTGGTCTGTAGACAAAGTCCCGCTGGGTTTCCTGTATCTGGGCCCCTCTCACCTCCAGCCTGGTTCAGACCTTCTTTTCCCCACCTGGATTTCCTGCCTCCTATCCTCCCTTGCTTTACTTCCACCCTTCTCCTGTGCTTTAGGATAATCCTTCTGGATGCTTTTGCATCTTATTTTGTGCCCGTCTCATGATCCAAGTGCTTCTCAACTTTCTTCTATTTCAAATGTGTCTACTTAGCCTAACTTTCTAACTTGATGATCATCTGACCTTTTATCAAAGTAGACTAGCCAATTGTGTCGGTCAGCTATTGCTGTGTAACAGGTCACCTCAAAACTGAGGGTATAAAACAACAGTAGTGTCTTCTTAGGAGTCCTTGGCTCAGACAGGCAGTTCTGCCCACCTGATCTAGCTTCACCCAGGCTTCTGTGTGCATTTTTACTGCTGTGCTTTGAAGTTTGTTCAATTCATTTGTCACAGTGCATAGAGTGGTAAGAGCAGGAGCCAGGACATGGATTTCAAGTTTCCATAGGAAGTGCCCACAAGTACTTGTGAGGGAATTGTTGGAGAGAGCCCCTGATTCTGGTGGGCTCCCTGCTTGACCTTCCACCACACGTGTCTGTTTGCAAGACTGGCTCGTAGCACACTAGAGTATATCATGTCTCAGCTGGTGGTCATCTCATATCAGCATCCAGCATCCATCTGGAGATCCAAAGCCTTCTGTCTGTTCTGGACCTGCTGAGACTTGAGTGGGCTTGGGCCTGATAAATTAGAATGGAGTAGGAACTGTGCCTGAATCTCACAAGGGCCTTAGAAGTGATGCTGTAATTCAATGTGATAGCTTCCAGAGCTCCATCATCAGCACCCATTGTTCCCACCCGGCTTTCACTGGTGCTGAGGGAACAAGGAAGCATTCATGGGGCTGCTGTCAGTGTCTGGACGCATGGCCATCACAGCCCTACTTAATTCCAGCTGAAAGCCAAGCACATGCAGAAGAACAAAGCCTATCAGAAAGCTGCTAACAAAGGAAGACAAATATCTCCTTTGGGCCAAGGAGGGGGGACACATTTCTAGCGGTCTAGTGATCGGCTTCTACAAAGTGACATCGTTGGGTATTTTTTTTTTTCATCGTTTTTCTTTCCACACTATTTGTGTCATGATGCATTTGTATCAGCTATTGCCTCGTCATTCTTGATATGCATATGGTTATTAATAAGTATTCATGATGTTAATTTGCTTTGCTAAAACACCACAGAATAATCACTATTATTTGCAATAATATTTTCCTAGTTTGGCTAGTTCAGAAATCTTGCCATTCTGGAAATGCCAAAGCTACGAGTCTGTGAGTCTGTTCTAAAGGAGAAAGGACACTGTCATTGCTGAGTTCATGTCCAGAATCTTAAAGTGAAAGGAGACATTGGCCTTAAAAGGTACTGAGAGGTGCCAATGATGGACACGGAGTTGTGACACATTGAAGAAACACCTGTGTCCTGACAATTCCTGGAGTACTTTTAGATAAACACAACGGGAAAATGAATGGGTCAGCCCTACTTTGACCTGTAATCCTACCTCAGAACCTGGCCTCTGGATCTTCATGGTCCTGGCACTCTGAATGTCCATCTAGCCTTTCTCAGAGGAAGCAAATGCCAGATGGGACCTCCTAAGCCAATTATAGCCTGTGCCCACTTGTCCTTCATTGTGACTGTTTTTATTGTTGTTTGTTTGCCAGTCGTGAGGCTTGAACTCGGAGCCTGGGCTCTATCCCTAAGCTTCTTTTGATCAGGCCTAGTGTTCTACCACTTAGTCACAGCTCTACTTCCAGCTTTTTGGTAGTTAATTGGAGATAAGAGTCTCACAGGCTTTCCCTCCCCAGCCTAGCTTTGAACTGCAATCCTCAGATCTCAGCCTCCTGAGTAGCTAGGATTACAGGTATGAGCCACTGGTGCCTGGCTGTGACTATGCTGTAAATCCATATTCCCCATCTCCACCAAAAAATATTAAGCAACTTCCCTGGTATACTGTCATAGGTTTTCCATTAAGGGAAAAGAGTCATCCATCTGCACATGAGTTGAATATAATCTAAAGAAATTATACAAGGAAACATACCAGTGAGCAAACATGCCAGTATCATTTCGGCCTCCCCAGTGTAAATGCAGGTAAAGATGAATTAACCTGACTCGATTAAAAAAAAAAAAAACTTACTGCAAAGGGCTTAGGGGTGAAGATGCGGTGAGTAAGGTTAATTAATTTTTCAGGGGCAAGAATATACTATGAAGTATCCTAGAGGAAGTAATTCCACAGGAGTAATTTCCAAAGGGAGTTTATTCATCTTACACATTGAAAAATTTAGCTTCAGACAATATCATATTTTATTCTGTTGTAATCAACTTGGTCATTCTGGGAAACTTGTTCCCTTTCCCTCACTGTACAACCACTATAAAAATGTTCATTTGGAGCCAAGCACTGGTGGCTCATGCCTGTAATCCTATTTACTCAGGAGGCTGAGATCTAAGGATCATAGCCAAAGCCATCTAGGGCAGGAATGTCTGTGAGATTCTTATCTCCAGTAAACCACCACCAAACCAGAAGTGAAGCTGTGGCCCAAAGTGGTAGAACAACAAATCTGAGGGATAGTGACCAGGCCCTGAGTTCAAACCCCATGACCAACAACAACAAAACTCATTTGTTAATGTGAAATTTATGTGATTGCTTTCTCAAGCTACCTTTAATGTAGCTAAATGTTTGTGCAAGGTAGAAAGCTTTTTCTTTGTTTTCAGAAAGTACCATTTGAAGAAATTTAAGGGTAGCTACCTGTACATAACCAAAAATGAATACAAGGAGCACATTCATATATTAATGCCAGGTGTTTAAAGATGTGTGTTAATATATTCAGGTATTCATGCATACATGGATAGGTCTGTATACTCAAAAACATTTAATAAATAGTGATTGAATCCCTACTATAGAACACTGACAAGATTTAAAAAAAATAATCAGGACAGGTTTTATACTAATGGTAATTATAAATAACAATTTGAGAAATAAAAATTAATATATCTGATAATAGACTTGTGGGAAGTTGGACATGGAGATAGGACCTGTGTCCACATTTAGTCAAATAGGCTTATGTGGAGGACAGGGAGGTAGGGCCGACTCACAAGGTCTGTCTTTGGGATACAGAAGGGAATAATAGACCCGCTCTAAGCAAAGACACTGGGGGCAGAGGTGGGTTCAATGAAGGGCTTATGTAGTTGGAGGGTGAAAATACAAGGAGAGGATTTGGGACATGGGCATTGGGCCATAGAAGGCTATGAGTGACAGGTGACAAGCTTAGGCTGTGTTCCTCAGGCAGACACAGCCTTTGAAGGTTTCCATTTTGGACTTCTGACCTCCAGAACTGTAAAAGAATCAGTATACATTGTTTGAAGTAGACAGTCATTTGTTATAGCAGCTGTAGGAAACTAATACAGCATGCTCACAGTACTAGATTAGGAGGACAAACAGCCGAATATGGGGGTGTTGCAGAAACCACAGGCAGAGGCAGCTTGAAAAGATGACATGGCCAATGGAATGCATGGCACAGAACTGGGGACCCAAAGAGAACAAACACGGGAGCTGAGGAGGCAGACCTCATAGCAGGGAGGGGCAGGGAGGACGCAGGACAGAGAAGGTCCCAAGGTATCATCGGGATTGAGAAATGGAGGCAGATAAATTCATGAGACCCTTATATCCAGTTCACTACTAAAAAGCCGGTAATAGAGCTGTGGCTCAAGTGGTAGAGCCTTGAACAAAAAAGCTAAGGGAAAGTATGTACCCGTGCCCTGAGTTCAAGCTGCAGCTTGTGTATGTCAGCACATCACACACACACACACACACACACACACACACACACACACACACACACACACACACACACACACACACAATGGACAGGAACTCTGAGACTAGAAAGACAAAGCAACCATGGGTGGTGGAATCTTGGAACTTGCAAATCTTGCTTTTTACTTTCTTGTTTATAAAAGAAGCACACGTGCCTCTTGTTGTTTGTGTGCAGTACTCGGGCTTAACCCCCAGGTCTTACACTTACTAGGCTAGCATAAAAATTTAAATCTGGCAGAACGATGAAGTGAAATGTAAAGATTTCCTCCGCCTTGGCGGCCTGTCCTCATGCTGCTCCCCAGAGGCACAAGGTAAGCCATCTCTAGTGGGCAATCTGCAATTCCCCCCATATCTGAAACTCTTGATTGCTTCCATGATGCAAGGAGTGGAAAATTCCATACCACCCTGTCAACATGTGACAGGCCACGGTCAAACACAGGCACAGTAAGAATATCGTATAAAATTGCTTTCAGCTATGCATAGAAGATGCATATGAAACAAATTACTTTTCATGTTTAGACTTGGGTCCCATCCCAAGATATCTCATTATGTATATGCAAGGATTTCAAAATCTAAGAATATCTGCAAGACTTCTGATCGCAAGCATTTTGGATAAAAGATGCGCATCCTGTACACTGGAAAGAATTTTACAACCTGCTGAGTGCAATTTTATACTTAATCTCCCATTGATGCACACACAGGTAACGTCCAGGTGCCTGCTATTAAAGTGTTGCTGTTGTTGTTACTGTTTTTCGAAACCAGTCTGGAAGTTTGTATTTGACATGTTGGCTCATTGGTGGATTTCTCCCACCTGAACCATGCCTCCAACCCCATCAGTGTTGTAGCAAACATGCAAAAAAAAAAAAAAAGATTTGAAATGTTTGGGCTGCTATGCATTGGTAGCTTTGCCATAAAAGGATTACCTATATGGTTCCCGTGGATATTGTCCAAAGAATCATAAAAGACTTTTTCTGCCTTCTTGTCCTCCTAAGTCATAGGAAGTTCTGTTTCCCTACACACCTTTAACAACACTGAGCTTTCTGAATCCTTTGAATTTTTTTTTGCCAGTTTCATCAGTGGAATCCTGTTGTGATTTAGATTACAATTATGAATGGTATTATGAATTATTTAAAGTGCTCTCTCCTTCCTCCCTGAGCCCTTACTGGGGTGTTTGCATACTGGCTGCTGCTGCTGCTTTTTTTTTTTTTTTTGGCTGTGGGGTTTGAACTCTGGGCCTGGGTGCTGTCCCTCAGCTCTTCAGCTCAAGGCTAGCGCTCTACCACTTGAGCCACAGCACCACTTCTGTTTTTTCTGGTGGTTTACTAGAGATAAGAGTCTCACAGACTTTCCTGCCTGGGCAGGCTTTGAACTATGATCCTCATATCTCAGCCTCCTGAGTAGCTAGGATTATAGGGGTAAGCCACCAGTGCCTGGCTGCATGCTGGCTTCTTAACAACCAGGTTTTGGCTAGGTACCAGTGGCTCATGTCTGTAATCCTAGCTACTCAGGAAACAGATCTGAGGATCATGGTTTGTAGCCAATTCCAGAAGAAAAATCCCTGAAACTCGTATCTCCAATTAACCACCCAAACGCCAGAGCTTTGAGCTGTGGCTCAAGTGGTAGAACATGAGCCTTGAGCCACAAGGCTCACCGTCAATGCCCAGGCCCTGAGTTCAAGCCCCAGGACCATCACAAAAACAAAATAGGTCCTGTAATCCTCCTGGGCCCTGGATGGAAGAGAAGAGGACCATGTCAGTGCTCCTGGGCCCTGGATGGAGGGGAAAGAACCACATCAGTGTTCATGGGCCCTGGATGGAGGAGGGGGGGACCATGTCAATGCTGGTGAGGTTGGAGGCCCCACAGGAGAGCAACGTGAGGAGGCTGACTTGCAGCCAGAGGTTTGACATTGTCTTGTGTTTTCAGGGGAGGCTCAGCAGCAGGAAGGAGATGAAAGGTGTGGTTCTGTGGCAGCACTGACAGCACCAGAGGACGCCGCCGCCGTGAGGCCTGCTGTCAGCTCCCTAGCAAAGGCGAGCCTGGGGAAGCAACGCACTTGCTTTCATCATCCTTCGTTTTCCCACTTACCTTCGGAGGAAGAAGTAAACAGGCTGGGAAGGGAAGTAATTAAACTGACAGAGGAACAGGCAGCTGCAGAGCTGGATGGGGTTAGAAGAGAAAGTCCCATGGAGGGACAGCGGAGTGAGCCAGGACCACCGACACCTGGCCTGGCCTATCACAGGGAGGGGCCCAGATCCCTGCTGGGCGACCTGGAGACCGCCCAGCCCGGAATGGAAGCCTCCTCCCGGGAAAGCAGAGAAGAGATCCCAGAGGACAGGGACACCAGGGGAGCCCGGCAAACCTGAAGAGGAGCCTGGTGCATTCGGTGACACCCTGAAGGTACCCAGGAGGAGGGCAAAAGAAGGCCGTGACAGTGCGCACACCCAAGTTCCTTCCTTCTGCAACACCTCTGCACCTGCAAATGAGAAAACACCCGTGCTGCCACAAGCTGCCAACATCCACGTGCCAGTTCAGCAGCATTCATGAAACGCCACCCTCCCATTTCTTATGTCATCACCTTCTGCCTGTCCTGCTGCTGTGAGCCGGGCTTGCTTGGAATCATGGCAGCCATATGGCCGCTTGTTGACATCCATCTTCCTGTCAGCATTTCTTTTATTAGAGATAAGATTTTTTTTTTCTATTAGCGTTTAATGTTGGCAATCAAAATCGTGGGAAGGGCTGGGAATGGATGGGGGTTTTAAGCAGGTCTCTGTCATGATGGTGAGGTAGCTGGAGAGCACACCTGTGCTTGAGCATAAGGTGTCCACAGGACTTCATCATGGCAGCCTGCTCCGTCCAGGATCTCCCATCATGGGTGTGCCTGGCACCCTGCCCGCAGCACTGCCTGTCACAGCTGGCACTGGCAGGAAGAGGGAGACCCACGCAGGCCCCAGGAAGGTTGGGCTTTGGGTTTGAAAGGAGTGGCCTCTGCTGAGGCTGTTTGTTGATGGTTAGCAGTCCCCCTCCTTCCCGCCCCCCCACATTGTCCAGCCTGTGAGTCCGCAGGATTAACTGGTTTGGTGGGGAGGGAGAGACTCCTAGGAAGAGTCGAAAGAGTGGAAAGAGTCGTCTGAGGTTGTGTCTCTGAGCTGATGTGAGCGTTTCCACTAGAAATACTGGTTCTCTCTATTGGGTCTGTGCTACATATAGGATTGCCTGGCCAGTTTGGGTTGAGGGGAAAGCTAGTTGCCTAGGGCTGGTCTAGCTTCCTATACTGTCCTTGAATTGTTTCCTCCTGTGGCAGAATGTCACCTCGGTGCCACTAGGTGCTGGGGCTCCACAGGAAAAAGAAGAGATGAAACCAAAATGCCTGAGGGGAGGGTCTGTCTTACCTGGTTCTTCTGAGCTATGTTAGGGTGGTACCCTGGGCTGCAGAGAAGTGCAGGCTCACCCAACCATAGGCTGTTCTTTCTCTGGGAGGGTCTGAGAACACAGCCTGAAGTATAGAGCAGCAGAATGGCTGTCCTCCGATGTACTCCAGCAGGAGCGAGGCTCCAGGGTGGCCAGTTCATCCTCAAATCCCCATGTCAGTGCCCTGGGGGTCAAGATGATGTCTGATGACATCCTCAGGGATGCGCTGTTCATCCCTGTGTTCTAGACCATCCCCAGGGCCACTCTGTAACATGCCACCCCACCCCACCCCACCTGAGAAGGGGTACTTATGCAGCTTTAAGCCCTCACACGCCAGCAGACCCAGAAATCACTGTCCTGCCAATCAGCTTCACGGGATCAGCTGTCCACAACACCAGAGCTAACCGAGGAAAACACAGCCACATTTAATACAGTGATAGTGAAGAAGAAAACGCTTGACCTCTGCAAGCTCTGGTTTTGACCCACGGTGGGCAAAATGAGCAGCCTAGGGCTGGCTCTGGAAAGCGGGACTTGTGGTGAGCTCCAATGCATTCCATCAGGTCAGTAGGACTCACTGGGTCCCAGAGAGTCTGTGCTTTGGAGAGTTAGGAGAGACATAAGTTCAACTGTGTGTGCAGCCAGCCCAAGTGGCTGTTATTAGATGGAAGGGGAACCAATGAGCTGATCCTGTCACAGGGTTACCATGACAACACCCCAGTCTCCTATGGGACACTGTCCCACTTCTGTTGTCCCCACCCAGTATGATTCTTCTGTTCCCCTTTCCCTTCCAAATATTAAAAGAGTTTCAGCAGCTACTTGTGGTTGTCTTTTGTCTTCTTAAGATTTATTAGTGGGGCTGGGAAGGTGGTTCAGTGGTAGAGTGCTTGCCTTGCATACACGAGGCCCTGGGTTTGATTCCTCAGCACCACATAAGCAGAAAAAGCCAGAAGTGGTGCTGTGGATTAGGTGGTACGCTAGCATTGAGCTGAAGAGCTGAGGAACAGTGCCCAGGCCCAGAGTTCAGGCCCCACAACTGACTGCCCTCCCCCCGCCCAAAAAAAAGAGTCATTAAAAGGGCCAGACACCAGGTAGTTAAGGCCTGTAATCATAGCTACTCAGAAGGCTGAGATCTGAAGGTCATAGTTTAAAGCCAACCCAGGCAGGAAAGCCCAGGAGGCTCTTATCTACAATTCACTGGCAAAAAAACCCCAACAATAAAAAGAAAACTGGACCTGGAGGTATGACTTGAGTGTTAGAGTGTCAGCCCTGAGTGAAAAAGCTAAGGGACAGCCCCAGACTCTAAGTTCAAGCTCCAGTACCAGCACACACAAAATAGAGGCCTTGTAAAGGCAGTCATCATACAATCTAATAAGCCACACTTACAGAAACTTAAAACAATAGGATAGTGAATATGATATCACCAGAGCTGGGTGCTAGTGGCTCACACTTGTAATCTTAGTTTCTTAGGAAGCTGAGATCTAAGGATCATGGTTCAAGGTCAGTCTGGGTAGGAAAGTTCATGAAAATTTTATATTAAGTTAACCACCAAAGAACCTAAAATGGAGCTATGGCTCAAAGTGGTAGAGCAATAGCCTTGAGCAAACAACAGCTTAGGGATAACACCCAGGCCCTGAGTTCAAGCCCCACACCACCACCACCACCACCACCACCACCACCACCCCGCAAAAGAAATCACAAGAATTCTGAATTACAGCATCTAGGGCTGGTTCATTTGAGAAAGTCTCCAGGGGTCTAGTGTTCACCTGTCTGCTTTGCTTGTTCTGTGTCAGTTACTCCCTTATGACAGCAAAATAGCTACAGCAACAGTAGCAGATATCCGTGTTCTCACATAGGGAGTTGCTCCCTCCCTGTGTATATATGTGTGCACTTTAAGAACAAGAAACAGTTCTGGCCACATTTTCTTAATCAAAATCATCAATTGCCTATGTAACCATCTTGCATGCCTAGGTCTAAACCAACTCTTAGCAAGATGGTATTATTGTTTCTAGATTCATGCACTAGAAATGCAGACACTAAATAGGCAACAGAAAAACAAATCACATCTTAGCAGTGCAGTAGAATTAGGAATTCGATTTAAGTAGACTTGACTCGGCCATCAGTGTTATCTCTGAACCCCACGTGTCCTTTTTATTCTTTATGTTTTAGGTAGGGGTTGGGGAAGGGCTGGTCTTTCATATCTTTTTTTTTTTTTTTTTTTAACTATATCCCTGTGTTCAAGGCATGTGCTACCCTCTACAGGTACATCTGTCCCTCTATTCTTTTTCCAGTTTGGTGCCAGCAGAAGGCAGAGCCGTAGTGGATAAATGAAACTGAGCTGACAGGTCTCTTAATGAAAGCTAGTTTGCACACTCTGCCGGTCTCCTGACCACTCTGTACCTGCGAGCCCTTAGGTGTGGATTTTTACATATGGGTGTTTGTCTTCCTTTTAATTAAGGCCTGTGGAAATGGATTGGTGTTAGAAAAACAGTCATTTGTCATCTCTAACTCCTTCCCTTTACAGGCCTTTCCTGCCCTGCTTGCACTCTTCCTTCCTCTCCCCTTTCTCCTACAGTGTCCCCAGGAGACAGGCAAATGTAAGTAAATGTAAGTAAACTGAGGGGTTCCCCCCCCCCCCGCCATTTCTCCTCTTCCATATTTTCCCAAACAAACGTATCCTCAACCCAATGTCAAGTTCCAGAAAAAGGCTCTGCTGTCCAGTGTTCATGTGTTTCCGTGATTTTTTTTTATGTCTTTCTTTCATGGAGTATATTTGTACCCAAGCTCACCGGGTGCCATAGAAAGTCTAGCTGTCTTCTT
The DNA here is from genome assembly GCF_024711535.1 of Dipodomys merriami. NCBI lineage: Eukaryota > Metazoa > Chordata > Mammalia > Rodentia > Heteromyidae > Dipodomys > Dipodomys merriami. Next base: position 52,488,264 of record NW_027206512.1, read on the forward strand.
TTAAGACTCCCAGAGACCATGAGACTTGCATATTGCGTCTTTCTTCCCTGTCTCTTTACAATGACAGTGTGTCTTTGCCTTTCTCAGTTTTCCATGCCTCTGAAAAGATGGCGTGTTCTTCTGGCTTCATTGTGTTCCTGTGGGTGAATGGATACTCTATTTCTCTTTGAAAAAGAGCACCTTCTCCCTCTGCATCTGTTCTGGAAGCCTGGGTTTGTAGTAATGCTTCTCCTTAGTAGTATGGAGAGCAAGATGTCCAAAAATCCAAGCAGGCCCCAACTGGCTGCTTTCAATATAGTCCTTTTCCCCAGCTGACTGTCTGCGCAGAGAGAAATGAGAAGACTGAGGAGATACAAATGGGACTTCAGTAGTGAATCTAATTAGAAAGAGAAGCAGAAAAATATAAGAAGGACTTGGTCCTAAATATCATGGTTGTGGTTACACACACACACACACACACACACACACACACACACACACGATACAGCAGGAAGGCAATTTAAAATGCTGGATATGTCTCAAACTAAGCACCCCCTCTTCATTCAGTGAAGCTTATTCCAGATATGCAAAGAAGGTCTGCATAATGCTGAAAGTTTTTTCTGGAGGGTCTGTGGGAGCTCAGAAATAGAGTCTGGGAACTTAGTGGAGGCCAGTGATCACTAATTAAATTTAATTTTAAAAAAATTATTGACATTACCCTCCCTCACCCCTGCACTAAACAACAGATGCTGTTTTGTATGGGATTTCTGATGTTGTTATTGGGGGTTTTTTGTTGTTTTGTTTTTTTGTCAGTCCTGGAACAGAACTCGGGCCTGGGTGCTGTCCTTATGCTCTTTTTGCTCAAGGCTAGTGCCCTACCCTTTTTGAACTATAGTGCCAATTCTGGTGGTTAATTGAAGATGAGTCTTATGGACTTTCTTGCCTAGGCTGGCTTTGAATCACAATCCTTAGATCTGAGCCTCCTGTGTAGTTAGGGACCAGCCACTGGTACAGGGCTGTCTTTGGTGGTGTTTTGAGTTTTGTTTTTTCTTTAATTAAAAAAAAAAAAAAGCCAGTTCTGGGGCTTGAACTCAGGTCTCTTGACTTTTTCCTCTTAAGGCTGGTGCTCTACCACTTGAGCCACAGCTCTACTTCCCGCTTTTTGGTGATTAACTGGAGAGTTTCATGGATTTTTCTGCCCAGGCTAACTTTAAACCTTGATCCTCAGATCTCAGTCTCCTAAGTAGCTAAGATTAGAAGCACAAGCCACCAGCACCCATCTTTATTTTGTAGTTTTAATGAAAAATAACTTCATTTTCAGACTTTACTGTATTGGATTCTACAATAATCTTGCTATATAACTGTCTCTTTTGTTACCTGAAATAAAAATGTGATCATTTTCTTGATAGAATGCTTATCTGTATTATTTGCATCATTCTCTCTCTCTCTGCCATCATAGCAGGCCAAACATTGTTTCCAGCATACTGTGCAGTGTATAAGTTGTGTTCTGTCAGCTATATTATCTGATCATTCAGTAGTTGTGAAAAACATGGCGAATGTAAAGATTTTATGCATTCAGTAAAAAAAAAAATGCAGATCTAAAATCATTTGGCTTATTTCCTGCAGTTTTTCAAGTTGACCAAAGTGCTCACTAATTTGCTCTATTTTCTTACATTTTTAGTATTTCTGTGTATGTGCACTAAAAATCCCCACTCAGAAAAGAAAAATGAACTGCCATTCTGAGAAAAAGCTTATCCTAAACATCTAAAGATAGCATTTCTAATTATTGTCTACATTGTGTTTAAACGATGCAAACTTGAACATTATTCTCACTTTGCCAGCTGTGTCTAGGTAGAGTCATTACATCAAACACTTCTAATTTTACAAAAAAGAAATCAAAACAAGTGTGTGTTTTAAGTCTCAGTGACAAATGCAAACCCTGTGAGTCAAATAGGCAAACTGATTAGCAAGCTGGCTGGGGGAGTGGAAGCAGCAAATACAAGGAGATGAGCCAAACCGACCTGCGAGCTGAGAAGAGTAAAAATAGATGCCAGGAGTCAAGTGGGGTCCAGTGGGCGGTCTTGGTGGCACACATTAGGTCTGGGGCCGAGAACCAGACATCTGTCTTCTGGCTCACATCTCACCTCTTAGGTCCCCTTCCATCAAGAACTTGGGTGGTGGGGTTCATCTCAGCCTGCCTTGGGATGGATGCAGAAAATCTCAGCAGCTTCAGAAGTAAAAATCTTCTCCTTCATCTGAATTCTAAAACATAGCTGACACCCACTGCTTTACCGTGTTATCTAAACCATTATTGTTAGGGGGCTGCTTTTCTGGGCCATCTTTATCAAGTAGGTATTAATTTGATCTTTATTAAGCATGTGTGTTATGCTATGCACCTCTCATGAATAACTACTACTCTCTGACTTCAGCCTAAAAACCTGAAGAATAATCCAGTATGGTGATCTCATTTTACAGATTAAAAATTATCCAGGCTCAGGGATATGTGTTATTCCTTGCTCCTGGTTCACATACCTTTCTATTGTGGAAACAGATAAGGGCATCCAAGTAATATCAGGATATTTAAGAAAAACAACAACAACAAAAAAAAACCCCTACCCTCATGCTGAGTGCTGGTGGCTCATGCCTGTAATCCTAGCTATTCAGGAGGCTGATATCTGAGGATTCCTGTTTGAAACCAGCTCAGGCTGGAATGTCTGTGAGACTCATCTCCAATTAACCAGCAAAAAGCCAGAAATGGAGCTGTGGCTCAAGTGGTAGAGCACCAGCCTTGAGCAGAAAAACCTAAAAGACAAGACTCAAGCCCTGAGTCCAACCCCAGTACCAGCACAAAAATAAATAGACTAATTAATTAAATGTTTAAAAATCTCTTGCTAATTCTGCTTGGTGCTGACTGCATGTTTCAAGTTAATATTCCAAACCCGTTAGCAGAGCAAAGTCATCAGCCTTTACTCCATTTGTCTCTAGAGTTCAAGGAAAGATTCGAAAATACCAAGTTAGCCCTGGTTTGAGGTAAATAAATAAATAACCACCAGGGTAGGGTTTCTGGATGCAATTCAGTCTGACTCACTGCCTAAGGAGTCTGGGAGAAATGGGAACTGCCTCCCAGGCTGGAAAAGACACAGCTGGGCAGCCAGTCTACCCTGCAAGGCAGAAGTTGGTAAGAATACTTTTATTGAGTAAACAAAAGGGTATAGTCATACACCAGACTGATCTAATGTTCTAGAAGGCCCTCCACCCCAATTTGCCAGTTCACCTTCGTGTCCTGCCCGTGGAAAGTCAGTCACTTCAGGTACCTACACCAACTCCCTGGAATTTGCCGGGTCACATGGGGTTCTAGACTCTGACCTTTGGGAAGTGGACCAAAGACTTCCTTCCCAGCAGGGAGCATGGGGGTGGGGAAGCCACCTGCACAGGTGGGTCACCTCCTTCCTTCCTTCCCAGGTTGATGGTTCCAGACCCCTGAGGGGTCAGGTCACGGAGGGGGCCCTGGGAGAGGCTGAAGGGGTCCTGGGGACACAGAAGGGGTACTGGGGGGGTCACAGAGAGGCTTTTGGGAACAAGGAGGGAGTCCGGGGGAACATGGGGGGTCCTAGGGGAAACAGAAGGGGTCCTGGGGGACACAGAGGGGGCCTAAGGGATACGGGGGGTAAGGGGACACAGAAAGGATCCTGGGGGACACAGAGAGGATATTGGGGTCACGGAGGGAGTCCAGGGGAACATGGGGGATTCCTAGGAGAAACAGAAGGGATCCTGGGGACATAGAGGGTGTCCTGGGGGACACGAAGGGGATCCTGGGGGACACAGAGAGGTTCCTGGGGACATGGAGGGGGTCCTGGGGACATGGCGGGATCCTGGGGGACATGGAGGTGTCTTGGGGCACAAAGGTGACCCCGGGTATGTCTGGGGACAGAAGGACGCTTAGGCACACAGAGGCATCCTGGGGTGTGGAATCTCCTGCAGAGACACAGAGGGCCCTGGAGCGGAGGGGGGGCGGGGCTCAGGGGGCTTGGCAGTGGCTCTCGCGCCTGCGCTTCCGGCGCTGGTCCCGCTCCTGCGCCCAGCGGCTCGCCCAGGCCTCGGGCCCAATGGTGCCCACCACGCAGCAGGCGAGGCGTGGGCCCGCGTTGCCGTTCTCCAGGCTGGCCGGGTTGCCGCCGCGCCCCAGGTCGTCCTCGCCCGCGTGGACCACGACCGCGCGGCCCACGATCGAGTGCGCCCCGGAGAGGGAGGCGGCCAGGCCCGCGCGGAACTTGGACAGGCGGCCGTCGCGCACCACGAAGTTGCCGAAGTCGCCCGGGTGGTCGGGGTGCGCCACGGCCAGCGGGTTGTAATGGGGACCCGTGGACTCGCAGCCCCGGCTCAGGTCCCCGAACTGGTGGACGTGGATGGCACGCTTGGAGCTGTTGAGCTCGGCCGGGAAGCCCTCCAGGTCGAAGAAGGCATCCAGCCTGGCGCCGGGGGCGGGCTGCCGGAAGAGGACCCGGCCGGTCACCCGGGGCTGCGCGCCGTCCAGCCCGGCGGACGGCTGCACCTGGCACGCGGCGTGCAGCGCGGCGCCCCGCCCGCCGTCGGCCTCCCGCTGCGTGAACACCCGCCAGATCTCCAGCACCTTTGCCTGCACGTCACGGATCTGCGCTGCCAGCTCTGAGCTGATTTCCACCGGGCTGGGGACATTCCAGGTGGCAGAGATCCGGGCGGCCAGAAGCAAGCTGCAACAGAGCAGGGCCAGCATGCTGGAGCCGGGCACCTGCGGGGCGCACCCCGGGGGAGGGGGAGACACAAAGCAAGGCTTAGTCACTTGAGACAGCAAATCTTGGGGACCCCCTTTGTCATCGGATCCACACCACACACACACACACACACACACACACACACACACACACACACACACACACACACACACACACACACACAGCCCCAAGGGGCTGGCCCAGCCAGCATGCACGGTCTCATCTGGCAACTCATCCAGGCCTCCCCCGGTGCCAGGCAGGGACAAATGAGGATTAGGTACTGTTTGCGCATGTGTAGCAGGCCAGAGAGCGGATGTGTGCGGTGCCAACCTGCTGCGGTGGGGAAAGGGGCAGAGGAGCAGATGTTTGGAAATCTAGTTCTGGGGACTTGAAAGGGACAGACAGCTGACCCTGTATATCAGCTTCTGGTTTCTAAAAAAATCAGATGCACAAGCCTTACCCAAAAGATTCTACTGCATGGGCTTGATATATATAACATATACATGTTATATATATATGTATATCTTTAAGTAGTTGGACAGAGGAGCTAACATTCCACAATTCAGTCTGATCGTCTGATGTTGATTCTTTTTTAAAAGGAAAAATTTTAAAGATTCTGGGTCCCAGCTAGAGGGCCCCAGCTCACAGAGCAGGGCTCAGATTTGCACCTCAGTTACACTACATGCAGTGTACCATGTGTATTGCTCAAGCTGCTTCTATGAGATGTCAGAGTCTTTGCACCGAACCCAGGACCAGGGAAGGATAAAACTATGCAAGAAAAGGGACAGGAGCCCTCATCCTAAGCCCAAAGAACCCAGGAGCCTGTCCTGGGTTGCCTGGGCTTGTTTTCAATCCCTCTGCTCGCTGGGAGCAGCCTGTCTGGGAACCATAGCCAGCCAGATCCTCAGCCTTCTGTCATTCTCAAGCCTAGTAGCTTTCAGGACACCTGGGTTAGTAAAGTAGAAACACCTAAGCCACAAAGTGACAAAAGGTAACCTGCTGTTACCATAGCACCTGAGTCCTCTTGGATTGGGCATGGTCCAATGTCGAAAGAGCTAAGCTTCTTCCTTCCTCCGTTCCTCCCAGCTCCCTTTTCTTCCCTTTAGCAGCTATCTCAAGCCTTCTCCATTACCCACTGCCTTAGCCAGCTGGAACAGCACACTCAGGGCAGAAGGAAATGAACATCAACTTGGTACCCACCTGTCCCACTCTCCTAGACAGCTTTCCCTCTGCAAAGTGGGGAGCGCCCAGCCACAAGCCTGGATGAAGACTGCCTTCTCCAGAGACAGCCGGCTGTTTGTGAGCTCAGAGAGGCCAGCCCCAGGGAGTGGTCACCAACAGAGAAGGTCATTGGGCCAGTGGAGAGAGGAGAAGCCAGCCAGGCGTCCCTTGTGGTGAAATTGCCTCCTTCTCCCCTCCTCCTCCCCCCCCCCCCCCAAGACTGGCTTTTCTTGCCAAGAGTGTGTTTTTGTGACCTACCCAGCTGTGCAGACGCAGACAGTGACCTTCAGTTGTCAGCAGTAGAGTCAAAAGGAGAACGAAAACAGATTTCGTGGAGAGGGGCACAATGGCCTCTTTATGGAAGGGCCTCTTATTTTTCCCCCGATTTCTCCAGCCCTCCACTTCTTTTTGCTGGACACGGGGGCATGTTTAAGACAGACAAGAGCACCTGGGAACTGTGTGTACCCTTCTTTCCAGAACTACTCCGCCTCACCTGGGAAAGGTGATGACTGGCATTCAGCCTCAGCGGTCCCAGCTTTGCCACTTCCTACCTGTCAGTGTCTGGGCTATGGCATTCCTCCCTCCCCTCCCCTCTTTTCCCCTTCTCTCCCCTCCCCTCCACAGCTGTAAGATGGATCCGGGACACTGGCCACTTGTACAGGATCCCAGCAAGGATTAAATGAGATCATCACACTTCACCTTCGAACCCAGTGCCTGGCTCTCATAACTAATGACATTAGTATATATCAAAAACACTGGCAGCATCAGTAAGTAGCACCACGGCTGTTTGTCATGAAGGTGACATAGGAGCTTTGGAGAAGTTTGCAGGGTCTGGAGGTGAGCCATAAGCCTTTCCCTCCAGGGGGTCTGTTTCCCCTTTACTGCCTTCTCCATCACAGCGGCTCTTTCCAGAAATAGAAGCTTCCCTTTCCCAGAAAAGCCCACACGGGAAAAGGCAGCTTGCTGCTGCCTGCCGTCCTCCTGTGTTCCGGCAGCTAATGGTTATTGGGTGCTTGCTCCCTGCTAGGCGCTGTGCTGTGCAGGGGGCTCAAAGCTGTGAGCCTCTGTCCTTTGGGATTCACACACGGAGGAGGGACATAGTGTCATAATAGTGTAGCTAGGAAAGGGGGACAAGACCCGAAACCCCAGCCCAGCCCTAGCTCTGGCAACAAGAAAGCCGGTTCAATAATCCAGACCTCTAGCCTCCACCCCAGGCTGATTCTGTCAATCACCAACAGGGACTTCCTAGGGTAGCGTGTGTGTGCGCGTGCGTGCATATGTGCATGTGCGTGCGCGTGCGTGCATATGTGCGTGTGCACATGTGTACCTGTGTGTACCTGGGCTTGAACTCAGGGCCTGGGTGCCCACCTCCCTTAGCTCTTTCTTGCTTAAGGGTGGCACTTTACCACTCCACTTTCAGCTTTTCAGTAATTTATTGGTGATCGAGTCCCACAGACTCTTGTTCAGGCTGGCTTTGAACCATGATCCTCAATCTCAGCCACCTGAGTATCTAGGATTACACCCCTGAGGTGTGAGCCTCCCACCCCCAGCAAGTTATCTATTTTTTATTATTTTATTTTAAGATTACAGTTACAACAGTAAGGTAATGAGTACATTTCTTGTCGGGCATTGCTACCCCCAAGTTAGCATTTTTTAAGAGCTGCTGACTCTAATGGGTAGCCAAGATTGGGAACTGCTGTTCGACAGAAAGAAGTCAAAGGAGCAGTGATTCTGGAAGATGAGATGACTTACCAGCACTCAGGGGCTCCCGCCCTCTTCCCTGCGGCCTTCCCTGGGCCTTGAGAACCCGGCTCAGTCCTGTAGCTCTGCATTCTGCTCATGGGTGGAGGCGTCCTCCACTCTTGAGTTTCTGGAGTGCCATCCACCACCCACAACTACCTGACAAGTTCTGCTTCCTCACTTGGAAGCAGACTTTAAAACTTTAAAACTCCTTCACTTCATTCCCTCCAGGACATGATTGTGGTACAGCTTGTGGCTACTGCTTCAGGTGGGAATTATTTGCGTGTAGCCTAATTTTACTTCCTTTAAGGCCTACCAAAGCATTTGTGGGATTAGGGTAAAGGTCCAATCAGACTTCTACTTGTTTGGCATTGTTGGGGAATTTCTCTCTCTCTCTCTCTCTCTCTCTCTCTCTCTCTCTCTCTCTCTCTCTCTCTCTCTCTCTCTCTCTCTCTCTCTCTGTGTGTGTGTGTGTGTGTGTGTGTGTGTGTGTGTGTGTGTGTGTGTGTGTGCTGGTAGGGGGGGTTGAACTCAGGGCCTGGAGCTCTCTATCTCTCAGCTTTTGTCATCTATGGCTGGGCACACTACCACTTGAGCTACACCTCTACTACCAGTATTTTTCTAATTCATTGGATATCAGGGTCTTTTGGATTTGTCTTCCCAGGCTGGCTTCAAATGGTGATCCTTAGGTCTCAGACTCCTCAGAAGCTAGGATTACAGGTGTGAGCTCTCAGCTCCCAGAGGAATCTGCCTTTTTTAAAAACCCCATCCTCACACTTAGCACACCCACCATCCCTTCGTTCGGTAGCAGACGCACCGTGTGTTTCTGAGAAGTCACTGTACACCCAGTCTGGCAGGTGGGATGACTTAGACATGATCCATCATGGTTCAGGGATGAGGCAGTCACTGACAGTGAGCTCTGATGACACGTCTGCTGGGACTGTTAGAAGAGACCTGTCCTCTTTTGCCATTGGACTTGAGCTTGGAGGGAAAAGACGGGTGTTCTGTAGCCACTGCATTCCACTAGGGAAGTTAGCCTTATCCCTTATTGTTGACTATAAGACCAACACAGAAGGGAGTACAGTCAAAGTAGAGTAAAATCTGGCCTCAGTGACAGACAGTGTCTGTGCTCCTGGATCTAGCCGTGCCTGAAGTTCTATTTTTGTAATGTGAACCAATACAGTCTTATTTTGCTTAAGTTGTTGGATTTTCTGAGCTGACAACTGCACGCTTTATGGAGCACTTTCTCCCACAGTGTATTATTTAATGCTTGCAATAACTTTGTGGGATGAATATCCATCTCCTTGCTCTATAGATAAGGAAATAAGGTTCAGAACAAGAGAATGATAGGACCAAAATTGCATAGTTTGAAAATGGCAAAGCCAAGATTTAACCTCAGGACTCTCACTCCTCTGTCTGGCGTCTTAAATCATTACACAATATTATCAACCTGTCTAATGGGAAGATGACAGGAGCATTAGAAATAGGAAGCAGAGTGAAAGTTTGCAACTATATCTGCAATATCAGTGAGTGCCTTGCAAAGGAGACGCTACACAATTGATCTCTGATGCAGTGCAGATCTATCAGGTAGAAAAGTAAGTGGGATAAAGTGGTGCTCTCTCCATAGAGGGTCAGCATCGTGATCTGTAACTCTGTACTTTTTCTGCAGGGATGCAAGTTGTAAAATTGCTTCTTCTTCATAATGCTCAGAAAACTGCATTGTTTGACCCAGGATCCTGTCATTTTTTTGCACAAGAATGTTTGGAGAATAGAAGAAAGAGTTGATGCTTTACCACAAGATGGGCGGGAAGAAAAGAAGCTTTGTTCTTATGAGTAGGAAGAAGACGCTCACATGTCAACTTTATCCTGCTCCTCTCGCCTGTCAGGCACTTGTGAAGCAATTTACCATGAGGAAGTGTTGTATTTTTCCCTAGTCTGAAATCCATCTGAGCCCAGTCTCTTTCCTCTCCACCTCAGAAAGAGCAGAGTAACAGATATGGAGGGAAGGCCCTGGAGGGGCTGGAAAACTGCATTCCTATTGTCACCTGAGGAGAATAGGATGGAAAGACAAAGATGAGACCACATCTTCTACTCCAGCGATTATGGAAAACTGTGGCTGGAGGGACCTATGGAAGAAAGAGAGGCCCTCCACCTTTACTTCGGCTTTCAAAAAGGGGTTTGAAGTTGAAACACTGAGGAAATTTTTGTTTTTCATCTCAGATCCAAAGCCCAGGGAGGAAAAGCCATGGAACAGCTAACTCTGTGTCTTAGTCTGCTTTTGGGTACAACTACCATCAAATCCCATATCCAGGCAGAGAGAGAGAGAGATGAAGCCACAGCTGCAACAGCAGCTGGGAGGCTGGAGATTTTGTACTGCAGTTCTAGTGGGATGTTGGGAATTTATTGCACAGAAATTTGAAGCAATCTTATAAGGCAACACATGTCCTGATTGCTGTGCAGAATGCCTTGTCTTTCCTGGAGGGAACAAAAGAAAAATAGGTGAGCTAAAGACCTCTACATTGCAGTGGGAATCACTAGGATGTGCTGCAGGCTCAGTCAGGCACTGGAACTTTGAGTATTTCTCTCCCTATGTTCATCCATCTTAAAAGAGGGATCTGGATTTCCTTTCCATATCTGGTTTATCAAAGCATGAGTTTATCTCTCATTGTCCTATTTCTATCAAAAGCCAAAGCAGAAAAGATAGCATCAAACTATGGGCTCAACTACTCTATTTCACTTATGGAATGTTCTTCTGGTTGGGCACTATTGACCAGAACACAGTTATCTTTTCATTTCTCAGCATGTATTCATTATTTAAACACAAGTATAGATTTGCAATCTCTTTAAAAATGTATTTACCTGAAGAGAACAGCCATTTGTAGAAGAAGTAGCAATGCGTAAGAGAATGGATTGCTATTCTCGCCTTTTAAAATTCTCATCCTCAAACAAGACAACTTCAAAGAGCACTTAAATATTTGCTACCACATGAATTAAAAACTCAGATATCGATGAGGGCCAAACATCATATAATAAATAAGTCAGGCTAGGTATATATCCCTCTTGTGTGTCTTTAAACTCACAACTTTTCTTATCTACTTTTTTTTCACTGCAGTGCAATATTGACCTGAAAAACATCTTCTATAAGCTAATGAAAAACGGCAAATGAGCCATCCTCGAGTTAGATAACAAAGCCAGACCCATCTGTTTGCTGCCTTTAAGAAACAAGTAAAAAACAAAGACACAGTCAGCCTGATAGTAAAAGGATGAGAAATAGATTTTCCTTCAAACAGTAAGCATGAAAGGCTATGGTTATATTAATATAACCAAAATAGACTTCAAGACCAAAGTTACTGTTGCAGACACAGCAGCAGGACATCTCAATGATAAACAACACATTCATCAGGAAGACAGAAGAATCTTAAATTTCTTACAACCAACAACAACAGTTTACACGCATTAAATGGTAACCTATAAAATGAAAGGCAAAAACAAACCCACAATCATAATTTGGCATTGTCAACATGCCCTTTTGTTAGCTGATAAAACAAATAAAGGAAATATTCATAATACAGATGACCTGAACCTTACTCTTGGCTGATATGATTGAGATGAGATATTCCCAACAGTTGTTGGGATGAATATTGTTTCCAAGTTTACATGGAATGTACATCAGGATGGATCATAGCCTAGGCTAAAATATAGGATCACAACAATTTTCAAATGTTCTAGTCTTACACAATAATCTAACTTCAGTTATGCAAGGTTTGAAATTGACAAGCTGTCTAGAGAATCCCTAAATATGTGGAAATTAGATCATTCACTTCTATGGAAGAAACCACAGGGAAATTAGAAAATACTGTATTCCTAGATGAATCATACTGAAAACAACATATCAAAATTTAAGTAATGGGACTAAAACTGTTCTTAGAGGGAACATAAGTTTAAATGCCTAGACCATTATTTAAAAAATAGAAATGCCTAAACATTAAGAAGCCAAAGAAACTAGCCCAAGCACTCAATCTAAATAGAAAAAAAGTAAGAAATGCAAAACAGAAGCTGGGCACTAGTGGGTCAAGCCTAAAATCCTAGCTACTCAGGAGACTGAGATCTGAGGATCACAGTTGAAAGCCAGCATGGTCAGTAAAATCCATGAGACTCTTTTTTCTTCCAATGAAGTACCCAAACATCCAGAAGTGGAGCTGTGGTTCAAATGGTAGAGTGTTAACCTTAAGCAAAAAAGCTCACGGACAGTGCCCAAGCCCTGAGTTCAAGCCCCAGGACCAGCTTTAAAAAAAAAAGAAAGTAATATAGAGCATAAATCAATAAGATAGAAAACAGATGAACAGAGAAATTTATGAACCCTCAGTAGATTATTGGTAAACACTTAAAACATTGGTAAAGTTCAAGTACAATTCATCAAAAAAGAAAGAAAGAAAATTGCCAATATGGGCCAGGTACCAGTGTCTCACACCTGTAATCCTAGCTACTCAGGAGGCTGAGATCTGAAGATCACAGTTCAAAGACAGCGTGAGCATAAAAGTCCTGGTGAGATTCATCTCGCCAATTAACCACTCAAAAACCAGAAGTGGATCTGTGGTTCAAACTGGTAGAATACTAGCCTTGAACAAAAAAGAGCTCAGGGACAGTGCCCAGGGCCTGAGTTTAAGCCCCACATCCAACAAAAAAAAAAGAAAAAGAAAAAATTGCAACGTGAGAAATGAAATAAAACATATTGTTTCATATCCTATAGCTAAAAAAAAGATAAGCAGAAATTGCAAACAAATTTAGACCTCAAGAACTGAGATGAAAATTCCTTTTTAAAAAAACTAATTTTGGGGCTGGGAAGGAGGCGTAGTGGTAGAGTGCTTGCCTTGCATGCATGAGGCCCCAGGTTCAATTCCTCGGTACCACATAAGCAGAAGTGGCACTGTGGCTTAAGTGGTAGAGTGCTAGCCTTGAGCTGAAGAGCTGAGGGACAGCGCCCAGGCCCAGAGTTCAGGCCCCATGACAAACAACAACAAAAACAAAACACAAAACAAAAAACAAAAAAACTATTTTTATCTCAGGAGGCTGAGATCTGAGGTTCTCTGTTCAAAGCCAGCCCAGGCAGAAAAGTCCCAGTGAGATTCTTATCTCCAAATAACTACCAAAAAGCCAGAAATGGAGCTGTGGCTCAAAGCCCTATCCTTCAGCAGAAGAGCTCAGGGACAGAGGGTAGGCCCTGAGTTATAGCTCCACAATTGACGAAACAAAAAAGAAACTATTTAAGTAGTTACACAGAGAATTTGGTGTGTGTGTGTGTGTGTGTGTGTGTGTGTGTGTGTGTGTGTGTGTGTGTGTGTGTGTGTGCGCACACGCACGCGTGCGTGCGCGTGTGTGTACCAGGGCATGAACTCAGGGCCATGCCTTCACTTCCCATAATCCTGTGCTACATATCCATATCTATTTCCAGCAAAGCACCTATTCTGAAAACTCCTATGAACATGAGTTCCACACTGAAAAAAAAAGAGATTATTTCTAAAAAGAATCCATGGTTTTGGGCTGGGAAGGTGGCTCAGTGGTAGAGTGCTTGCCTTGCATGCATGAGGCCCTGGGTTCGATTCCTCAGCACCACATAATCAGAAAAAGCCAGAAGTGGTGCTGTGGCTCCAGTGGTAGAGCGCTAGTCTTGAGCTGAAGAGCTGAGGGACAGCGCCCAGGCCCCATGACCAGCAAAAAAAAAAAAAAAAAAAAAAAAAAGAATCCATGGTTTCATCTTGCTGTTAAACAGCCTCTGGAAGGTCCTTCCTTGTAGAGTTTGCATTTCTGTAAGCACCACCCTTGGATCGGTATGAAGGTGGTAGGGAAGGGAGCCACTGTTTGTTTTTCCAAGTGTTCCATTTTCACACACAGGCAAGCTCTTTGGTGACTGAGAACACTTTAATTGCTTCCTGTTATGAGGCTGGTCAACTAGGTTGAATGAATTCAGCCACTCATTTGGAAGTCATAACTGCTAGCTGAATGGACAAGAAACCAAGTCCTCATCTCTTAAAACATAGCCTGAAAAGACCACTGGAAGTGTTGATGGTTAGTCAGCCTCATGGGCCGTCATCATTTTGTAGGGGGGGAATATTCCACATTTTTAAGTTATTTGCGTAATGCCTGTAGAAGATGGTGTTACTTTCCTAGGACTGTTTGTTGTGGCTTTTCTTTTCTACAAGGCATCCATCTTGTTCAGGTATTCATGTCTTTCTCCACAGGACTTGGAGGGTCCCCAGGGAAAGTTCCTGATGAATTGAGTTCAGTCAGCACAGGGGGGTCCCCAGGAGGGCCAACCAGAGAGATGGAATAATGGAAGTCCTTGAGGCCCGATGATTCTGCATCTCTCTGCATCTTTTCTAACCTCTGTACTTCCTGCTTTGGGATTTCATACAGAAGTTAGTTCGTGCCAGGGTTTTCTTTTACTTGGAGCCCAAACGAATACAATTTGTCTTACCCTGTGAGAAACTGGCCTTTATAAAGGCAATGTTCAATAAGGAATGATTTTCTTTTTCTTTTTCCTTTCCCCACCCTGGGCCTCAGAATTCAGACTACAGTTTGCAAGCAGATCAACCTGAGTGTCTGCCAGGAATGTTTTTGGATTCCAACAATGGAAAATATGAGAAAAAGTTTCCGAAACACTCGTGCATTTGTCACACAGAACCAAAAGTTCAGAACAGTAGGGGGATTCCATTACCCCAGCCGGGCTTGAAGCATTCCCATTTTTCCTTCCTATCATTATCAATGTGGAGACTTCGGACCTCCTGTGGGCTGCCTCATAGCTGCAGGGCTGCTTTTATATCTCCAGATGTGGTACCTTATTTTGGGCAGGACAAAGAGAAAACAGCAGCATCTTGTTTCCCAGACAGCATCCATTTTTGTCTCATGGACGGTAATGCATCACAGGGCATCTGTACAAATCCCGGAGTCTGGGAGAGCAAAGGGTTCTTAACAGAAACTACTGCTTTCTCTTCCAAGATGAACTTCCCTTACTAAGAAGGGAAGGGAAGTAAACATCCAGCAATGGCCGCCATACTTGTCCTGATATTTATCTTTGCAGTACTTTGCAGAATCAAGGAAACATCCTAATTTAGGATTTTATAAAGATTAGCAAGATGGGTTTAAGAAAAAAAAAAAGATCAAGCTCATTCCAAAGAATGAAATACTTGTGGTTACACAGGAACAAAAAGGCCCTACACTCCAATCACCATTGACAGTAATAAGCGAAAGGCATCCTAAAAGGGAAAAGATACCTTGATTACTCATAGATTTGCAACTCCCATCCCAAACTTCCCTGACCTCATGATTCAGTGGGTTGGCCAGAAATGGCCTGGCAGTTCCTCCTCTTCTCCTGTCTGGCTCTTTTCTTGCACCTAGTTGTCATGGCTTCAGGTATGTACAGACCATATGTTCTGTCTCCTGTGGCTTGGTCACCCTCCAAGACCTCTTCCCTGGGCCTTGTCTACAGCTACTACCTCCATGGCAACTCAAGGACCCACAGAGTTCTTCCCAATACCCAGACTCAGAAATCCAGATTTCTGTCTTCCATTTCTAGGGGATCAAAGCAATCAGAGTCTATGCCAAGATCTGAAGAGAGAAAACATCAGCACATCTTAAGGAATTTTAGATTGTAACTGGGAAGAAGAGAAAACAACAGTGCACAAAACTTGCCTCTTTCCAGTTTCTCCTGTCTCCAGTTCCAAACCCACAGCAGAGGAAAAACGCCTGTGACGTTGGGGCCTGGGTTGTGCAACAGGATTATGCAAGCTTTCAGAGTCAAGCTTAGATCCAGAGACACTTCCCATAAGACACTTATTTCCTGTCTCTAGATCCACATCCATTTATAATCATCTTTTCTTGGACTAAAGAGAAGTTCTTCTGGAGAATATGGGAGAAAAGATAAAGAAATGGCTTCAGTCTGCCCAGACCAAAAAGGCCATCTTCATGGCCACCTGTAACTGTGCCTTATTTAAACAAAATGTGTTGATTATTTTTAGCAAAACGTAATCCCTGGAAGACTAATGAGGTGTTAACTGTGTGTGTGTTAATTATATGGCTTTTGTTGTCTTCATTAAGGTTAAGATTCTCCATCCTATTTGCCACCGGAAATCCCAGTGGAGCTATAACTCTCCACTGACCCCAGCATTCCTTAGTTTCCCATGGTTCCCCCAATCACCAAAACATATTTTGTTTCCCTTGTGGAAATTCAGATGAATCCAGCTAGCTCATGATCATGAAGACCTTGGATTCTCCTCCAGTTTCCTTTCTTTCTGTTTTTAAACTCCATGATGAGTTGCTGAAGCTTACGATACACTCATGGTGCAGGAAGCTAGACACGAGCTCATTTTGGATCATTTAAAAATGACTGTCCTTCACTCTGCACAAAACTGCCAGAGAAGCTGAATACCAAGAAGAAAGTCACACACACACACACACACACACACACACACACACACACACACACACACACACACACACACACACACAAATCAGCCTTCATTGGTTTCTGCAAGTGCTTTAATTAACCAAGGGATTGTGCTGCATATGATATGCATGGCCCTGATTATGTTAAATGTCTGCAATGTAAGCTATACCTCTGTCCTGAGCATCAGTGCATCCCATCTAGAATCACCTCTCCTCAGAAAGAGATTATCACCTAGCTCAGACTTGTGTGGAGAGCAATCAGCATCCCTTTCCTGGCTTTGTCTGCATTGCTGATATTTTGGAGAAACTTCTTTTTTTCTCCCCCTGAGATGGTGTTAGGAGCCTTATTGCTGGTCCAGAAGGTAATGGAGTTCAGAAATCTCAGCCAAGGATGCTTAGTGATGGTCTCATCAGGGTGAAAGAAGATGTAATGAAAATAGCAGGTGGGTCTGATTGGCAAATAGCACATTATCAGTCTTCCTAGTAATTAGAGTTGTCTAAAAATGGAAGGGGCTGTCAGAGGAGTTGGTGAGCTCCCCATGAAAGAACCAGGGACACTGAAGTGGAGGTTCCTTGTCAGCTGGAAGTTAGACTCAATCCTGTGTGTGTGTGTGTGTGTGTGTGTGCGCGCGCGCGTGCGCGCACGCACACACGCATATGTGCTCTCACACACCTGCCTTTTCTTTTCATAGAAAAAACATGAAAAAAATCTTTCATTTTTTCTATGATTGTTCAAAGCCCAGACAGACCAGTGGTCTTAAATTTGGTAATTTGTAAGCTAGATTCCTAGTTGGAATGCCATAGAGTGCAAGTCAGGCAGTCCTGGGTTCAAATCCCAGCTTGGACACTTAGCAGTACTGTGGAATTGCAAGCAGGTAGATTCAACTCTCCAAGCCCTCATCAGTGAGGATTGAAATATATGGCTTCTAGATCTATTGTAAAAGTTAGAAATAATGCATTTAAAATATGAGACCCAAGGCAAGCACTCCATAAATCATAGTTTGAGTGTACCCTAGAGGTGAAATTCATTTTATTTTTTTGGTACACTCTCCACTTTGATGTTAGTGTTTTTTTTGTTAGAAAGAAAGAAAGAAAAGAAGGAAGGAAGGAAGGAAGGAAGGAAGGAAGGAAGGAAGGAAGGAAGGAAGGAAGGAAGGAAGGAAGGAATGGAGGGCTCAGATGATTCCAATGTCATGTGTTAGTGCTGGGTCAGCTGAAAAGAGCAGACTGAGCACCAGCCTAAGCCCCTAGGTAGAGCCTCTGCCCAGCTAGAGTCCTGCAGCATGCAGGAAATCCCCTCTGGAGATGTTTGCATGGTTGAGTGCTTGCTCTGTGCTGGGCACACTTCCTGTGTGTGCTCTTATCATTTCCTGTGCCATTGCCTTACCAGCTCTGAGAGGTAGGTCTGATCGTCTCCATCTTACAAACGTGAAAACTGAAATTCAGAGTCTCCATGCCTAATCCAAAGAGACGCACTTAGATCTGTTCTGTTACCAGCAGCCCCAGACTCCTGCTGCATCGCCTGCTCACAGGACAGAGAGGGTCCAGGTGCACAGAAGGCCCTAGAAGGCTGCTTCCACCTGATGGGATTTGATAGGTGATGGAAGACAATTACAAGAACCTGGGGTTTGGAGGAACTCGGTGGCACCTCAGAATGAAGGATCTAAATTAATTGTGATTTGTCACTAGCTCATTCTTGACTTACTTGCCTTGGGCATTACAAAGGAAATGTATGTGTCTTCTAGACCTTCAGACTCCCTCTTGTTTACATGGTTCAGTGTTTTAAAGGTATATGAAAAACATACAATGAAAAGTTGCCCTTACCCCCTCTTCTCCCAAGAGCTTAGTTCTCCACTCCAGATATCACCCCTTCCCAGAGATCTGGGGATCTAGTATCCCCTTAAAATGTGTGTGCATGATGCTGTCCACTATCACCTCTCTCTACTTTCAAGATATTTTCATCACACCAGCAAAAAAAAAAAAAAAAAAAAAAGCCAACAGAAAGCAGAATTACCCACAGGGAAATGGCTCCCCAGGGCCTTCCTCCTTGCTAACCATGAATCTTGTTTCTGTCTGCACAAACTTGCTTATTAAGGGTGTTTCATATAAAAGGAATCTATGTGATCTCTTTCACATCTGACTGTTTGCACTGTTTGTCAGAGGTTGTTGGAAAGTATCTCAGACCATGGTGTGTGTGTGTGTGTGTGTGTATGTGTATATGTGTTTGTATGTGTGTGTGTGTGTGTGGTGTGTGTTGGACACCTGCAAAATCCTTTCTCTAGGTTATTTTGCACTATCTGGGGAACTCGTCAATTACAATTAGTCTACTGTGCTATCAAACTTTAAGTGATATTTCTCTGATCTGACTGCACCCCTGTATCTATCAACCACCCTTTTCCTGCCTCCCTTCTCCACACCCTTCCCAGGCTCTGATAACAATGATCTCATCCCTCTTCCTTTGGGGTAAACTTTAGCTTCCACATATAAGGGAGATTATGTGGTTTTTATGTTTGTGCATCTGACTTCTGTCACCAGGCACTTCAGTCCTTTCTGTGGCTGTATAGTATTTGATTGGATGTGTATAGCATAATTGGTTTACTTATTCATTCCCCAGTGGGCAGTTAGGTTTTGTCACCTTGCTGGCTATTATGAAAAATGCTTGTCTAAACATTTGTGTACAAGTTCCATGTGGCCATGTGTTTCCACTTCTATTGGGCATATACCTATGATTGGAATTTCTAGGTCCAATGGTATATTTAAATGTTGGTGAATACAGGTTTGTGCATATGTGTGTTTTGCTTTTATTAAAAAATGTCTCTTTTGAGGGCTTGGAACGTGGCTTAGTGGTACAGTGCTTGCCTAGTATGCAGGAAGCCCTGGGTTCAGTTCCTCAGTACCACATAAACAGAAAAAGCCAGAAGTGGCTCTGTGGCTCAAGTGGTAGAGTGCTAACCCTGAGCAGAAGCTCAGGGACAGTGCCCAGGCCCAGAGTTCAAGCCCCAGGACTGGCAAAAAAAATTCTCTATTGAGATTTAGTGATTTCATAAATTTCACAGTATTGTAGGATAGTGATACTTAGCTAAAGTCACAAACACATTTTAACCTTCACAAGGCAAATTGTCTTCATCATGGTCTATGAAGCTTGTGAACTCTACAAACTTTGACAATGTGTTTTGCTTTTGTGGGGCTGGGAGCCAAACCCAGAGCCTTGTGAATGCTAAGTAAACACAACCACTGAGCTCCACCCCAGCTTCTACAAGTTTTGGAATACCTGCAATTTCCCCGATTTGTACATTTTTGTTAGCCAGTGAGGCACACAGCCACATTTCATTTTATGAGCTTGCCGATGGAGTCTTGAGTTCTTTTCAGTGGTGTGCCTGTGAGTGGTTGATGGGCCGCTCCGGGCGGGTAGAGCGTACTCCGATGTGAGGCCCACTGCTTACAGCGTTCCATGGGCGGATTTCAAGCTAAGCAAGGTCACTGAAAGGTCAGGAAGAGGGGCTAACAATCTGTTCTCTGAAGCAGTTCAAGGTGGCTGTAGCAAACTTGTGGATCATTCCATATCAGAGCAGGAGGAGCTCTACATTCATTTTTATGACACTAGCATTCCACTTTGGGATGTACTCTAATTCTTTGACTTGTCCCCAACGGCAGGCACTTGGGTTGTCTCCCATCTCTGATGTCTACAAACCAGTCTTCAGTGATAACCTCTCACGGAGGTCATCTTGCACATGTGTAAGCGTGGCCGTAGATGGTATCATTCTATGACATCATAAGAATCACCACCGGAAGACATGGTTGAAAGGCAAGGCAGGATGCAGTGACTCCTGTCTGTAATCCTAGTACTTGGGACACAGAGTACAACTGGAAGAAGTCAGCCTGGGTGGACAGCAAGACTCCAATCAATAAGAACTTGGCATGATGCTTCATATCTGTCTTCCCAGTTACTCCGAAGTGCACATAGGGAGATCAAGGTCCACACTCTCTTTGAAAAATAGCTAAAGTACAAAGGGGCTGGGAGTGTGGCTCCAGTGGTAAAACACCTGCTTATAAAACAGGGTCCTGAGTTCAAAGCTCACAGCTGTCAAAAAAGGTGCGGGGGGCGGGGGGAGACAATTACTTCCTTCCTCAAATTATTGTGGCTATTAGAACAAATTCTATGCAAAGCAGTGAGCTGTTTCTGCCCCAGTTTCTTTGTAAGTAAGATGCATGCAAATTAACTAGCCACTTGCTTGCATCAAAGACTTGTCATGAAACTGTGAAATGAAATTGAAGGCATGGTTTTCTTCTTGAAGACAGAGATCTGTGTACATATAAAGTAACATAGTTTATGCAAGGTGAATTAAAGAGCTTTCATAATCTACTGGTGAAAAAAAATCAAATTCTTCCCTGGGATGGTGGGGCCTTTCTCTCTGGAGTCTTATGGAGGTGAGACTTTCCGCAGAAGGGTCCAGTTGGTTACTTAGAAACTAGAAGAATGAATTTTAGCCCAGTTTTTAGGCAGAGGTATTTTCCCTTACCAAACAGCTGTAAGACAATGTCTCTTAACTGTGTTTATACTTACAGTCTTCTAGGATGCTCTCCAAATTTCCATATTTAGGCCACAACCTCGTCTTATCTAGCTAGACTCGAGATGGTGACTCAGGCACCATTTTTTGTTTGTTTTAGTGCTGATCCTGGTGCTTGAACTCAGTGCTTGGATGCTGTCCCTGACCTTCTTTTGCTTAAAGCTGGGCCTCTACCACTTAAGCCACAGTGCTACTTTGGGCTTTTTCTGAGAAATTTGTTGGAGATAAGAGTCTCACAGACTTTCCTGCTGGACTGAGTTGGCTTCGAATTGTGATCCTTAGACCTCAGCCTCCAGAGAAGTTAGGATTATAGGTATGAGCCGCCAGCGCCTGGCTGCATCTTTATTTTTTAAAGCTCCTTGGTGACCACCTCCTTCAGACAAGGTTGAGAAGAAACAGTAAGGAAGAAATCAAGTGGGAAACTCCATTATCAGGGTGATTCAGAGAAACAGAATCAAAGGTATGTGTATAGAGAGAAAGATTTACTTTAAGGAATTGACTTACAGGCATAGCAAGTCCAAAATGTGCAGAATAGGGCTGCAGGCTAAAGACCCATGGAGAATCAGCTCTGCCCTCCACCTTTGCTGCTGAATTCCTTCTGGCTCCATGGACTAATTAGAGGAGACCCATCTATTTGATAGAATACAACCTGCTCTATTTAAAGCCCATTGTTAAGCTCATCCTAAATTCTCTCTCAGCACCATCCAGATAATATTTGGCCATATATTTGGGCATCTGGGCCCAGTAGAGTTGATAAATAAAATTAATCATCACAAACCAACAATTGTTTAGGAGGCACTCAAAAATGTCATCTTTGGGAAGGAAAGACGGGAAATCCATGGTTATTAGAAGTTCTAGTTTTCTTGTTTGGCTATAAATAGATTGCCCAATTACTTAGCTGTTTCCTCAAGAGAAGCCATTTACTTATCATTTGTAAGCCCTGTTCCTGGAACCCAGAGATTTTTATTAAAATTAAGGATTATGAGATGATAAGGTGTTTTTTATTTCTGTCATCTCTGAATTGGATGGGTTTTTTTATTAGAAGATTATCAGCTTTTATGTCAGCTTCCCTGCCATCAATTGCGAAGGAGATTCACTAGAGCAGATATGAGATATGGTCTTAAATCATGAGTGTATTTCCTCTAAGAAAATCTAATTCCCTCCATTGTCTTGGAAGAAACCTAGTACCAAAACCCAGAACTCAAAAAGATTGTTGGCAAGAGCTTTATTGACCTCAACAGAGAAGAACCTGTGGTTTATTAGGGGAAATCGAGAACAATCTAATTACCCCTTCTCTCCATTATAGAAGAGCTCTTTGAAAGCGACTCATCCTGTCAAAGCAATAAGATTTACTTCCTTTCATAAATGTAAATGGCTCGAAGTTTACTGTAGAATCCAGTTCTTCTAAGGAGCTAGCCACTCTGTGGGCTTTATTTCCTGAGGTGTTTAATCTCAGATCGGCAGAGGAGGAACAAGAGGCCATTCCAGAGTACACTTGAGCTCTCTGCCCCAATGGGAAGACTCAACTGTGGGGACAATAGAGAGGATCAGAGGACTTCTGTGGAGCCTCTCACTGGAGTGCTGTGTGAGGCTCTGATCCCTGGGTTTCTGCCCTGAGCTACTTTGAACCAGAGGAATCAGCTCATCGCTGTGAGTCAGCAGGAAACTGAGTCAGCCTCATGGATTTGGAGTGGGAGGGCGTGGGCTGAGTTAGTAGGGACTCCGAGTGGGTCTTTGTGGCTGTGGATAGGTTCATTTTGCCAGCTATGAATCAACTAGCATTCATGCTGGCCCAGAAGCAGAAGAGCTCAAGTTAAAAATAAGTCAACCTTTTATTTTTAGACAAGGCAGTTCAGAGCCCTAAAACAGGAAGCTGGCATGTGGCCCTGCCTCATTTGCATACTCTGGGGGAAGGGGACCCCGGGAAGGGTCTCAAACAAGGAAGGAGCTTCTTGACTTATGCAGGAGGGTCTGTCCCCACATGGAAAGTGGCCTGAGATGAAGCTGTGTCACCTTCTCTCCTGGGGCCAGCAGAGCTTCAGGGGACCCAGAGTCTACCTTTCCGAAACCTGTGAGGAAGGATGGAAGCGTGGAATAGCATGTGCAGGCTGGCCTGGCTATGACTTTCCAGTATTTCTGTACTATGTGGAAAACACACATGGACCTAGGTCCGTTGTTGGCCTTCCCAGCCATCCCGCCCCTGTCGCTGGAACCTCACCCACTCCAGCAGCAGCCAGAAGCTTGAAAGTTTAGTTTTCACCCAGGCACTGGTGACTTACACCTATAATCCTAGCTACCTAGGAGGTTTAGATCTGAGGATCACAGTTCAAAGCCAGCCTAGACAGAAAAGCCCTGGAGACTAGCAAAGCACAATTGACTAGTAAAAAGCCAGAAAGTGGAGTTGTGGCTCAAGTGGTAGTCACCAGCCTTGAATGGAAAGCTAGAGCATAAGGTCCTGAATTCAAATCTCAAGTATCAACAGAGAGACAAGAGACAGAGAGATGGAGAGAGAGAAACAGAAAGACAGAGACAGACAGAGACAGAGACACAGAGAGAGACACACACAGAGAAAGAGGGAGAAAGCTCAGTACAAGTCACTCAGAAAAATATCTTTCTCTTTGTTCTCTTGAACAAACCCTATTAGCAAGATTCAGAACTCAGAAAGATTGGTAGGGAGAGGTCCTTCATCCTCAATAAAAACTTAAAAAAAAGAAGCCATACTATAGCTAAGATATGGAACCAACCCAGATGCCCGAATGGATCAAGAAAATGTGCTATATATACACAATGGAATTCAATGCCTCCATCAGAAAGAATGACATCGCCCCATTTGTTAGGAAATGGAAAGACTTGGAAAAAATTATATTAAGTGAAGTAAGCCAGGCCCAAAGAAACATAGGTCCCATGATTTCCCTTATTTGCAATAACTAGCATATGTCTGAGACAAGCAGAAAAGGTCAGATAAGATAATGTTAAGCGAAATAAACCCCAAGATAAGGGAACAAGTGGGTTTTTTTCTTTTTTGCTATCATTTCTAATGTATTTATAAGGTACCATGTGATTTTTGTTGCTACCACGTGATTTTTTGTTGCTTTGAATGTCCCTCCTCCATGGTGTAACCCCTGTTTTCACTGTATTTGATGTTGGTATAATTTGGGGAGGGGAAGGGAAAAAACCAAATTGTTTAAATAGGGATACAGGTTGACCCATTGCAACAATGAGATGTACAAGATGCCATGTTGAAAAACAAACTTTACAATTTAGGCCAGAGGGGGGCGAGAGGGGGAGGAGAAGTGTAGTTGTGGAGGAGGGAAAAACAAAGGAGGAGGTAGGGGAAAAACAAAGGAGGAGGCAACATTGCTTGATAAGAAATGCACTCATGACCTTGCTCATGTAATTGTAACCCCTCTGTACAGCATTTTCACAATAAAAAACTTATTTTTTTAAAAAGAAGCCATAGTTTGTTGGGGAAATGATAGAATCCAATGGCCCCCATCTCTCCTTCATACACAGCGGTTTTCCTAGCTGGCAACAGGAGGGTGTGCATTCTTACAGAAGTGACTGCCGCTTCAGCACCAGGGCCAGCTACAGCCTTTGGATTAGTCCTTGCTTAAACACTGTGACCATCACCACTGTCTC
The DNA here is from genome assembly GCF_024711535.1 of Dipodomys merriami. Taxonomy (NCBI): domain Eukaryota; kingdom Metazoa; phylum Chordata; class Mammalia; order Rodentia; family Heteromyidae; genus Dipodomys; species Dipodomys merriami. Next base: position 52,512,604 of record NW_027206512.1, read on the forward strand.
CCATTAAAGAGGATGCTGGCTGGCCACACAAGGGATCCTATCTGTGGTTCTGCACACGCCACCCACAGAAAATGCTCCCTGGCTCATCCAAAGTTTCCCAGCCACTTCCCTCACGGGCTTAGGTGTAGACCTTTGGGTATTCCCACTCAGGCCTCTTCACTGTGCCGTCCTCAGGTGCTTCTGAGAGCCATGACCCTTTGCGAGTGACTCCCTGCTACTGTTCATTCCTCTCCAGGAAGCCTTCCTTGAGTCTGCCTAATCTTGTTTCCCACTAGGATCAGAGACCACAATATCAGTTTCATGAGACTCACTGAGGACATGGAATAAATGAGGGGAAGGAATGCACAGATAGAAGCTCTTGGCTCTGACAGACCAAAGCTCATCATGGGATGAGGTGCAGAACTAGGGTTGGAGCTCAGGGTCGTTCACAGGTGCTCCACTACTTAAACCAAACTCCCCCATTGACCCACCTTTTTAGCTAGCCCTGGGTGAGAAGGCCACGTGCCCGGCGACTGTGCCAGGCTCTCCACGTGCGGCCGCTGTGATGGGCAGCCAGCGCGGAGCCCTGACAGCACGAGCCAGTCCAGTCGGGTCATCCGGTGTGGGTGGCCGCAGCTGACACCTTGCTGCAAATGTCTGAGCACTGAGAACTGCTTTTAGGTTCTGAGGCTCAAAATTGCCAGCAGGAGGGGGAAAAATCCAATGGCTGCTGTTATTCCTTCTATTTGGAAGCATTTTTCCATGCAGCAATAATAATCAAAGTGAAGTTCAGTGCCTAGAAATGAGAGGGAGTTCTAATAAAAGCTGAAAAGCACAAGGCATTGGCCTTGAGGTTGGATCTGTTGGCTGGAACCAGCGGGCTTGAGAAAAATGTCAGTGAGGGCTTCAAAGAAGGTGGGGGGGGGCACAGAGGCGGAAGGAAGAGGGCTTTGGTTGCACAGTGGTAAAAGTTTCACCAGTGGTAAGGTGAGACGTGGAAATTCTCCCAAATGAACTCTTTTTTAAATATTTAGCTAGCACTTATGCGGGGGGGGGCAGGGGGCATTTTGACATGATCACACGTGCTTACGGTGCACCTGGACTGGATTCTCCTCCATCATTCTCCCTCACCTCCCTCCCTTTTTCTAAAACAGTCTCAACAGCGTTTTCATTGTTCTATTTTCCCATACATGCATGAAGTAATTTGACTATATTTACTTTCTCTAACCTTCCTTTCTTTTCCCCTTCCCTGCCATGAGTATCCACACCTCAGATGGAACCTTTCTTATAGCCTGTCATTCATTTTTTTTCATGCATGTTAATTGCTCATCAGTGGTGAAATCCCCTAGAATAGCAGAGTCCTTAAAGGGCCTCAGGGTAGAAAATCAAGATTCTTCAGGAAAATAAAACACAGGGTTATAATGAAGCTAGACTGGTAACTTTTTGGGGGGAAGGGGTCAGTTGTGGGACTTGAACTCTGGACCTGGGCCCTGTCCCTCAGCTCTTCATCTCAAGGCTAGCACACTACCACTTGAGCCACAGTGCCACTTCTGGTTTTCTAATGATTATTTGGAGATAAGAGTCTCACAGACTTTCCTGCCCTCTTGGCTTTGAACTGTTGATTCTCAGATCTCAGCCTCCTGAGTAGTTAGGATTACAGGCATGAGCCACGGGCGCCTGGCCAGAGGGGTAACTTTAAATCCTTTTTCTTTTTTCTTTTTTAAAGAATTTATGAAGATTGGAAGAAGTATCTTCTAGACCACTGTCAGCTAGACAAAAAGTGTCTGAAGATCTTAAGCTTATGCTTTCCAGATCATTCCTCTTAAGCAATAGTGTGTCTAGCTCTGACTGGCTGTGCCCCTCTGCAACTTTATACAAGTGAGCACAGAAGAGTTGGTCTCAAAGATGTATGCTTTTTGTGTAATGAGGAGAACTCTGAGGAGGGTCACAAAAACTGACCATGTTTTTCAGAGTTACATTGGCAGAAGTGACACTATCTTGGGCTGAAAGACACAGAGGCTGTCATTCTTTGGACCCGCGATGAAATGAGTACACTGGGGTTCTGTTGTACTCTTGGGTTTTCTATTGTGGAAAAGGAGGTCTCGGTTACAAAGGAGCAAACAGGAGACCAGCTGGGGCAACCCAGAGTCATGGAGAAGAATTCCTCAAGAATCGTACTGGGTTTAGATGTCTGTAATCCTAGCTACTCAGGAAGCTGAGGTCTGAGGCTCATGATTCAAAACCAGCCTGGGCAGGAAAGTCAGTGAAACTATTTTTTGTTGTTGGTGGTGGTCCTGGGGCTTGAACTCAGGGACTGGGCATTGTCTCTGAGCTTCTTGGGCTCAAAGCTAGTGCTCTACCACAGCTCTACTTCCAGCTTTTTCTTTTCTTTTTTTTTTTTTATTGGAGATAAGAGTCTCAGACTTTCTTTCCCAGGCTGGCATTAAACTGTGACCCTAAGATTTCAGCCACCTGAGTAGCAAGGATTACAAGTGTGAGTCACTGTCATCCAGCTTGTGAGACTCTCCTCTGCAATTAATACCAAAATGCTGGAAGTGGAGCTGTTGCTCAAGTGGTTTCAACTTAAGGCCTGGGCCTGCCACATGCACATGTGCACAGGTGTGCACACATGCACACGTGCACACTCATGAATAATATTGGCCTTAGAATTATGGGTCCAGCTAGATTTCAGATTCATATGGACAAGGAATTTCTGTATGCCTTCCATCCCCTCTCTTTTGCATAGGAGGGCCCATTGTAAATATTCCATCATTGATCTCGTTCTTCCTAGAGTTGTATTCTCTGGTCTTCAGGTCCTTGAACAGAGTTCCAGTGACAACTGGGCTAGACTGGATGAAGAAGTCCTTACCTCCCAGGGTGAGGCTGTAGGAGAGCTTGATAATAGGGTGGAAGAATGAAAGTAAGACAGTAGCAGTTTTCAAGCAGGTCTTTCATTCCTTTAGCAGGTCTGCCCATTGACTATGGAGTCTGTCCTCCCTTTGAGTTTTGGTTCAGTGATTCTCTTGTCACCAGAGCAACACAGCAGACATGACACTACATATGTTTCAAGACTAGATCAGAAATAGCAATGAAGCTTTGGCCTGGTGTCTCTGGAACATGAGCTCTGGGGGAAATGAGGGCCAACTGAGAAATCTGAGCACCCTGCAGCTGTCATGCTGGAAAAGCCGAGTCTAGGAATTCTATTCCATGTGCTAGCAAAGCCTGCAGCTGACAGCACACCAATGGCCCGCCACATGCGTGCTCCACGTGGCTAGCAAAGCCAGTCAAAGCCTAGATGGACGACAGTCCTGCTACTTACATCTGAATGCAAGCCCTTCCTGACAGATTCCAAACCTGAACTCAGATTCTCTTTGAGCTCCTGCCCCATAAAAGTGTGAGCAAAGAAAATGATGTCTTTTAGCTGCTATGTGTTAAGGTAATTTTGAAATGCACTGGTAATGACTGGAACATGTTGCTACATCGTCATCAATAAATATCCTTGAAATTGTAGTAGTTGCTTTCTTCAAAGAGGTAACAAAAATCACCTTTTTCATTCTCTTTCTTTTGGATTTTTTTTTTTAGAATAAATTCCCAAAAGAAGAATAACAAAGTGAAAAGGCATGAATATTTTTATACTTTCTAATCCACGCTGCCAAATTACTCTCCAAAAGATAGTACCAATTTGCCACTGGTAACCTGCGGGTACAGCAGTTTTATTGCAACAGCACCGGCTTTGGGCATTGGAATTTTAAACTATATTTAAAAGCATCACAAATTCAAAAGCTGTTCTTGTGCATCTATTGTAAAATTCTATTACCATAATCATAAGAGGAAATCCATGAGTTGTACTTAGAGCCCTCTCTCACTCAGTCTAACTCAGCCCTTAAAAAGAAAATCTGGTTAGTGTTTTTTTTAACGGTGCTAACTTCTTTTTTAAATTTTATTTTATTGTAAATCATATCTACATATCTATATCTATATATCTCTCTATGTATGCATCTACTTACATATATATACACACTACTGTATATATAAATATACAAATATATAATACATATTATATATTTATATATATTATATATTTGCATATTATATATATATATATATATTTGTATGTGTGTTTATGCCGGTACTGGGGCTTGAACTCAGGACTTTGCCCTCTCACTTAGCTTTTTTTGCCCAAGGCTGGAGTTCTACCACTTGAGCCACAACTCCACTTCTGGCTTTTTGCTGATTAATTGGAGATAAGAGTCTCAAGGACTTTTCTGTCAGGGATGGCTTCAAACTGTGATCCTTTGATTTCAGCACCCTGCTTCTAATCTGTGTTTTTTAAATTTAAAAGCCAGGGTCCATGTTATGAATACCTTTCTATTTCCTTATGACAATAGCATGAAAATGTGTCTTCCTGTGTGTTCTGTAAGATATTATTTGGAGGAAATAAAAGTGAGTAGACTGTATTTATTTGTATAAGATCATCTTTATGAAACATACCTATTCACCTGAGAAATTTTTGGACTTCTTAAATCAGGCGGAAAAGAAAAATATTTTAAGTAATTCTACTTTTCTCTAGTTCTTCATATTTCTTTTCCTCAGGATAATCTGTGATCTGAAAAACAGAAGCCAAAGGAAGACTCTGCCCTTGGAGGGACTGGAGAGAGAGCTGTAACCATGACCTTGATTCTGTGCAATATGAATCCAGGGAAAGCAAAGCCTTTGCTTTGTTCCCTGCTGCGTTCTCAGCACTTCAATAGCACCTGGCACACAGTAGGCACTCATATTTGTAAAATGAATGAATCACGTACCTGACTCCCTGGCCCATAGCACTCTTGTCTCTACAGCCGAGCCAATGTGTCCCAACACAATCTCACTCTTCTGACCCAACCTGAACAGTCAGACAGGGAATTCTAACTATAGGTCCCAGAAATAGATGAATAGATCATGTCAAGATTATCTTGCAAAACCAGGAGGCATTAAGAAACATGGCATAGTTGCATCATTTGTGGGGGGTGAGGATGGTATTGTGGAAGGGGTGAAGAACATTGAAATCCAGCCATTATTTCACTTCCCAAGCAGGGTGCCTTTTTCTAGGGGGCCCAAAAGTATTACACATGCTAGCATGGCCCTGACTCTTAGGCCTGTAACTTGCAGACAGTTGTTTAAATGGCTGTATACAGTATGGTACTGCTATATCTAACATTCTCTGTAGCACACCATCCTCCTTGGTAACTGCAGATGCAGGATTCCCCTCTCCTCCTTTGGACTGACAGCCATACATAGAACTGTTTCTGGGCTTTCTAATTCCCTGCCTTTCCTATAGGTAGACTGATAGATAGCCTTGCTCAACTATTTGTTCTCTTCTCTAAGATTGTATTCGTCTATCTTCCATTTTCAAGAGCTCTTACATAGGATTCTGAATTTTTTTTTAAAAAACTCTTCAAGCCAGTGGCTCACGCCTGTAATCCTATCTGCTCAGGAGGCTGAGATCTGAGGATCGTGGTTCAAAGCAAGCCCAGGCAGGAAAATCCGTGAGACTCTTATCTCCAATAAACCACTAAGAAAACCAGAAGTGGTGCTGTGGCTCAAGTGGTAGAGCGCTTGCCTGGAGCTGAAGAACTGAGGGACAGCGCCCAGGCCCAGAGTTCAAGCCCCACAATCAACAAACAACAAAAACAAAAACAAAAAAAAACTCTTCAATACCTATCAGCAAAGGAATCTCAAAAGATACAGAAGCATTTTCTAAATAAGGGTTGTATTGTCTTAATATCAAAATGGGAGCTACTTGTTTGCTATTACACAGCCTGCAGAAGTGTGGAGTTCCATACATGTATGAGACTCTTACAGCCATTGTCTGCCAGTGCCTGGTCAGCATCGGTATTTATAAATGACATGATTACACGTGGTTTGCCTCAAATTGTAAGGTGACCTTTGGGAGGCATATTTAAGTATTTCATGTGGATGTGTATAAAATGAAAACGTGTCTACATGTAGCTTTTTCCCAGTCATCTACGGGGTGCCCCAAGGACAAAGTTGACTTTTTTTCCCATGTGTCAGGCCTGAAGAATTTTGCAAAAACTAGTGTTGCCTTTGTTCTCTCTACTATTTCCAGCCTGTTTTCTCCTCTGGAGGCTCAGCCTATTCTCTTGCTCATTGCAGGCTGTTTCCAGTTAATCTGCCACCTTGACTGTCCTCCTCTGAATGTGCTCTTAGCTTGGTCACAGTGTGGCAGTGTTAAAAGGTGGTGGGAACTTTAAAAGGTGAAGCCTAGTGGGAAGCCACTGGGGTCTTAGACTCAGAAGGGATTAAGGTAGTTCTTATGGTAAACTTGAGTTAGTTCTTGCAAGACTGGGTCTAACCCTTGAATTACTCTCTGACTTCCTGTTTTGCCATGTGATCTCTTCATCTCTTCATCACCATGGTGATGGCATCTGCCAGAGGGCCTTACCTAGAATCCATTCAAAGACTGTTACACCCTTGAACCTCCTGAGCTGTGAACAAAGTAAACTTCTTTTCCTTACAAAGTATTCTTCCTCTGGTATTTTGTTATAGTCACCGAAAGTAGAATAACACATAATCTTCATTTAGGGTAATATATCTTGATTACTGATGATTACTAGTACAGTTCACTTTTTTAGAAGCCATATCCTGATCCTGGTCTACATTTTAAAAAAATAAAATAAAAATGAATTGACTCACGATACGAATGGCCAAGCCACAGTCACCAGCCCTTCTTTGAATGGTCCTTTTCACGATAGACATCTTGAACTTGTCCCCTAACTTTCCCCCTAACCTTTCAAAAAGATAACCAACAGCCAAGACTCACCAGGTCTGTGTTCTTGGGTCCAGTTCTTGGTTCTGTCCAGGTCAGCCTAGCAAAGCCTTTGTAAGTACTCCTGGCTGTTTATGTACCGGCAGATTTGAAAACTCGACTTTTAACAAGAGCAACAAGAGAGAAATGCTATCTGTGAGGAAATCTGGTGACGATGATTTGTTATTATTATGGCGATTCCCAGCCCAGATGGTTCTCCAGATGAAATGGGTAAAAATTGGAGCCTCTTTGTGAATGGTGACAGGTGCAGACTTGGCCCTTGCAGTGGGATCTCGTCAGGCACACAGCTTACCCCCGGCACAGGAGCTTCCCACAGGCCTGGTGTTATAGTGATCCCAAAAACTGTCAAGTGAATAATTGGCCTCCTATCTGGAGTCTTTAGAAGAGTCCCTTCTGCACAGCCTTTGAAAAGCTGCATCAGTCAGGTTCTTTGTTTGCAAGCAACAGAAACAGGCACTACTACCTAACTGAAGCAGGAAAAGTATTTGTTGGATGGACATGGTGGGTGGATTGGGGGGTTCTTTCTAAAATTGATGAAAGGCCCAAAGCCAGGCTTTGTACATGATGAGAACCAAGGGAGCCCTTGCCATGTAGGTAGCATGAGAACATTTAGAATCTTGTTGGGGTGCTGCTAAATATGAATGAAGTATGGACTTTGATTTTCTGTGTTTGTGCCATGCCCCACCAAGATTTTGAACTTGGGAGATGAATGGTTGAGGGCTTAACTTTGTCTTAGGTATATTTCCTGGCTAGACAGGATTAGCAAAGCTGCACAGAGTGAAAAAAAAATTACATGGAGGAGGTGAGATTTGCTGGAATGGAAGGATAAAAAAAAAACTACCAACAATAAGAATGAAAACAAAAAACAACAACAAATATTTATATGTATATACATATATACAGATGTGAGTGTATGCAAGGCTATATGCATTGCCCAGAAGAGACTGAAGAGGACTCTAGCTACCTACATATCCCTAGCTGACTATGAGACCAGTGTTCATGCAGAGAAGTAAAAAATGCCCAACGGAAAGGAAGAGCACACTGTAAGTGTGTTCGCTTATCCACATAGTACTCTACCAACAAATGGTAGAGAACTTGAGGGCTCGCGTGCTCCAGTACAGCCTTCAGCCAATCAGTGAGCAGCATGAACCAGGGGTTTGGTGTAGGAAGGTAAGTTTAGAAACAAAGACAGAACCAAAGAGGAAACTTTGCAGGGGCATCAGCAGCCAAGCGCTGTAGCAGAACGACTCCGCAGAATAAATCCAGGCAAACAAACAAGTAAACAAAAATGGGGAAACAACGGCTCCCAGACAGGGTAAGACGATCCGAGAAAGGAAGTTGCTACCCTATCACATCTAAAATTGTATCTGAAATTCCAGTAAAATAAAAAAATACTAGATATCCAAAGAACCAAGAAAGTGGACACCGCACTAGTAGAAAACGTCCCTGGAAGGTCCTCTAAGGTGTTGGACTTAGCGAGAGAAAAAAGAAAAAGGCAAAGCAGTTTGTAACAGTGTATTCAAAAACTAAGGGGAATTATATTTTAAAAAAATAAGGCAAAGTGGGATGATGGTGGTTCATCAAATAGAGAATATCAACACAGACAGAAATCATACACATATATGTGTACATGTGGTGGAAATCACAGGTAGGAGAGGATACTAGAAAGGATCTGAGATCCTAGGAGATCCTGGAGAGATGTCAAAGAAGAGCATGAAAGTATTTGAAGAAAGAATTGCTTGCCAAATTCACCAAATAGGATGAGAAACGTTAGTGCAAACCTCGAAGAAGCCCGGTGGACTCAAGTGGGGTCAATCCACCCATCTCCATCTAGATACATCATTTACAAATGGTTAAGAGCTAAAGATAAGCTTGAAAGCAGCAAGAGAAAAACCATCTCTTCCTTCCCCTCTTGTTGCTTCAAACAGGGATACAGGCTGTTCCCAATCCTCTGACTTGGAGTGAAACACTGCTGTGCCTAGGCCTATATTGCCCATTGGCCTTTGGACTGGAATTTACTCTTTGGTTCTTCTGCTTTTCGGGCCTTTGCAATGACACTGGAATTAACGCATCAACTCTCCCCGATCTCCAGCTTGTGTACTCATTTGGGGAGATTTTTGAGGCTTACTGGACTCCATAGCATAAAGTGATCCCTTGTAAGAAATTGATATATGTCTATATATAGGTACAGATACCTTTTTGGTTTTGCTTACTGATTCTCCTAGATGTCTCTATTGCTCCCCTCGCTCCTTTTATTTTTCGAAACTAAGAGATCTTCTGCAGAAGCTCTAGTCTTGTTGGCCACATTTAGGGAATGATACTACAATAATCACCTTAGACCCAATGAAATGTATCCAAGTGATTTGGAGGAGACACAGGGCCTGGGAAAAAATGATGTCTCCACCATGGAAGATGGGGGGTGGGAAGGCTGGTGCCAGCTGCAGCCATGGAGACCAGTTCATGACTGTGCCAAGCTGCCAAGTGGGCCAGCAGACAGGAGTCAGGAATTACAGAGCTCTAGTCCGGTGTTTCCCCACGATCCTTCTTGGTGTCTCAACCTATGCCAGAAAATGAGCTCCTTGGAATTTCTCTGTGTGAACATGGGGAGGGGCAAAGGCAGATTCCCTCATCTGATCTTAACAGAAGAAAATATTTTTCCACCTCTAGACAAGCTGTATCATTCCCACACCTCATTCTTTCCCTTCCAGCAAACCTGGAGATGCTGCTGCTCTTCATGAAACCCTAGTGTGTCCGACATGCTGTCTATCTCAGAGATGATGTCTCTGTTCTTACAGGTAAAAAAGCCCATCTGCGTATCTCAGTGACTGAAAAGGATCAGAAGCATGATTCCGTTTCCAAAAGGAGCCTACCCCCCATTCCAGATCCTAAGCCAGAAGCTACCATCAGCACTGGTCCTGCTTACCAGGAGAACAGCCAGTGTGCTGACCATGTGGCTTGTGGCTGTGTGGTTCACTGCTTACCAAGCAGACATATTTCCATTCTATACAAGATGGAAGTTCAAACACACTCCCTAACTTGCTCAAGTTGATACGAGTTGCAGAGGTAGACTTTTGGCCAACATCACCTAACACCCAAGTCCATGTCCTTGCTGATAGGATGTAGGACAAATGACATCTCCTGGGGTTTGAGTGGGATGTGTTTGTGGGTGAGGTTGGAGGAAGGATTCGAGTTGTTCCAGGACATCAGTTCACAAAAGCTCACCTTGAACCATGAATAGAATTTATTATACGCCTCTTTTCTTTCTCACTGGAAGATAGAAAGACCCAAGAAGGGACAATGAATCTTCCAAGGTCAGCCACAAGTCACTAGCCAAGCCTGGCCTGTCACTCACGGTTCTGAATTCCCAGCTCACTGAGTTCCAGGAGGAAGCACCGTCGTGGGAATAAAACTTCAGGCTTTGCCTTCCTCCACTTCCCCTCCACAAAGACCCTGTCCTCCCTCTCCCTCCAACCCCAGGAAATGCCAGAAGGAGAACATCACATTGACCAACAGGGACTCGGTCAACTTCTTTGCCTTCTGGCTGTTTTCAAACAAACAAAGGGCAGTGCACAAGTTATTAGTAAATACCAAGGCTTAGTTTATTGTATAAAACTTCAATCCAACAAATAAATGAGCCATCAAGTTTGAATTTATGTAGCATTCAAAACACATTAAAGCCATTTGACCATGACAAAGGCCTTTCCTGCTTTGAATGATGAAGGCTGGCTCGGCAAATACCCTTCGAGGAGACATTAAATGAGGTCCTTTCAGGGTGTCTCCGGGGACAGTCAAGGTGGAAAGCGAAGGTTCTGTACACTTTCTAAAGAATTCTTTAGGGGAAAAGCCCAGCCCAGCTAACATCATTCTTGAACAAAGGGATTCGGAAACCTGCAATGGTTAAAACAATTACAGATGCTCAGCTGGGGGGGCGGGTATCAGCTGGTCACCAGCACCTCCTTTTTACTTTGAGATACCCGCAGAACATCATCAGAGAACACTGGGTTCACACTAAAGGTTCCAACTGATTTTGTGGCCTTTGAGCAGTTTTACCCATAGCAAGCTGGTTATAATAATACCTCAGAGGGGGTGGTGAGAAACTGTGAGACAATACAGGGAAGAGAATTTTATAAATGCTAAAGCCCTGTTGCAATCAAAGGTGGCATTATTCATCATAGGTAGGATAATAGTTCATCCCCACCTCTCACCCCATTTTAGCTTGTCTTCTTTTTGTTACAGACAATGGAAATTTCCTCGTTTCTGCTAGTGTTGCAGCTCATGCAAGGAGCTCCTGGGGCCTGCAGCTTCTTATTAATGACTGAAGAGGCGCCCTGGGATTTGACTCACTGGAGTTCAGCTCTCTCTGGTCAATGACAGCAGTTCCACAGAAGCAATATCGTTTTAGGAAGGCACTCCTAGTGACAGGGTGCCTAGGAAAGATTCTATTTAGGGGTATCTCCTAATGTGCCCCTACTTCTCTCTCCAATAAAGATCAAAAGCAGCTTTGTAACTATCCCCACCAAACACCACCAAGAAAACAAGAAGTCCAATGAGGAAATATTTATTCAACTAGCAGCAGCTGAGCACGCACCAACTATCAGCAGTGTGTTGACTGCTGAACTACCAAGGTGAGGAAGAATCTGGCCCTGATTTCCCAGGAAGGCAGACATAACCAGAGGAACTCTGAGAGCATGTTAGCCAAGCGCTGTGATCGATCACATAGGCCTTAGCGGTGTCCCATTTCATTCCTTTGTTTCAGAGCCTTTGGAGTGTGGATAAGTTTGGGTGGAGAAGTTCTGGCCATTCTGTTACCTCTTTCTTTGTACCTGCAGGAGCCCCTCAGTCTCAGCGTGGAGGGTTGATCTCTGAGTGCTCTGTAAGGACACTCCAGCCAATTCTGCACTCCAGGGAACACTGCGTGATACAAGCGAGCTAAAAATGGCCAAGGGTTTGAGGAAGGGCACCGGGTGCAAAGAAGTCAGCAAACAAGCTTTGTCCTTGCTCTCCAGCGTTCTGAACCTCTATGCAAGAGCAGGAAATAATTACTAAGTTTTTCTGTTGTATGCTCTTAACTCCATTTAATCGTCACGACATCCCTGACAAACAAATATTCACATTCACATTCTACAACTCAGGAAAGGGAGAGTCCAAGGAAATGTCTTGTTTCAAGATCCACAGCTGGTAAAGGCAGGATTTGAATTCAGTTTTAGCTGCCTTCAGACCTGGATTCTGAACTCCGTGCTATGCTGCTTCCAGCCCAAGCTCATTTATTTTGAACTCCTGATCTTCTGAAACAGATGCTCTCAAGGTCTGAGTTCAAATGAGATTTGAATGTGCTGCACCTATTCCCTTATTTGGAGCCTCACTGTATAGGCTACAGAGTGAGTGAATATTTGTTCTCACTTGATAATTGGCTGCAACTGTGCTTTGACTGAGACACTGCTCTCTGGGATGGTATTAGGGTACAGAGCTTCTGGGAGGTGAATGGGCCATGAAAGTGATTAAGCTCATGACGGGTCACCCCTTCTACCATGTGGAAACACAAAGAGAAGATATCATCTCTGATCCGGAGATGGGTCCTGGAGAGCCACAGGCTGAGTGCCTTGATTTTAGAATTTCCAGATGCTATAACTATGACAGAGAAATACCTGTTGTTTATAATCCACCTGGTCTATGACTTAAAGTAGCCTACCCAGGTCAAAGCAGTGTTGGGTTCCTTCTGGTATTATTATCACCAGGCCACAGAGGGGGAGCTTAGTGAATAGAACCCCGCCCTGGCAGGAGGCACTGGGGAATGCCAGGCAGATGAGCAGTATATTCAAAGTAGGTCCCAAGTCTGAAAGAAGGATAGAACTAGAAACCTTTGCACTAAGGAACAAGTTACTCAGAATGTGTGTCCATCTACCTATCTGTTCCTATTTTCATGAAACATTACAGCTAGTGAACAGATGCTCACATAGAACTACAGGTTATGAAGGATGACAAAAATAAGTGAAAAAACACAACAGCATGACAAACTGGTAAAAAAAAAAAATATATATATATATAAAAAATCAAGAACTCTAATAACAACAGATGCTGGAGGGGATGTAGACAGAAGGGAACCTTACTGCATTGTTGGTGGGAGCGTAAACTTGTTCAACCACTTTGGAAAGCAGTATAGAGGTTCCTCAAAAGACTCCACATAGAGCTCCTCTATGACCCAGCAATCCCACTTTTGGGATTTACCCACATAATCACAAACAAGACCACACTAAAGCTACCAGCACGACTATGTTTATTGCAGCATTATTTACCATAGCTATGATATGGAACCAACCCAGATGTCCCTCCGTAGATGAATGGATCAAGAAAATGTGGTATATATACACAATGGAATTCTATGCCTCCATCAGAAAGAATGACATTGCCCCATTTGTTAAGAAATGGAAAGACTTGGAAAAAATTGTATTAAGTGAAATAAACCAGGCCCAAAGAAACATAGGTCCCATGGTTTCCCTTATTTGCAATATCTAGTATATGTCTGAGTCAAGCAGAAAAGGTCAGATAAGGTGATGTTAGGGAAATGAACCCTAAGATATGTATTCAAATGTTTATTTCTTTCATGCGGTTGTTTCTAACGCATTTATAAGATTATTTCTTTGTTGCTTTGTATGTCCCTCCCCCACAGTATAACCCCTGCTTTCACTGTATTTGATGTTGGTATAATTTGTGGAGGGGAAGGGGAAAAACAAATCGTTAAATAGGGATACAGGTGGACCCATTGCAACAATGAGATGTACAAGTCATTATGTTGAAAACGAACTTTACAACTTTGGTGCGGGGGGGGGGTAGGGGGGGAAGGGGGAGAGCAGGGAGGATTGGGGGGGAGGATGGGAAGGGATGGGAAGGGGAAACCAAGGAGGAGGTACAATGCTTGATAAGAAATGTACTCATTATCTTGCCCATGTAATTGTAACCCCTCTTTACAGTATTTTTCACAATAAAAAGTGTATTACTCTAAAACTATAATTCTATGCAAATACATTAAATAAAATTATATGCTATCATGTAAAAAAAAAAACATTGATGAGTGTCATGTACTGAGAGCCATACTAGAACAGACAAAGACAGAACCTGATAGGTAGCCCCCAGAGCATTGGGGAAATGCAAAGGAAATTTAAAATGGAGGATGAGATCATAAGGTCTCTGACAAAAGACACTGTAATGAAACTTTCCAACTTATAAGTGAAGAGTCTTTGTTAACATTAAAATAGCCCCACCTTGGTCATTGACTATCACAAGATATTTTTTTATTTAGTGATTGCATTTTTATTGCTATTGTAAAGGTGATGTACAGAGGGGTTGTCATTTCATAAGTCAGGCAACGAGTGCATTTCTTTTTGGACAATGTTGGCCTTTCTTTTGCTTGTTCCAAGGTTTTCCCTCCCATTCCCATCCACAAGTTGTATAGTTCATTTTCAACATAGTGTCTACTGAGTATCATTGCTGCATTTGTTCACTTTTTGTCCCTCCATTTATGAATGAACAAACAAGGCAAAAAGAGAAGGAAACAAAACCATTTCCCGGAGTTCATTTCAGTAACTATTTTATATGATCAGAGGCATTGTGCCTTTGTTTTCTCCCTTAATAGTATCCTCTTTTGGCCTCATTGTGGTGAATGCCTACATCTTGTATAATTTATCATGTTCCAGTGTATTTTAGATCTAGCTTCTGCATATAAGAGAAAGCATGCACCATTTGTCTCTCTGAGCTTGTGGATCCATCCATTTCCCTGCAAATGACATAATATTATTCTTTCTAATGGCTGTGTAAAATTCCATTGTGTATAGGTACCATATTTTTTTTGATCCACTCTTGTATTGTAAGGTATCTAGGATGTTTCCGTAACTCAGCAGTCATGACTAGTAGGGCAATGAACATGGATGTGCAAGTGTCTTCATGGGATGCTAGCTTGTGATGTTCTGGGTAGATGGCCAGGAGTGGTATGGCTTGATCATAGAGAAGATCTATGTTTTTGGTTTGTTTTTCTTTTGAGGAACCTCCAGACTGCTGTTCAGAGTGGATCTACTAGTTTACATTCCCACCAACAGTGCAATTTGGTTTCTTTTTCCCATTCTTGCCAACATTTGTTGTTATTCGAATTCATGATGTTGGCCAATCTAACTGGGATGAGATGGAATCTCTGAGTTGTTTTGACTTGCATTTCATTTGTTCCCAGGGATGTTGAGCATTTCTTCGTATTTGTTTGCCTTTCCTACCTCTTCTTCTGAGAAATCTCTCCTTTAGCTCCTTTGCCCATTTAGTGACTGGTTTATTGCTTTGGAAGGGATTCATTTCTTGAGCTCATCATATATTTTGGATATTAGGCCTTTGTCAGATGTATTCACAAGAGCTTTTTGATATCCTCATCCATATAAGGATTAACTAAATGCTTTATTACTGACTACCCAGCAGTTGGTCAAGAATTCTGACAATGAACTGTTCCTGGAACAACAGAACTTTAACTTACCCAGCCCTTTACACCATGCTGGAGAAGTCAAATGTATCCCAATAAACCTCTCCAACTTCCAGATGCTGTAACCAAGAAAAACACAGCACTTCATGGTGACTGCCCTGTGGGCTTGTCCTAAGGAGGGACTTAAGCCTCTAAGCACATTACCCTTGCACACACACAACAAATAAATAAATAAACAAATACCTGTGCCAGGGAGAAAGCAATTGTTCTCATCTTAGAGACACTTCCACTTCCAACCTATTGAAAGAATATTCTTGGAATCTTTACCTCCCATTTCCTGTGTGGGGAACAGGAAACATTTACCTCTTTTTCCTATCTCTCCCTATATAATCCTGTTATAACAAGGATTTGTTAACACTTTGAAAGAATAAGAGAGGAAATAGAAGAATGAAGCAAAGGGAAGAGAAGGTAAGGGAAGGATGGAAGGAAGGAAAGGAAAGGGAAAGGCAAAAAAGACAGGAAAGAAAAGGTAAGAGAAAGGGGAAAAAGGAAAGAAAAGAAAAAGGAAAGATAAGGAAACTTGTACCATGTTTTGTGTATTGCCTGAATTCTTTTCTCACTAGGCACAGGGATCAAGGTAGGAGCTGCCCTGACTCTGGTAACAAAACTGATTCGGAATAGATGCCAGTCTGGAAAGGTATCACTTAAAACAGACTTGAAAATCTGAGGCCAGCTGAGAGGTGACAGGGGTTAAATAGAAGGATTGACACCTGTTCGTCACAGAACCACCTAGGGGTCTAATAGCAAAGCTTGTGAGCAACCCTCTCACCTATGGGCCCTCAAGCAAGGTTGGAAGAAAGATAATCAGTGCCTTCCTCGTATCAGCTCAGAGACAGAGGTCATCTGGTCTGAAAGTTGGCTCTAAAAAGATCCCACTCTGAGGAGATGGAATATGAAAACCAAAGACACCCAACTGTGTGGACGAGTAGCTTTTTACATTTCCCCAAATTTCCTGAGAGGCATGAATGGAAGGGTTGGGTCCTAGTGGGGCCTGGCCATTGGGTGACCTCTAGTCAGTTTGTTTACCAAAGCCTTATAAAGAACACTACTGCTATTTACATTTCAATGTAAATCAAACTGACTTCAACCAGTAAGGCTGTGTAAACTCCTGTTTAATGTCAGGTTTATATTAATATTTACATTAACAAGATTGATCGTTTACATAACAATGCATATGTAAAGTCTGGGCTAGCTTTAGGTTTACACACATTTGCATAATGTTTACAGATTGATTGATTAGACAGCCTGTGCATAAATCCAAGTAAACTGCTAGTTGTTTGTTTATTTTTTCTATTGGGGCTTGGTAGTCTATATCTTAATAAATAGCTAAACTTAGCCTAAGTCCTCTCTTATAACCTTCACAGAAGATTTAATAGTTCTGAGAAGTAATTTTCACTGGAATAAAAAAGAGTGAGAGGAAATCATTGGGTCTATTATTTTCCCTTAATCTTCAGCATTGAGAAGTTTAAAATGAGGATATCTGCTTAAACCACATGTAACAGAGATAAAACCAGGTTGAACAGGGAAATCAACAGTCAAGACTCTGACCTTGACCATTGTCTTGGGGTTCCAAGACAAGCTCTAGCTTTGGCGGTGACCCTACCAGGGCCTCTCTGCACCTCTGCAGAGCAGAAAGTGAGGTGAAGAATGATCTAGAGGCCTAGGCTCCAGCAAAGGCAACTTAGAAAAGGTCAGGAGTGGAAGAGATTTGAAAAGTCAGAGATTTCAGAGCTACAATGAAAAAAGAAATTAAAAAATAACTAAGTTATGAATGTTGGGTTTTATGTTTTGTACGTGTCTGAGAATTTCCTGGTTCATGACATAATGGTCCACTAGCTGTACACAACGCTCTGATCTCCAGTCCCTCCCCCCTCACCCACTCTCACCCCACAGCATACTCCTCAAATGGGCCCAGTGGATCTCTTTGGAGGGTGTAAGGATGAAGAGGTTACCAAATGAGAGCAATCAGAGTTTGTCCCTTACTTGTGACAGGGTTTACAAACCCGAGCAGGGAAGGAAGGATGCTTTGGAGTGGAATGCGGAAGGTGTGCCTTGATTCGAAGCTGTTGGCTCAGGCAAGCCACACCCAGGGCCTCCTGCATGGTTGGTGAGGGGAATGTATTTGGCTTTCTCTAACTGGTCCCAAGTTGGAAGTAGGGATAAAAATAACAGAAGTTGAACTGGAGATGTCACTCCCTGGTAGAACACCTACCTAGTAAGTACAAGGCCCTGAGTACAAACCCCAATAAAACTTATTTATTAATTATTATTAATAAAACTATGGAGGCTGTTGGTGACTAATGATCAAGTCTTAGACTTCTTGGCCTGTTACTAGAGGCAGAAGCCTGGCTTCCTGCAGGTCCAGCTCTCAACAGGTTGTTTTCAGAAGACAACTGGCTGCTGTAGACCAAGAGATCACTGAACGTGGATTGAGAGGAGGGGAAATTACATGTTTATCCTCTAATCTTTGATAGACATTTAATTTTTTATTTCCGGTCCTGGGGCCTGAACTCTGGGCATGGGCACTGTCCCACAGCTCTTCAGCTCAAGTCTAGCACTCTACCACTTGAGCCACAGCGCCACTTGTGGCTTTTTCTGCTTATGCAGTGCTGAGGAATCAAACCCAGGGTCTCATGCATGCAAGGCAAGCGCTCTACCACTGAGCCACCTTCCCAGCCCCTTAATATTTATTTTTATAATGAATGTGGGCCTCAAATTACAGTAGCATTAGAAGACTTGATTTTGTTACCAAAATCAATTAAGTATATTTTCCACTTTGCATATATAGATGTTGCAGGTATCTCAGAATTTTTGTTTAGGCTCATTGCTGTTTTTAAATTGCTATCATTATTAGATCTGCTGCTGGATCTCATCAGTTCATGACTTAGTGAAAAGCACT
The DNA here is from genome assembly GCF_024711535.1 of Dipodomys merriami. Classification (NCBI taxonomy): domain Eukaryota; kingdom Metazoa; phylum Chordata; class Mammalia; order Rodentia; family Heteromyidae; genus Dipodomys; species Dipodomys merriami. Next base: position 52,530,823 of record NW_027206512.1, read on the forward strand.
TTATAAAATGCTAAAATTATTGGGTTTCTTGGTATTCATATTTCACTTTTTACATTTAAAAACAATATTCTGAGGAGCCCATGGGTGCCCTCAGATGATCAACAGCAGTATGTTAAAAATACTGCTTTATAATTGTGCCTTTCACTCCTAGACCTCAATCTGGAGTTCACCTCTGTACTTAGTTTAAAGCGAACCCCTGTCTCATACGGTATGCCAACATTAAGTGCAGAATGAGCTTTCTTTTTCTTCTATATGAGTTCTTTTTTTTTTTTTTTCCAGTAGTGGGGTTGATCTAATGACCTCATGCTTGTTAGTCAGATTTTCTATTATCTGAACTATACCTCCAGCCACCTTTTTATACTAATTATTTTCAAAGTACAGTCGCACTTGATGCTGGGCCAGCCTGGGCTGTAATCCACCTCCTTGTGCTACCCTATGTTGCTAGGAAAACAGGTGTATGTCACTGTATCCAGCCATTGGTTAAGGAGTCAGGGACTTCTCTTTGCTTGGGCTGGCCTCAAACTGTAATCCTCAGTCTCCACTCCCAAGTAGCTAGGATTTCAGGCTGAGCCATTATACCCAGCCATCTACTCCTTTTTGATACCTTCTTCATTACAGTAAAATTTCCCTACATCCCTAAGTGTGCACCTAAATATATGGCCATCCTGTCAATCACTGCTCAAACTCTAAAATATAGCTCAGGAAGGTGGAGGGAGGAGGCTGGTCAGACCCACAAAGTTGGTACTTGCAGTTGGATGCTATTTTTCCTTTGTTTTACTCTTCCTTGTTAATTTTGCCTACGTTTGCTTTTAAAATAATGAATAAAAGAGATCTATTGAAAAAATATGTAAAGGAGGAAAATGCATGGTTTAGAACTGTTGGGTACTAGATGAGAAGGTCTGAATAACTTAGGAAAGTATTTACTTTCCCTTCTGACAGCTGTATCATAGAACTATCCTTGCTTTTGACCCAGCATATTCCTCAGGAAGAGAGCCTGAGACCAAGGCCACATCTGGCACTGACACCTCTTGTGGACACAGATGCTGTTGAAACCTTGAAACCTCTCAGTCAAAATAGCATTGCTCACCCACCCTGCTTCCGTCTCCCCCCTTTCTTCTCCCCCCACCCCACTTCCATCTGCCCTCCTGACTACATTCTTTGTGCCTAATATTCCAAGAGATCCTAGTCGTATGAGGGTGGGGGGTGGGAGGAGACACCATTCCTCTCTTCAGCCTGGCTGAAGGAGACTTGGATGCCCTTCCTAGGTTTTCTACCTGAATAAAACCTGTTGGTCTTCTAAGTTCACCTCTCTGCTCTTTTTATCATTATTATTATTATTATTATTATTATTATTATTATTATTATTATTATTATTATTATTATTCTCTTACAGTCACAAAAATCAGGTGCAAATCCAAGGAGATGTGATGTCCAGTCAAGCCCTTAAGAAATTAAGTTCTTCTCTTGTACTTAAACACCACCTTTAGAAGCTTGGTGCTTCCATTCATTGAAGTGCTAGTTTCAAGTGGTTATTAATTATTCAATGCAACAGGTCACAGCAGGATCTCTATTAGTCAAATTTGGCCTTGTTTTCTTTCTATGGTCCTCTCCAGATAGGCTGGAATTCATTGTAAATCTGGTCAGACCTTTCAGGAGTTCAGATGGAAACCTTCTTACCCACCCCTCTGCCTCCCTCCATTCCTCTCCTTGCATAACTGGCTCTGAATCTCAGAGCATGTGTTTTTCTTCTATGTGCTGCAGTGGGGACTGGGTTGCATGGGGCTTTGACCTGGGAGGGTTCCTGGGGAGGGGCTGATGTCCTGATGTCTGTCAGTACTGTACCCTCTCACTCATGCTCCAGCTCTGTTTTTTCTTCCATTGCTCCAATTTGTCTGCTCTCCAATTTGTGCACTTCAGGACATTTACACGGTAGCCACCTCCTGAAATCTTCCAGTGCCTACACATGGTTTAGGTCCCAGTTCTCACTTTACCACTCTGCAAAAGGGTGTCATACATACAGCCCCCACTCCTGTGATTTGATGACTACTTTTCTTTGCAGTCTTTCACACTGTAACCATGTCACTAATTTTAAAACCCTGTGGATTTTACTCCCATTAGAATGTGAATTCTCTGTGTTCATCACCATCATCCCTGGCTCCTAGGAGATCTTCACTGAAGATTTGTTGACTCAATTATTCCCTTCAATCTTCTAGCCATTCAGAAAGCAGCTGCTGCTCTATGCTCGACAGAACTTGGGCTGGGAGAACAATTTACCCATATTTCCCAGCTAAAACCTGGGCAGAACAAAGACCTGAACCTAGGTCTATCTGTCCAACACCCTGTCCCCCATTGTTTAATCACATCCTACTCAACCGCTGGGATGGAGGAGTCTCTCCCTAGAGCTTGGGGACAGCAGGACACCTGGAACTCCACAGATGAGATCCATGGGGGCTTATCAATCACATGTACGAGTGACCAGTGGGAAGGGTGACTGGCCCAGGAATGGGAAGCCACACAGGTTGGTAGACGTGGCCTTTGTGAGAAGCTTTTCTGCATCATTCTGCAAGCTAGCAGGGATACATTAGAACCACACCTGTACATTTCATGAAAAGGTTGTTTGGAGAGGAGACAATCTGTAGGAACATGGTAAGAAGAACCAACCTAAGGTTAGGTTACTGGCAGATCTCTTGATTTCCCCAGAAGTAAAAGGTCTAACTGTAGGCCTTTCTCATATTCAAGACCGCACTGTGACAGAAACATAATGAGAAGCTTCAGGTCCAGGAGATGAGATGAAGTCACCACTGAAGAGGCATTGTAAAGTAGACAGGGTCAGCCAGAACCCTGAAAAGGAAGTGGGCTATTCTTTCCAAAATGCTTTGTAATTATCAGAAGATTCTTTCTCACTCCAATGAAAGTACTACAAAACTGGCAAGGCCCATCTGTCCGGGAAAAGCATCAGGGGCAATAATTCAGGGCATTTGGGTTCATGAGGATAATGAGTATTGGCAGCCTGGTGTCCTGGAATCAGTTCAACCTTCCGCATAATGCCAGTGTATTTTGCTAGTAAGATTTTAAATGTCCATCAAAACCCAGCTATATTGATGGGAAGGGTAGATTATCTTCTTGGACGTGGGCCCTGTGTTCTGCACATGAAGTGTACACACAGTATTCTAACTAGAGGATACTGACCAGGTCCCAGATGTCCTCCAAGACTGCTGTGAACTTAAACATCAATTTGCCTGAAGAACTCCATGAAAGCAAGTGAGTAGCATCTAAGTCATGTCACCTAAACTCCTGGATTCTGTGTCCCACAGCAGATGATTTTCATCTGTGTGGGATAGCTATCTGTTTGCAGTGCCTTTGTGCTTTGCTTTGTGTGTGGTGATACATTGTTGTTGTTTTATTCATCTTTATTTCCTGGAGGTTGAATTCTCTCTGTACTTTCCTGTGTCCATGCAGAAAGAGGAAATGAAATGCAAGCTGACAGGCCCCTGGCTTGCTGAGAAGATAGGAAGCCTTTTATCTTGCCTGTCTCATAGAAGCCTGTTCAGGATGCTTTTGCCACTAGAGTCCTGCATACACACACATGCATGCTCACACGTGTGCATACCCACATACATGTATATTATGGATGGCCGATGGCTGGGCCTAGCTTCCCTCTACCACTGGCCACCTCCCTCCTTTGGTTGTGCTTTAGAGACAGGATCAGGCCTCATCTCTGATGGCCTGCTCCTCCCTGCCCCGGCCCTCCCACCAGACCTACCTCCCCGCTCTACCACACTTGCCTTTCCATTGCCCTCTTCAGGCAGAATGCACTGCTAGCCTCACCCCACATTTCCCATTTGGTCCTCCAGGCTCCCAGGTAGCCAGGGTCAGTGTGAAGAAACTTCTTCAGCCTGTGTGCCCTGACCAAACCACAGTCAAGACTATACACCTGGCCATGTCACTTCTGAAAACGTTCTCAGACCCTCCTCTTCAATCCTGTTCCCTTCGACTTGGTTCAGACCACCATTGCACCCCACAAACAGCAGCAGCATTAGATCCCAGGCACCCTTCCTCCCTCCTCCCTCCCCCCCCCGCCCCCCCCCCCCCCCCACACACACACCCTGTAGGACAATGGGCTATCCTCACCAGAGCCCACACAAACATACCCTCCTTCTGCCCCCTCCCCAGACATTCTAGACCTGCACCAAGATCCCAGGATCCCACATGCCTGAGACTGCTATTCTTAGCTAATCTATACCTGCCGGGTACTCTTGCACTGAAGATGGAGCCCGGGCCAGCGCCCACACCACCAGGCCTTCTACCTGGGAGTACATTGTGCTCAGAGCCTTCAAGGAGGCTGGAGGAAACGCTAGAACTAGAAGCTGGTTATTCTTTCTCTACAGGGGAGACTCAGACCGAAATTCTAAACAAGACCAGTGGTAGAAAAGCAAACCTTCTTTTCAAGGGACAGCCTGAGTCACAAGGAAGCCTTCTAGAACTTTCTGGGGGACTGTCCTAAACCAGGCCTGCTTCAGACCCACAGGGGGTGTGAGCAGCCAGCGCCATTTGAACACAGAGTGCCCTCCCCCAGGAGTCAGAGCTGGCCCACCTCACTGGGCTCAGAGAGACAGGTGCGCAGCAGGCAGGAAAGCATCTGCCAGCAGCCTGTCGTGTAGACAGAGATTAGAGGCAATGGGGAGGTTAATCATCGCACTTGCTTTCCTATAAAGTGCGTGTCACAGGAGGAAAGGATTACGCGAATTGCGGAAATCTCAGCACTCCAGTCAAAGGTGGCTGCAAAGCGATTGCTTTGTCTTGCATCTCCCTGGCTTCTGAGAGCCAGGCTGCAGGAGGCCGGCCACACCTCCATTCTGTCCCCAGCAACTCGGCAGAAATAGTCTGAGTTGGCGTAAGCCCTTCTGCAAAGGAGAGAGCAGCTAAAAATAGGAGGCGGGGAAGGGGGCCCCCACCTTTTCAGTTCCCATCCCTTTTAAAGCTTACATCAAGTTTCCCAGAGAAAGACGGGAAGCTGATTTTCCTGAGGATTTCCCAAAGCCGTACATGTGACAGCGGAAATAAATGCACTGAGCCTCGCTGGGCAGAGAGGACTACTCAGGGACAGGTGGCAGTCACTCTCAAGTGTTACTCTTTGTCATCACTAGGGAACATCAGCTCCTGCTTCTGACAGCCAGGCTGCGTGCACCAAGAAAAGCACGGGTTTTGAGCCATTTATCATCATTCTTCTCCCCTGTGCTACCCAAACATCTCTGAAGCACCAAACCAGATTGAAAGGAAAGGCTTTTGTCTCCTGCTTTTGGCTTTTTGAGATTCCAAGGGTTATGGTGGGATGCATTTTGAAAAGAAGTCAACGGTCAGAAAAGCTTCCTCTTTTCTTCATGTTCAAGAGCATTTTACTTACGGCCAGGTGCTGGTGACTCATGCCTCTAAGCTTAGCTACTAGGAGGCTGAGATCTGAGTATCACCCTTTGAAACCAGCCTGGGCAGAAAAGGTCCCGTGAGACTGTTATCTCCAATTAACCACTCAAAAACCAGAAGTGGTGCTGTGGCTCAAGTGGTAGAGCACTAACCTTGACCCCAAAGAGGCTCAGGGACAGTGCCCCAGCCCCACCACAGACCAAGAGAGAGAGAGAGAGAACATTTTACTTTACTATGTTCAAATATGACTTGACCAGAAGGATTTTGTTTTCTCCCAAGTAAAATAGGACGTGTTAGGACTCTGGTCAGTTTGTCCTTTTTTGCCAGGGTGAGTAAGGTTTTGGACAGCCTGGAAGATGGGGTTGCCAGCTGAATCCTGGAAATGTTTGTTTCAGTGCTAGGACTAAAGACTTGGCTCTATTCCCTGTCACTTATTAGTTTTCTGACTTCGGGAATCAACCCACTTTGATTTCTTCATTTGGACCAGGAGGGAATAAAGCTAAGCTTTACACAACATGGCTCATGGAGAGAGAGTGACAATGTAGTCATTAAAGTGTTTTTCCATCCTGCAGAAAGGCATCGTGTTCTCCTACTCAGAAATCTTCAGACACAGATACAACAGGATGCATGCATGTATTACGTTGAAAAGGATGGAGCTACAGATAGATACACATACAGGAAAAGGTTTATTGTAAGGACTCATAGAAATGTAAGGCAACTGGCAAGTGGAAAATATGCAGGGCTAACCAGCAGACTGGCAATGCTGCCGGAAGTTAGAGTTAGAGATCCAAGTCCAAGGAATCTGAAGGTTGGATTCCTTCGTGTTTGCTGGGTCTTTGTCTTTTTTCTTAAAGCTTTTAACTAATTACATAAAGCCCACCTGAGATTATGGAAGGCTTTCCTCCAAGTCGACTGATTTAAATGTAAATCATAGCTAATAAGCATTTTCATAGCTACATCTAGGTTGGTGTTTGACCACTTATTGAGTGACCTCATGAAATTGACACCCCCAAATTAGCTACCATAGCTGGGTACAGGTGGCTCGAGCCTGTAATCCTACCTGCTCAGGAGAATGAGATCTGAGGATCACAGTTGGAAGCCAGACCTGGGCAGGAAAATTCATCAGACTACCAGAAAACCAGAAGTGGAGCTGTGGCTCAAAGTGGTAGAGCACTAGCATTGAGCAAAAGAGCTCAGGGACAGTATGCAGGCCCTGAGTACAAGTCTCACAACCAACCAAACAACAACAACAACAACAAAAATTAGCCACCAAAGGTGGATGTTATTCTCTAACTCCAGAGAAAACCTGAGCTGACCAAATAATGTGCGTCAAATAAACCTTAAATGAACCACACTTAAAACCAGCATAACAGTATAGGAAAAAAGGGCATAACCAATCACATGCCTAATTCCTCAGAACCTGTAAGAGTCATTAAGAAAAAGGAAGAGTCTGTGGCATGATGGGAACACTCAGGGCTGGGAGCCTGAATCCCAAGTTCAAGTCCCTGCTAGCCTAGGTTAGTGTGTGGCTTTAAGCAGGAACTGAGTCTCAACTTCCTCAGCTGCAACTCCCAATAAATCCTTCCTCCTGGCTGCTGTCAAGTGCCTTCTTAGAAGTCATTATCCCAAGAGAAACGACGATGCAGACAGATTCAACCCCACTATTCACATGAAAGCAAACAGAAAGCAGCTCTCCTGAACTGTAAGTCTGACCTCTCTCTGATACAGTAGACTGGCATAATTATTGCTGTCTCCAGTCTTTACCTTAAGATTCAGAATGGCTTTTTCGAGGGGAATGATCAAAGCTCTCCGCACATTAACTGTTGTTTCCCCTCTCTTGATAAATTTTCACAAGGAAGCATTTCCTTGTATTTGAACAGGGCTCAAAGCAGCAGGCCCAGGAAATGTTTGCTGTAGATAATTCACTTATTACAGAGATATAGTTATGCAGCCCTTGACGGGGACCGGCCACTGCTCTGGGCCCTGGATGAAGAGGGTGGTAGCTAGAATAGACATTTGATAGATGCTGGCTGTTTATCATGTGTTCATATGTTTTTATAAGGCCATTTGTTACAAGAAAGACAGGATTCATGCTTTGGAATAATGCCAAGGTAAGGTCAAGTTTGCTTCGAAGTTCCCCAGCTTTCACACGAACCCTAGCCCAGTGGCCAGATATCAACTATATTACAGGACTCTCCCTGGGCAGCTAGAGCCAGGAAGAGAAAGACAATAGTTCTTTGGAAAACCTTACCATAAAGGAAATTGTCTTGTGTTGTCTTTTAGAACACTTCACACTTCATTGGGAAGCTATAAAAAACAATTACCAGATCATTAGGAAAGGTTATTATTTTGATAAGATCCAGAAGTGCCTCTCCCAGAGTGACCTCAGCCTGCATTTGATGGCCCTGTAATGGGGAACTTTTGGGGTTGGAAACTGAGGGGACCCTGTGAGCTAGGAGCAGTCTGAGTTTCCTCAACCTTAGACAAAAGCCAGGAGTTCCCATCTGTGTTATTATGCAGGGAGAAGTAGAAAGAAAATGGCTTGGAAAGTCTGCACCAGCTGGGCACCTGGAAGGCCTTTGGTAAATGCCATGCTTAGCTTTACCTGGCTGGCTGACCCAGTATCAGGATGGGCACATGATTTGCCACAAGGAAGCACTGGGTTTTCTGGGGATGGGGAGTCCTTTGTTCCATTTAAAGAAAGAGCGGGGCATCTGTAAATTTGGCCATCAAGTTGTTTCATTGGTATTTTCCCTGTTGCACCGGTCCCTAAGTGAACAAGGGGAGCTTAAATTCACGAAGAGAGATGTGTGCTCACGCCTTCTCACCAATGGGATTTGAGGAAATCATAGGTTTATCCTGTCATAGTCACATACAGTTCCAGTCTTTCCATCCTACCTTGGTTGCAGTGAATCACACATCTACACAAAGGCATATCATTTTTTACAATGATTTTTTGTTTAATTTTGTTAGAAAATACCCATTTTTCCCAACCAGGAGATCATTCTTAGACTTACAGATTAAGAGATCTTGTTTCTCTCTTTCCTGTGGTTGGCCAGATGGTCAGTATTTCCTTTCCTGGGATTTCAGACTCCTGCCTTTCTACATCATGAAAGGGCATGCTGACAGAATGGGTGGGGCTGGGGACACCTGCAAAATATCACTCCCCACTTTCCCAGGAGTAGAGTGGGAGAGTGCAAAGGGAGTGGAGAGTCTCGTTGGAGGTCCATGGGACAGAGGGGGAACGGTGGTGTGCAGAAATAGACAGATATGGTTTGGGTGCTAGTTCCCCATCCCTGGCATCCTGGTTGAATCAATTCTCGAAACTGTGGTTTCTTGACCTGGACTAATGAGGGCCCTCACCACTGATAAATGTTCATTTCTAATGCTTTTCATAACTTCCTCTCTATGGGAGTAAAGGAAACTAGATACCATCACTGTATTTCTAGACCCCCTGGAAATCAAAAGTTGCCAAAAACAGACTGTGTGATCTCACTGACCTTGGATTCCCGAGGTCACCTACAGATTCTACGTTCTCTCGAGTTGCTTTTATCCTGCTGCCAGGAGACTTAGTTCCCCTCCATAGTCCCAGAAGATGTGACAGAAAGGTAAAATCTGAAAATTCAGGTTCTTGTCTCATCCCCACTTCCTCATCCTGGGCTGTCAGGACAAATGGTTCTGTGGTCTACTCTACAACCCCCTATCTTAGCCCTCCCTCAACCCCATTTGGGTCCTTCATGGGTAACAGAGAGCTAGAGAATCAAAGGTTGGAGTTGCATTAGAAAATGCAGATTTTTTTCCCCTTCAGGGGAATGTAAAAGAAAAAAACACAAAAATGATGATCAAGAAAGGGGAAGAAATAAGAAGCATCCTTTCGAGTTGTTAGAGAATATAGACCTGAAGATGTGGTTATTCATGAAATAAATGCTAAGTAGCCTTTCCTATGTTTCCCTCATATTTGGAAGGTTTGCAAATATTAACTCACCCAAGTCTCATCACCACCCTGAGAAGTTGGCACCATTGTCACAATTGTGTGTAAACATGAGAAAATTAATGCTGAAAGAGGCTACACAATTTGCCTAGCACACCTCAACTGGTAAGGGCTGGACCGTAAGTTGAGACTGCCTGGCCTACGGTCACCTCTGGCATCCTTGCCCATGTGGTTTATGAATGGTATGTCTATGTTCACCATTACTGACGCTCAAGGAAAGGTTGGGGTGTGCTATCAGTTATTGCCAGTGGACTGTGATTTACTTAATTCGGGACATTAACTTGAGATCCAAGTCGATGGCACTCCCAGAATGCATCTGGCTTTTTAACACACCTGCCCTTCACCCAAAATAGAGATGTCAGTAACGGAGAGGAGTCAAAAGGTAACTTCATAGCTTTCTGCCTCTTTGACCTTGGCCTCCTGTCTCTCCTAAGCTTACTGCTTCCTTCAAAGCTGTCTTGGATACTCCTTGATCTCCTCCTTTTGTTGCACATCTTTCTCCTCCTGCTTCTCTCAAATATGCATGTCAGGCCCATTCTTGAATTCACACAGATGAATGTTACAGAGCCAACGCGCCCTTAGACAGCTCTGAAATTTCCTCTTCCATTGAATGTTCTTGTTGCTTCAGTCTCTGAGAAGATGAATCAGAACTTGGTTTCCCTGGCATGTTGTCCCTAGGGTACTGACAAAGATCAGAAGCAAAACTCCCAAATTATTTTTTTCAAGTGGCAGTCAGAGACACCTTAGAATCACCATGGAAAATACTCATGCCTGTGGCATGCCTGCCTTTCTATATCATGTTCCTTCCCTCTGGTTCACTCTCCTGGCAAGCAGAATCTAGATGTTATTGCTTCCCAGATAGAATTGCTTCTTGCTGAATCCCTGGGAAACCAAAGATATTTTTCATCAATCTGGGCACTTTGATCTCAACAGTGACTCGGGCCTATGGAGAATGTTGCTTCCTCCTGCCAAATTGCAAGGTTGTCTCTTGAGTTTCCCAAAATATCTGCGTGCTGAAGAGCTCTCTGCCTCAGAGAAGGGTGACGGGTCGCCACAGCCGCTGCGTAAAAGGCAGCAGGCATTAGTCACGCGGGGAGAAGTTGCAGATCAATTTTAAGAGCCACTGCAACCCTGGGACCATGTGGTGTCCAGGGGCCATTTTTGTTTTAGCAGATCTATTCTGGAGATCTTTGAAGGAGTGGTTGTACTGCCAACTCATCAATTAATCAACTCTCCAAGGTCACCGGGGACATTGTGGATTGGGCCTAGGCAATAGGGGCCTAGAGGAACTGACTTTAATTAAAGGATTTGTGCAGTAATGGAATCCTCAAATCCTTTGAGCAATGTTGCATGAACTGGGCTTTTCAATCCCTGTGTGCATTTTCCAGGGTTGCCAAAAAGAAAAGAAAAGAAAAAAGAAAAGAAAAGGGAAACAAATATCCTGACCAAGCATTTCCAGGAAAGATGTTGTTAGCCCATTTGGAAGGCCAATGAAGGTCACTCTGTTGGGAAAGAAGCCCAAAGAAACCTGTACTCTGCAGTTTTGGGAAGGATAATAATTGTACCAACTCTTGTCAGAAAGTCCTGACATGCTCGTTACTTTCTAAAGAAGAATTGCATTGGAGGAGCTAAGCATTAGTGGCTTATGCCTATAATCCTAGCTGCTCAGGAGGCTGAGAACTGAGAACCACAGTTCCAAGCCAGCCTGAGCAGGAAAGTTGGTGAGATTCTTATCTCTAATTAACTACCAAGAAGCCAGAAGTGGAGCAGTGGCTCAAGTGGTAGAACACTAGTGCTAAGTGAAAAAAACTAAGGGATAGTGCCCAGGCCTTGAATTTTAGCCCCAGGTAAGAAAGAAAGAAAGAAGAGGAAGGAAAGAAAGAAAGAAAGAAAGAAAGAAAGAAAGAAAGAAAGAAAGAAAGAAAGAAAGAAAGAAAGAAAGAAAGAAAGAAAGAAAGAAAGAAAGAAAGAAAGAAAGGAAGGAAGGAAGAAAGGAAGGAAGGAAGGAAGGAAGGAAGGGAGGGAGGAAGGGAGGAAGGGAGGAAGGAAAGGAGGGAGGGAGGGAAAAAGGGAGGGAGGGAGGAAGAAAGGAAGGGAGAGAAAGAGAAATAAAAGGAACAAAGAAAGCAAGAGAAAGAAGGAAAGAGAGAGAAAGAGAGAGAGGGAGAGAGAGTGAAAGGGAGGAAGGGAGGAAGGGAGCTACCCATTTTGACCAGGCATGCTGTCTGTGCACACTCTGTGCAGCTTTTCACCTGGCTGACCTGGGAAGGTATTCTGAGTTTGTGATCATGATCAGCAGACATCCCTCAATTCGCCCTCTCCCTCTCTGTCATTTGGTATGGCTGAAACCCGCACCACACACCTTGCTCATCCTCGGCTGCAAGCGCAGACAATCTGAGCCTAGAGGAGTGCCCATCACCTGGCCTAACGGGAGGTCCTGGGGCTCCCCATCTTTTCATTAGCCCCATCTCCTGAGCTCGGAGCCTCAGTGGCATCACAGGACCTCTAAATCTTTTCAAACAACTATGATTTAGCTTTCAGACATCAGCTTTTCTTTTCTTTTTTCTTTTCTTTTTTAATCGGGAGCTGTTATAAGGTCATCTTTATATGTTTTGAGAGACTATTTTCACATTCAAATACATTGTTCAATGTTTCTTATCAAAACCACCTCCAGGCTAGTTATCCTCCAAGCTCAGTACTGAAATAACTGCTTTCCTTTCCAATAACCAGAGATGGACAGGGGATTGCCTTGTCTGTTCAAGCTACCCTCACAAACATGCCATTGGCCCATGGCTGAAAGAATAGGCATTTGTATCTCAGGGTTCTTGAGCCTGGAAGCATACATATCAGGCTGCCAGCCGAGGTGTGTTTTTGTAAGGGCTCACTTCCTGGCATTCAAATGGATGCCTTCTTTCTATGTCCTCACGTGATGGAGAAAGAGAAAACTCTCTGCTTTTTCCTCTTAAGAATATTAATCTGGCCTGGTGCCAGTGGCTCACACCTGTAATCCTAGCTACTCAGGAGGCTGAGATTTGAGGATCATGGTTCAAAGGCAGCCTGGGCAGGAAAGTCCATGACACTCTAATCTCTAATAAACTACTCAAAAAAAAAAAAAAAAGCAGAGAAGTGAAACTGTGGCTCAAGTGGTAGAACACTAGCCTTGAGCAAGAAAGCTCAGGGACAGTGCCTAGGCCCTGAGTTCAAGCCCAGGATGTTCACCAAAGGGGAGGGGGAAAGAATAGTAATCCTAATAGACCAGGCTCTACCCTTACAACTTCCTTTCTGATTTAATGGGGGTATTTTTACCTCTGTGCATCTATGGTGAGCTTTTTTTGTGGTTACAAAGAGATTTATATTATATTATATTATATATATATCTTTATATAATATACTATGTCATATATATTATATATACAATATCTTAGACTTTAACCTCTCATCTACCCACATTTTATGTTAATGTTAAAATTTACATCTTTTCTATTATATATACTAATATGACATAGCTGTGTTAAATTTGTGTCCTTTAATTTTTGTACCTGAGTTAGAGTGACTTGCACACAATCATTACAAGATTAGACTGTTCTGAATTTAACTGTTTTCTTACATGTACAATTATATTTATAGTTTCATATATCTTCCTGTCATTAAGTATCCTTTTATTTCAACCCAGGGGACTTTCTAAGGTACATGAATGGTGATCATCTCCTTCAGCTTTTACCTATCTGAGAAGCATATCTTACCTTCATTTTTAAAGGATAGCTTCAGAAGTTTGGGTTGGCAGGTGTTTTCCTACAACACTTTGACACTCTACGTTCTCCTGAACTGAAATATTTCTGCTGAGAAATCTGTTGAGTACTTAGAGAAGTTCCCTTGTATATGATGAGTTTTGCTGTGTCTTGATGCTGTCGACATTCTCTATTTCCCTTCAACTTTTGTAAACTTGATTACAAGATCATAGGTCAGATATCTTTGTGTTTGGTCGTTTTGGGCTTACAGATCTTTAAGACTTACAGATCTGGGTGTTTATTTACTCTCGCAGATCTGAGAAGTTTCCTACCATTATTTCTTTAATTAAGCTTTCCTTTCCCCTTTCTTTCTCATCTCCAAGGATGTACATTTTGGATCCCTTGATGGGATCTTGTAAGTCCTACAGATTTCTTTACAGTTGTTTATTTTTCTATGACATTCCTTTGGGTAACTTCAAGTCACCTTTGATTTTTCTGCTTGCTTCTCAGGCTTGACCACAACTGTTACAAGAATTCTTCATTTGTTGGCTTCCTTTGTTGGGATCTTTACCCCCAGAATTTATGTTCTATTCACTTTTATACTTGCCATTTCTTTGTTAAACTTATAATTTTGTTACAAAGGTAATTGTATGAGGTGACTGACATGTTACTCAACTTGATCACAGTAATGATCGCAAAATATTTATTTCTCTGAAAACATTTTTTGTATAACCTTATATATGAAATGGATACTTCTCCATTTTCCCTTAGTGAAGCTGAAGAAAAAGAGACATTCTGGGATTTTCTTGCTGTCCTCTTACAGTAGGGCTCTAGTAGGGCTAGCTTGAGTGGTTTTCTGTAATCACCACTAGGAACTGTTTGTTTCTGTGTAGCCCAGGCTGACTCCAAACTCAGAATTTTTCTGCCTCAGCCTCTTAAGTGCCAGCCTTAGAGGTGTGCATCATCACACCTACCAGAATCTCAGTTTTCAACAGCTCAAAGCTGACTGAAGCTGTGAAGCAGAGACACAGGTGTTTTAAAAGACTGTGCTTGACTTCAACTTTCAGGAAGATGCAGTAAATATGTCTCCTTATTCTTCCCCCAAAGTTCAACTTCAACAACAACAACAACAAATATTTTGGGAACTGGTATATGTTTCTAGAAAGGTAGAGAAAGAAGGCAGACTGACCATGGCACTTGGGGAGATTCAAGGAATGACATGGTAATGTATTCTCTGGGCTCAATTTCTGCCTCATATATGCCAGATAATACTGGAGAAACTAGAAAGCAAAAATATCAATGATAACAAAGCAAACTCCCTTTGGCCAATCAATAAGAACACAAAAAACAAATCAGAAACATTTAAGTAATAATTGCTCTATGCTAGTCAAACAGGACAAAACCAAACCAGATTATGGCCTCACTCACATCCTGCAGCAAAGTTCCAGAACCTAGACTCTGTCACCTCAACATCAGCTTCCTCCTCAAAACACAGGGATCACTTCAGTTCCAGGAAAAGCTACCCATCCCCTAGCCCATTCCCAGCAAGTCCTGGTGCTGCTTTCTCTTTAGGTTTTAGAAAATTTCCCCACTCCTTCCATATTCCCCACCTCCCCCCATCTCCTGCCTCCTGTAATTTAGCCAATTTGAATACAGACAACTGTTTTCTGGCCCAGGTACAGCCCAACAGGAGCCCTGCTACATGCGTTTATTGACTGACTGTTCCCATGGTGGTGCTGCTCACTGGCTGCCCCCTACCACCTTACAGCATCAGTGGCCTTCCCCCATAGTCTCTACCTCCCTAGCTCCATGTTCCTTCCGGGGAAGGGGATGGGACTTCCGTGACCAGACTACAAATCATACCTCGCTAAGCCTCTCCACTGCTCAGTGATTCCTCATCATCATGCTTGAGTTATGTTGAATCGTTGTCAATTGGAAAAATACAGTGGGGGGGGGGAAATATTTTTAAAAGGGGGGGGGACGTGGTAAGAATGTATAGGCTTCATTTTCATTGAAAATGAAATTTGAGTATACTAATAAAAACCACCATTACCTCTTGCCAAGGAAGGGAAGGAGAAAGGGAAGGAGAGCTAGAGAGCTGGGGAGAGGAAGAGAGGAGGGGGAAGGAAGGGAGGGAGGGAAAAGTCAAGAGGAGAGAAGTGAGGTAGGAGAGAAGAACAAATGGGGAGAAAGAGGATGAGGGAAGGGAGGAGGGAGGGAGAGATGGGGTGAAGGAAGGACAAAAGTGGAGAGAGATGGGAAGAGGGAAGAAAACATGATGGAAGATGGAAGAAGAAAAGAAAGAGAGGAAGATGGATGGGAGGAGGGAAGAGGAAGAAAAGAAAAAGAGGAGGAAGAAGGGGAAGGAGAGGAGAAGAAGGGATAGTGAGGGAGGGGGAAGGGGAAGAGGGAAGTTGGTGAGTTTGATCACACAGTAGACTATTGCATTTCACTGTTTTCTTTGGGAACTACTTAACGTTCACAAATATCAATGATGCTGAGTGATTAAAATGGTGTAAATGTCACCGTTCCATTCTCTGACATTTGGTTTGGATCCTGATAAGGCAAGATGAATTGTAGAGAGGGAATCTCCCAGGTGTCAGCCTGTGAGCTGATAATCCTGGCCTGCAGCTTACCATTCCTCTGGATATTTGAGGCAATCTGTGTGGCTAGGTCTCCCTTGCTCCTTCTGTCCCTAGTGGCGCCTCCCTTGTGGCTGCTTGGTGTTATCAGGATGTATTTTGAGTTCCACCAATGTGAGCCAGGACCTGCTGGAGAAATGTCACAGAACTCACTTTTCCAACTCAGTAAGTGCATATCACATAGACAGCAGGCGGTGAACCACATTTGAATAGCAACAACAATCATATTTATACCACCAGCTGATCGCTTGCTATGCCAGGCACTGGTTGGCTTAATAAAAAGGACAATATACAGTTTGAGCCTGGGTCCACTCAGCCTTATTTGACCCCAAGTCCAGTGGTTCTATGGCCTCTGCTTAGACTCCTGCTTACATCTATCCACAGTAAAGTAAGCAAATAACACGCCTTACCTCTTGGAGTCATGACAAATGCCATGACTAGCCTGTATTAATATCAGAATCTATGATTCTACTGCTCCCTGTCCTTCTTTGTCCTCGAGTCCTCCCGTCTAAATGGATGGCACTACCTCCTCCCTCACCACCCACCTCAGAACTCAAGGGGACATCCCTATCATCTCTGTTCTTCTCCAAATACAAGCATTAACCAGTCTTCTTGTCTCTCTCTCTCCTGAACCCCCACCAGTTAAGTGTCGAGAGATGGTCCACCAAGGAGTCCTGCAGGGTCCGGAACAGTGACCCTCCCCCCACCCAGTTAGCCAAGTACCTGAGGTCTCGTGGAATATGACCATGGAACCTCCATTATGGATTTGTTCTGAGACCAAATCCTGTCATTCCACTAGATGGTTTTAACTGTCAGCACTTTAAACAATGCAACCCAAGCTCGTTTAGGAACTATTGTTATTATGTCCACTGACTCAGAGCCAGCCCCAAATTGGCCTTCTGATCTCATGATAATATCTTTTTTTTTTTTTTGTCAGTCATGGGGCTTGAATTTTAGGGCCTAGGTAATATCTTTGTTTTTTCTTCACCAAGCCCTGTGGCTGGGCCTGGAACAGCTGACATTCTGTGGGCCTCTTTCTCTGTTAAGGAATGAACTTTACTAATGTCTGCAAGTTACGTTGTGTGTGTGTGTGTGTGTGTGTGTGTGTGTGTGTGTGTGTGTGTGTGTGTGTGTGTGTGTGTGTGTGTGTGTGTGTGTAAATCAAATTGATTGAGAGATGGGTGATAAAGCAAGAAGGGCAAAAATGTCATCCCTTAAGGGATGAAGGTGATATATGTATGAGTTTTCACAGTAGAATTCTTTCAACTTTTTCTGACTGCTTTAAAATATCCATGATAAGAAAGGAGGAAAGTGGGGAGGAGGGGAGGAGAAGGGGGAGGAGGAGGAGGAGCAGGAGGAAGAGAAGGAGGAGGAGGAGGAAGAGGGGAAGGAGGAAGAGGAAGAGGAGGAGGAAGAGGAGGAGGAGGAGGAGGAAGAGCTGGAGGTAGAGGGGGTAGAAACCTAGGAGAAACATACATGTCCTGGATTTAAGGTTGAGATGATTTAAGCATCAAATTGAGGCTGTGTCAGGATGGAATTACCTCAACTTACTAAGTAACCTCCTCTTATTAAGGACAAAAATCCAAGAGTTACAATTAATTTTTTTAATAAGAAAATTTCCAAATGTGAGGTGCCCTGAGCTTCCCGGTACATCCCTGTGGTAGAGGCGAGCTCCCCAATTAGGTTAATTAAGCCATGAAGGAGAGACTGCTTTGCCAAGTATTTGAACCTTCCTGCCACCTCTTGACTAGCAAGAGGAATTTAATGAATTCCTGGGAGGGTGCCCTTCCCAAGGCCATCTTTCTCCAGACAGAATCCTCTCTTTCCAGCTTCCTGCCTCTGGAAGGAGGCTACACACACACACACACACACACACACACACACACACACACACACACACACACACACACACACACACACACACACACACACACACTTATTATTTAAGAGAGCCAGCACACACACACACACACACACAATTATTATTTAAGAGAGCCAGCAAGGGTGTTTGAGCCATCTAGCGAGTTAAGCAAAGATGAAGCACAAGTCCGTGAATTAAATTTCCCCTCAAGTCCCATAGAAATCCAATAAATAAATTAAGTGCATGTGGATTTAAAAATTAAAGGCCAAGAAAGCTTGAGGCAAAGTGCGTTTGACATTTGAAATAATAGAAAAGCTGAGAGGAGTCATGTAGCCGGACATGCGCTTACCTGGCTTCCTAGGGGTTCCTGGTTGCCGTGGCTGCCTGTTTATGGAGCATAATGGCATTGCAGGGAAATCCAATCAAATGCTCTGGGGCGCCAAGGGACAAGGTCAGTGTCTGCAGTTCAACCCTCTCCCTGGGAGAGCCACGTTGCCAGTGTTCACCTCTCTGATGTCTTCTTCCCCTGTTGGAAAGGTTGCCCATGGTGCCCAAGAAGCCCAGAAAGGGGCTTACACTCCCTGACAATATGGCACCCAAAGGATGGGCTTTCATTTGGATCCAATCATGTCCACTCCTGAGGAGTTAGCCTGAGCAAGAACTTCGGAGATGTGACCGCAGCCGTGTGTTCAATGTTATTTACCACAGTGTTATTCAAGGCAGCAAAAAAAAAAAAAAAAGTAAAGCAATTAGTTGTCCAGTAAGAGGGATTGTATCTGTAGTTGTCTCAAAGACTCCTTAACAGAAAGATGGGACAAAGAGGGGACTTGGAGGGCAGCGTAACCACAGGCTGCCTGCAGCACGCTAGTCCTATGTCATTGCTCCTTCATTGAGCTTTTATTTTTCTCCTTTGTAAAATGTGCATGATATCAGTGACTCAGAGCCAAATTTGAAGGGCCAAACTGCATACAGTGCTGCTCAATATACGATAGGTAATTGCTGATAATCTGATTTTATTATGGAGAACATAGCACAGACACACATGATCACGCAAAGTTATGTAACCATTACGAAGCACATTGTTTAAAGACTGTCTGGGAAAATGTTTATAATGTCCTATTGAGTAAAAGAAACCATACAAAGCTTACATCTCCATTGTAACTTGAGTTTATTAAAATTTATGTCATTAAGGAAAAAGAATTGAGGCCTGGAGGCCTGGCTGAAGTTGTAGGTGCCAACTGTGAGCAAGAAAATCAAAATCAAGTAAGGATGCAAACCCCTGAGTTCAAGCCCCAGTACTAGCATGCATGCGCATGTACACAAAGAAAGAAATTTCATCCAAAGGTTATTAATGATTCCTGAATCTGATAGATTATTTCAATTTTGTTATTTATGCTTCTCTTATATTTTCAAAATAACTTACCCACGTCATCTGTTTCTTGGTGTAAGTTCACTGTCTGGTGATGCTGAGCTCCTGACCTCCAGAACGTGTAGAAAAAAACCTTAGGGAGCACCGCCACACGAGAAGGCTAATTCAACCTTGGCTTTGAGGGAGCCAGACTGGAAGATGCCATGAAAAATCCGTCTTTATCTCCATTTTACACATGAAGACACCCAAGAACAGGCAGGCTTCAGGACAAGCCAAGAACACACAGCTGGGCATCAACAAAGCCAGACATGAAACCAAGTTCTGCTTGATTCCAATGCTGTTTGGTTATTTTTTTTCCAACTCCCCACTCTTCTTCTTCCTCTACCTTCCTTCTGCTCTTTCTCTTCTTCGTTCTCTTGTCCCTACCCACCCCAGGTAGAAGAGAGAAGATGGTGGAGAGATAGCCCTGCCATCTGTCCTTGTTCCTTTAGAATGCTGATTTTGCTCAGCTAATGGGGCTTCCTGCACTTTGGGAGGAGGCAGAACCTTTCCTTGCTCCAACAATCTGCATTGTTCCAGCACTAAATCAACCAGATTAATTACATTCCTTGTCTCAAGATTGTATCAGACATGGCCATATGACTAATTTCTTACTGGTATAACATTAGGAACTCATTGAAAAATTATCTTCACAGCATAAAAGGTACATGTGGAAGAAATATCACGAACTGTGGCAATCATTTTATTTCAACCAGGAAAACTTGCCTGATACAAAGTAGAGAAATGGCATAGGTCTATAATGACAATCAATAAGCTATTGAATTTTTATCCATAGAGCTTCTAGACTATAACTCTAGTGTTCTTGTAGACTTAGATAAAATATCCACTTAGTATTAAATCTGGCTTGAGTTGTTTTTCTGTTGACCAAAAACTTGACTTGCCTATATTCTTCCGCCTTTCTGACATGTTATCTTCTTAAGGGGTGAGAGGCACTGATCAGACAACTGGATTAGATAAGTGTGACAGTCTGGTGGACTGTTGCTAAAATGGCAGAGTGTAGGATAAGGGGCCATGTACAATACTTATGTGACATCCTGACTTGGCTTGAGGCCCACCTGACATTCATGTGACAGGCTCAAAGTGCTGTCCATCGTGAGCCATTTTAGGAGGCAAAAATAGGAGGATTGCAATCCAAGGCCAGCCAAGGCAAAAGTGTGAGACCCTATCTGAAAAAAAAAAAAGGAAGGAAGGAAAAGAGTAAAGGACTAAGGGAAGGGGGAAATGCGAAGAAAGGAAGGAGAGGGGGAAGGGAAAAGAATAAAGAAAAGAAAAGGAAATGGTGGCATGAGCTTTGAGACAGTGGCTTGCCTGGCAGGCTGTCTACTGCGCTTGCCGGTCACAGCAGCTGCACTTCCCAGAGCTCTTCCTTCCCTGGTCTGCCACTGACAAATTGCATTGATTTGCAAAACAGACAACTCTACAATTGCCTGAGTACATTTAATCTTTTCAAATTAAGCCAACTTTCACATTCGGCATACCATATGGAATTCTTCAGGGTGTTTATAAACACAGTTACACTTAAGCATTCGTCCACTCTGCTCACATGGAATCAGAAATAGCACACAGAGCCCAAACGATCCAGATTGAAGGGACCACATTCCTGCCACCAGCCAAATCCCTTCAGAGGTGGAAATCTCTGCAGACATCTCGTACCCCGAGGGCCTGTGTCCTAGAGGCCTGGGGACTGCATTTGGCACACACATGGATTGAGTTTGGCTCACTTTGTGTGTCTATACTTTGTGCCAACTGTTAAGAATCAAGAAATTTCACGTTGAAAAAAAAATTCCATACTTCTTGTGTCTTTTGAAACAAACCGGCCACACTGCCACGTGCCTTCTACTAAACTGCTTCACAAGAGAGGTTGTCTGTCTTCTGCCAGGGGTGTCCTTTGGTTTATCAACATTCCCCCCTCCTGCCTTCCCCCGACTGTGTGTGTGTGTGTGTGTGTGTGTGTGTGTGTGTGTGTGTGTGTGTGTGTGTGTGTGTCTGTCTGTCTGTCTGTCTGTCTGTCTATGTGTGTCTGTCTGTGTGTGCATGTGTGTGTGTGTGTGTCTGTGTGTGCATGTATGTCTGTGTGTCTATGTGTGTCTGTCTGTGTGTGCATGTGTGTGTGTGTGTGTGTGTGTCTGTGTCTGTGTCTGTGTCTGTGTCTGTGTGTGTATTCCAGTCCAGAGGCTTGAACTTCTGGTTCTGGGCTTTTGTCCTTGGGCTTTTGTCAAGGCTAGCACTCTATCACTTGAACCATAGATGTATTTGCAGCTTTTTTTGGTGGTTAATTGGAGATAGAGTTTTATGGACTTTCATTCTCCTGGCTGGTTTTGAACCATCATCCTCCCATCTCAGCCTCCTGAGTAGCTAGGATTACAGGCATGAGCCACTGGCACCATGTGGCTTGCTCCTACTTCTTGAGAGTCAATACTGCATCACTCTTTCTGAATACGTGCCCAGTCCTTAGCGACATTTGGGGGGAGGGTTGCTGTCCTTACTTAAGTCAAAACATTGATTTTGCAGATGAAGAAGGTGAATGTCAGGATCTCAACTTGACTTGCCTAAAGTTGCATGGCTGGCAGGTGACAGTGCCCACACTTGACCTGTGGGACACAGGGACAGCTGAGCAGACACAGGAGGCAGCAGGCTAGCACAAGCACCAGGCTGTCCCCTAAGCCAGAAAACACAGACAGGGCTATGACTTTCTCAGGCTATGGAACTGGTTTTAGGGATGGTGGAGGGAGACCAATTTTGCCTTTGTTTTACCTTTGAGAATCTGAGAAACCACCTCAGCCTTGAGGATCAGAAAAAGAGAAGGAAGATTTTCTTCATTGCTTTTTACCTATTTACTTTTATTCTTCTTTTTTGGCATTTTTATTATTTTTAATTGTACAAGGGAGGTGACATTAGCAAAGCAGTAATGAGTACAATGAGTCTTGATCTGTGACACCTCCTTCAGCAATCTCACGCTCCTTCAACCCACTCCTTCCTTCACATTTCTTTTCCCTTTTCTTTCTTTCTTTTTTTTTCTTCTGTCAGTCATGGGGGTTGAACTCAGGGCTTTGGGCACTGTCCCTGAGCTTTTTTGCTCAAGGTTAGCACTCTACCACTTTGAGCCACCGCTCTACTTCCAGTTTTAGAGTGATTAATTTGGGATAAAAGTCTCACAGACTTCCTGCCCTGGCTATTTTTGAGTCACAATCCTCAAATCTCAGAGTCCTGAGTAGCTGGGATTATAGGCATGAGCCACCAACACCCAGATCCCTTATATTTCTCAATTTTTGTGGCAGGTACAGTGAATTCTTTTTTTTAATTGTGAAAATACTGTACAGAGGGGTTACAATTACATGGGCAAGATAATGAGTACATTTCTTATCAAGCATTGTAGCCTCCTCCTTTGTTTCCCCTTCCCATCCCATCCTCCCAGGTACTGTGAATTCTTGACTGCACTATTCCCTCCTTCCCCTCTTGATTGTCTACTCCTCTCTCCTTGTCTCCGCTTGGAGGTACTTCTTGGTGCTCATTTTTTCAGGCTCTGACTTATTCTTTCTAAAAAAATTATACTATTTCAGGTTTCCCTTATTTGCAATAACCTTATTTGCAATATGTCTGAAACACGCAGAAAAGGTCAGATAAGTTGATGTTAGGTGAAATGAACCCCAAGATAAGTATTCAAATGTTTTTTCTTTCTTGTGATTGTTTCTAACACATTTATAAGATTATTTCTTTGTTGCTTTGTATGTCCCTCCCCCACGGTATAACCCCTGCATTCATTGTATTTGAAGTTGGTATAATTTGTGGAGGGGAAAGACAAAAACAAACCATTTAAATAGGGATGCAGGTGGACCCATTGAAACAATGAGATGTACAAGTCATTATGTCAAAAAAGAACTTTACAACTTTGGCGGGGGGCGGGGGGGTTGGGAAGGGATGGGAAGGGGAAACAAAGGAGGCTACAATGCTTGATAAGAAATGTACTCATTATCTTGCCCATGTAATTGTAACCCCTCTGTACGGTATTTTCACAATAAAAAATTATACTATTTCAGTTCTCATAGCATCTCTTATAGTTCAGTTAATTCATTTGGAACTGCTTGCGTACCACCCAGTGTGTTTACTTAAAGATTTATAGGTATATTCTGTTTATCTCTAATGAGAGATAAACGCAAGCTCTGTTTCTCTGGGACTGGCTTACTTCACTTAATATATAATTCTTTCCAAGTCTTTCTGTTTCCTTATGAATGGTACAACATCATCCTTTTTCTTTTATTTCTTTCCTCTTTTTTCTTGGTGGTGCTGGGATTTGAACTTTGTATCCTTCGTCCAAGAGCTTGGATCTCTGACCCGGGGCTCATTGTCGAGGCTCCTTCCACCATCTCTCACACACCGACATGTATCACTCATTGCCTTTCAAGAACTACTCTAGGCTCTGGAGAGACAAAGATTTAGTCTTGTATCCTCCAGTCCAGCAGAGGAAAGCAAGACAGGTGAGGGGGGTGTGTGGGACCTCTAACCTCTTGGTCCTGTCCTCTAGTCAGAGCACAGTAGAGGGCAGCACTGAGCAAGGGTTAAGGCCACAGGCTGCCTTGCCCTTGTGGATTATAATGTTGGTCCTGTCTCTTCTTAGCTTACGAAAAATGCTCCCCTCCTCCTCTGAGTATTGTCTCCACCTTCGTTTAAAGTAATTTAACACCTACCTCAAAGGGACCTGGTGTGAAAAGATTCCAAAAGCTCCTTGCACAGAGTAAGCATTTCTTAACTGGTAATTCTAGAATTCTCTCCGACTCTTCCCTGTGAGTCATTCTTCCCCCTGTTTACCCCCCTCTCTCTTTCTCTTTCTCACCCTCTGTCTCTTTCTCTGACATAGTTTGACATGGTGAGATTTCCAATGTTTTCTGGTACCAGGAGTCATTCCTCGGAGTGATAGACAGAACTTATAATACAAAGTGCCAGCACTTATTAAAATAAACCACACCGCCTCCATGCTCACAAGTAGGGCATTGTTGGTGTTATTTTCTTTGAAGGACAGAAAATTACTAAGGAATAAATCCTTAATTATTTGGTCTCATTTGCATGGAGTATCTTGGATAAAGATCCTGCTCTGGGGTTCTCAAAATTCTTCTGGGCCTGGAACACTCCAGATTCAAAGGTAAAACAAAAGACTAAGAGCTACAAAAAAATAAAAAAAATAAAAAATCTTAGATTTTAAGTCCCAGGATGGATGCTGGTTCCCTTGTTGGCCACGAGCAAATTACCTCTCTCCTCACTTTCCCTACCAGCAATGTAGAAATCAATTATTTCCTTGCCTCACTCGAGGGCTGAAGACTTAATTAAGCTTTTGGAAGATGGTCGTTAGTTAACCTAATTCTCTCTGTAAACTAACAATCCTTTGCCTTCCTAATCACATCTTCCCAACCTTTTCATAAATTAGTCCTCTTTTCTTAAAGTCACAATGTAGGATCACTCTTCGTTTTTGACCAATTTAATTCCCAGAAGTGATCTTTGTCTTCAGGGTTTTGTTGTTGTTTGGTTGGTTGGTTGTTGTTGTTGTTGTTTTAATGAGGCACTCATGATGTCACTCGGCATGATCTTGAATTTGCTATGTAGTCCAGGCTGGCCTCAAACCCACAGTCCTGCCTCAGCCTTCTGAGTGCTGGCGTTACAGATCTGAATCATACCCAGCTCTCTAAAGTGTGTGTGTGTGTGTGTGTGTGTGTGTGTGTGTGTGTGTGTGTGTGTGTGTGTGTGTGTGTGTGTGTATGTTTGGTGGTACTTGGGTTTGAACTCATGCTTACTTGCTTAGTTGGCACTCTATCACTTGAGCCACACCCCCAGACCTGCTTTTTGTGGATTATTTTAGAGAGAGAGTCCTGAGGACTATTGTGTCCTGGCTGGCTTTAAGCCACAACTTTCCAGATCTTCGCTTCCTGAGTAGCTATGATTACAGCCACAGGCCACAACTGCCTAGCTCTCAACTGATATTAATATGAGCAGACTCAGGGTAGAAAAATTCTTGTGTAGAGACGAAGTTGAGGCTGGAGAGGGATCTCTTTCCACAAAAGCTGCTTCTCTTCCTCCAGTCACGGTGGCAGTCTTAAGGAAAAGTACAGAGTGGATCCAATTTACATGGTAGCTATAACCCTGGTATGAGCAAGTGTCCTTCAGACTTACCACTTCCTGGGTGAATGACCTTGATGTCTCTACATCTGGGCAATGCCGATGATCAGGTCTCCGGATCATCATCAGTGGATCACAAGAGTGGATTCACAGTGGAACACGAGAGAATCAAACTATGAAAATCTATGTGAGACTCCTTTCTCCAAAGTATGATATATAACTAGCATTGTTTTAAATGGGGGAGGGGCAAGAGGGAGAGAGAGAGAGATGTCCATTTATTACCTACAATGGTCACCTTATGGCATTTGCTCTTAATTCTGCTCAGCAGCAAGGCTTAGAAATCCTAGAAAGATAATTCTTATCATTATCAAACATAAACTTCAAACTTCTACTAGTGTATTATTCCAGAAATCTGTGTCTAGTGGCTGTTCTGAAATGGCAGGCGCAATAGTTGAAAGCCCTCAAGGTCTCCCAGGCTCTCCTTCTGCAACAGGGTGAAGGGCCAAGAGTTGTTTTCAAATCCCAACGCTTAGCTGCTCACTGGAGAGGGAAGTTGGGAAATGCAGTCCATTGATGGGACCAGGGAAAGGAAGAAAAAGGCTAGCAAGTGTCTGCCATCCACATACATTATCCCTCTGTGTTCAGGATATCTTACAATACTGCCCTGAAGGTAATGATCTCTGATAAATGTTTACTAAATACGTGGAGGAAAGCCAGGAATGGTGGTGCATACCTGTAATCCCAGCTTTCAGGATCCTACAACAAGAGGATTGAAAAGTTCAAGGCCAGCTTGGATAACATAGCCAGACTCTATCTTTTAAAAAAAAAAAAAAAAGTGAATAAATGAATCATTCATATACTCAATCCTTATACCCGGATTTTCTCTGTTTACTCTGTGTCCCATTTCCCTTGAGTCCTTCCTTTTATACAACTGTCACTGATCATGTAAAAACCCACATCTGCTGTTCTGTTTGGAAAGTCTTTGTCTGAACTTCCAGAGCCTTCTTAAGCTGGACCAATTGCCAATTGAGTGATGTGGATCTGGTTGCTTTTTACCTGTCATTACCGACAGCTGATTCACATTCCTTTGTCTATCATAGAAATAATGTTCCCCCTTTTCCCCACCCCCCCACACTCTTGGTTTGGGGCCAGGCCACAGGACTTAATAGAAATGAAAGTTCGCTGGGAACGGCCATGCAAATGTAAATGCAACTGCTACCAATCCTCTCTGCATTATTAACTGGAAATGCTCAAGGCATTTCTCCTCAAAGGGCATCTGGATCAAAAGAGGAAACTCTGACCAGATTTCTACTTGTGAAATCTCAGGCCCAGCCCTGCTAAGCCCTGCTTTCTTCTCAGTGTTCACATCCCCTAGTGGTTGCATATCAATAATTCCCATAAATGCTATTTCTGGGGGCCCGGAGAACGGGATGTCATTTGAATCTGCCATGATGGACAGGCTTTAGGAATGGGAGAAGTACTCAAACAGGATCTGATGTGTCAATGAAATTCAAACCAATGCAGAAATGGGGAAAGAATGGAAAGGGAGAGAGCGTGGGAGGGGGATCCCACACTAGATGTGTAGGTGGTGGTGGTGGAGGTTTTCTGGCAATGCAGATGAACATCTACTGATCCAAATTGTATTCTTTTCTCCCAAGGGAAGGGTTAGAGAGAATTGGAAGAAGGTGAAAATTTTAGAAAAAGGAATATTCACGACATGTAGATTCTTCCATGGGGCAAAAGAAAATCCCACAGGCTCTAGGTGAGTTCTGTATCAAACTCTTTACTCTTGTTGGAGCTACAGTTCGACAGGCAGCCTGCGATCGCCCAGCTCCGACCTCTTGGGGCGGAGGGCAATGTGGTACTACACAGAAGACACTGGTTAGAGAACCCAGTAGAGCTGGATTCTAAGGTTTGCTCATATAACATTTCTGGTGTGACTTTAGAAAAATATGTCTCTGAGATTTGTTGTAAAGGCGGCATGTCTGTGATGCCAGTAGCAGAGGCAGAGCCAAGAGGATGGAATTTTGAGGCCAGTTTGGGCCAAGTTGGCGAAACTGATTTGGTTTACAGTTCTGGAGAGTAGGAAGTTTAAGCACGTGCTACCAAGCACCTGAAGAAGGCCTTCAGATTCTGCTTTCATGTGGCAGAAGGACCAGAGAGCACACACAAAACAAGGGAAGACACTAGGCAAGTTCAACCTTTCCCACTCTGCATCAGACATTGAAACACTAGTATCACACACACACACACACACACACACACACACACACACACACACACACACACACACACACACTGCTCCCTTGACAGTCACATGTGACTGGCTTCCTACACTTTTCTCAGTCATCCTATCCAGAACAAATGCTCTTGTTAACCTCAGCATTGAATGTGTTGCATACTCGTATTCTGTCTTCCCTCCTTTCCTCCCTCTTTCCTTCCTTTTTTCTACTCCCTTTTGTTTTCTTTTTTGAGAGAAGGTAGTGCTGTGTCTATAGCCCATACTGGCCTCAAACTCAGTATCTTCCCGCCTCTACCTTTCAAGGACTGGAATGACAGGTACGAGTCAGCACATAGCCAAAGCGCAGCTTCAGGAGGACAGAGAGCTTGTCTGTCCCCTTCCCAGTGGGGATGGGATACACCAGCTCAGAATTCAGGGTTCCATAAATGCTGTTGGAAAGGAGGCCAGGGAAGGAAGCGGGGCTGCCTGTTGATTGGTAAACATTTTAACGCTGACAACTTTCACATCCCATGGAGAGAGCTGTGTCTGGAAATACAGGTGCTCCTGGGAGAGGCGGTAGTTGAGTGAAATGCGTTCTGGCATGTAAAGGGCTCCTTGGAGACGACCGCCTGGAAAAGAGGCTCCAGAGAAGTGAGGCTGGGAAGTGAGGGCACAGAACGACTTGTCTGGCTGTCACCTGGGCACGCTGGATTCAGGTGTGCTTGTGAGTGGCGGAGACACCCTACCGACCCTCCCCACCCCCGCCCATGCAGAAGCAAATTTGCATACATCACCACCTCACTGAATCCATCTTCCTTTTCATCAGAGCAGGGCAAGAAATACCTTTCAAGACCAGACATGAATCTTGCAGTAAACAAGCTTTACTCTACCCTAGTGTGTAAGTTTTAACCCTTCTTAAAACCCAAAGGGCAGGTTGAAATGCTGTAAAGCTGCTGTGCTAGGCTGGGGAAATTCTGGGCATGAGATCAACAAACAAATAAAAAAGTATGGAGAGCTATCAAGAGCATTTTCTTCCTACGAGGAGGCAAATAAAGCTCACATTCTTTGTTTGCTCTAGATTCCTTCCCCTCCCCTTAATGTCTGCTTTCCTCTCCCTCTCTCTCCCTCCTTCTTTCTTTCTTTTTTCTTATTCTTTTTTGCCAGTCATGGGGCTTGAACTCAGGCCTGGGCACTGTCCCTGAGCTTTTTTTGCCCAAGGCTAGCGCTCTACCCCTTGAGCCACAGCACCATGTGCAGCTTTTTCTCTTTATGTAGCACTGAGGAATTGAACCGAGGCCTTCAAGAATGCTAAGCAAGCACTCTACCACAGAGCTACGTTCCCAACTCCTCTCTCCTTTTTTCTTCCTCTCTTCATTCTCTCCCTCCTTCCTCCTCCTCCTCCATTCATCATTTTCTCCCTTTATATGTTTATCTATTTATCTCCCTTCTTCCCTTCCTTCTTCTCTCTCTTCCTTCTCCTTTTCTTTTATGCCCCCTTCTCTCTGTGTCTGTGTCTGTATCCATGTCTGTCTGTCCTCTCTCTCTCTCTCTCTCTCTCGCTGTCCTCTATCTCTCTATGTCAACAGAATCAATCAGGATCCTAACAAGAGTCTGATACCACATGCATTTCATAGTTGGTAGAGACTGAGAAAGATGGCTGAAATTTATGAAGTACCTACTGCATGCCATGTGGTCATACTCACATATTATCTTACTGAACTGTCCCCAACAAGCCAGGTAGTAATCATTATTCTCTCCATCTCAGACTCAAAATGGGGCTCAGCAGTTAACTAGCCTACCATCGCGCAGCTATGGAGCAGAGACATCTGTCAGACTCCAATACCTAATTCATTGAATTGTTTTGAAATTTATTTGAATCAAGGAATATTTTCTTATAAAAGTATGCCATGTTCTTTTGATCATTAATGTCATTTTTTATGGAAATAGCTCAAGGTATAAGCAAAGATACAAGCTTGATTACAGCATTGCTTTTGATTAAAAAAAAAAAAGACTTTAATGCTCAGTTGTAAGTTCAGGCCAGACACCTTATAGAATACTCACATAGAGGCATACTCCATAGACATTAAGGTGACATTATAGTTGTTTATTGCTATGAAAAACATGTTAACTTATTATAAAGAGGGGAAAATACGGATTTTAAACAATATGTAAAAACCCATTTAGAGCCAGGCGTCCATGGCCCACACTTGTAATACTAGCCATTAAAGAGGCTGAGATCTGATAGTATCATAGCTCAAAGCCAGCTGGGCAGGAAAGTCTGTGGGACCCTCCAATTAACCTACAAAGCCTCAAGTAGATCAGTGGATCACGTGGCAGGGCACTAGCCTTGAGCAAAAAAGAGCTCAGGAACAGTGCTCAGGCCCTGAGTTCAAGTCCTAGAACCAACATACACACACAAATCCAGATATGTGGTATGAAGCTATATAAGGAAGCTGGGCACCAGTGGCTTATGCATGTAATCCTAGCTACTCAAGAGGCTGAGATCTGAGGACTGTGGTAAGCAAACACAGGCAGAAATGTCTGTGAGATTCTAATTGCCAGTTAACCACCAGGAAACTGGAAGTGGCGCTGTGGCTCAAAGTGGTAGAATGCTAGCCTTGAACACCAAAGCACAGGGACAGGGCCCAGGCCTTGAGTTCAAGTCCGTTGACTGATAAAAAGTGTGTACACAGTGTATATACACAGTGTATAAGGATATAAAAAATCAAGTTACCTTTGAATAGGTAGGATACTAGGTGCCTTTGACCTACTACTGCTTTTCTCTATTTTTAATTATTTTTCTACAGTGAACTACATTCCTTGGGCACTGTGTTTGTTTTAGTCTTTTCTTTGTAAGAGTCATTTTTAGAATGATTAGAAAGCTTCTTTCTAAAACATTTTGCTTGAGGGCCCAGAATTTGGAAACATCCCTATTCCTTTATAGCCATTGCTGAAAAGAGAAATATAAATCCTAGCCAAAACCTCCTACTTGGCTAGTATTGTTTCTTTTTCTAATTACATTGTCAATCACTGATTCCAATTTAAGTGTCTGAAAACAGAAGGCAAGTCCCTTTTCTCCCTGAAAACCACACATGAACCACTGATGAATATTTGTAACTGTTCTGTGTCTGCCCTCCACCCCCATCCTCTTCCTTCTTCATCTTCCTTCTCTCTATTTACCCTAGACAGTTATTAATTCTGACCTTCACATCTCAGTTTGGGAGAATTTATTTACTTATCTTATGCAGGTACTGGGGCTTAAAGTCATGGCCTCTGGTGTTCTTAGTTTTTGTCACTCAAGGCTGGCACTCAACCACTTGAGTCACATCTACATCTCTCTCTCTCTCTCTTTTTTCTTTCTAGTTAGTTAGAGACAAGAGTCTTTTACAGATTTTTCTGGCTTGGTACCTTGATCTGCTGCTAGGTCTCAGTATCCTGAGTGGTTAGGATGACAGAAATGAGCTACTGGTTCCAAGACAGACAAATGTGTTCAAGTGCAGAAAGTACAAAGGTAGGATTACAAAGGAAACCAGCTGTTAAATGATGATTCAGTTAAATGATAATTTAATAGCATGTAGCAAGCTCTTGTAGGAGGTCCTGTAAGTGCTATAATTTCAAAGTTGTGATGACTGTTAGTGATACTTAGGGATATCAACTGTAACAACTACAATATGATATGAAAATATTTGCGATTTCCATTGGTGACAAATTCCTAAACACTTCCAGCATTTTTGCGGCATTGTTGCCTACATTCATATTGAAAGGAAATGCTAAATTTCAGTTTAAAGTTAGAGGAAATAAAGCTGTGATTTCCACCCCCCCCCGCCCCACCCCACCACACCCCATGTTTTCAGACCCCTGTGTCTCCCAGCTCAGGAGTTCAGAAATTATGAACAGGTTCTGTTCTTCACAAAAATCAACACAAGAGCTTTGGGCTGTGGGCGGAAAGGCAAAAGCTAAAGTAATAAGGATCTGGATCTAAGAGAAGGTTATAGAAAGATAGAAGGCTAGTGGTAAGGTCAAACTGGTCTCAGGTGAGGCCACTACCATCCCCCTACTCTGCCTTAAGGAATTCCCTATCCTTGATTCTACCCCTCTGCCTTCTCCAGCCAATGGCCTGGAATGGCTTCTTCAATTTAACTTAATTAATTTTTGCACTGGTTCTGGGATTTGAACTTAGAGCCTGGGTGTTGTCCCTGAACTTTTATGCTCAAGGCTGGTAGTCTACTACAAGAATCACAGCAACACTTCAGCCTTTTTTGGGTGAGGGTAGGGAGCGTGGATTAATGGGAGATAATAATCTCATGAATTTCCTACCCAGGCTGGCTTCGAACCAACCTCCTCAGATGTCAGCCTTCTGAGTAGTTAGGATTACAGGTCTGAGCCACCAGTGCCTGGCTGGAATTGCTTCTTAACACTACACCACGAGCCACTTTTTTCTGTCTGCTCATGTCTTCCTGCACACAAGCAAGCAGTTTCTCTATCACCTCCCCAAAGCAGTTAGTCTGGCCCCTCATGGGGACTTGAAGAAACCAATTAACTACATCCCTCTCCTCCATATGCCCACATTCTAAATCACATGACCAAGCCGAGCAGGAGAAGATGGATATCAAAATGTCTGCTTTAGTGCAATTAAATTCTGGGCTGCAGGGTGCAGCTCAGCTGCCGGCTTCTTGCGTCTCCCTGCCTCTCCCCCCAGTACGCTCCACCATCTGAAGCTAGGCCCTGTGTGGGAACGTTGGAGCCTTTGGTGTGGAGAGATTTCTTCAGGATGACTGCCAGCAACTGGCTGGACAAGGGTGGTAATTTATTTTTTTTTTTTTTTTTTTTTTTTTTTTTTTTTTTTTTTTTTAGATTCTTTTTTTTTTTTTTTTTTTTTTTTTTTTTATTTTATTTTTTTTTAATTTTTTTTATTGTAGAGATACTATACAGAGGGTTACAGCTACATGAGTGAGGTAATGAGTACACTTCCACTTCCTCTTGAACATTGTTACCCCCTCCATTGTTTTCCCCCTACCATCCCCTCCCTCCCTCCCTTCCCCAAGGTTCTTTTTTTTTTTTTTTTTTTTTGATCGTGATTAAGTGATTACTTAATTTCCGGAAATTCACAGTATTGTGGAAGGGTGGTAATTTAGAAGGACATGTATGGGCATACACACATGTGCACACACACACACACATACACACACACACACACACACACACACACACACACACACACACCTTTAGTTTCCTGATAGACCTGCTCCTCCCACGCTAGAAATGTGGGCCCAGACCAATGTATCACCCACTGAAAAGGTAACTCATTCAACCTGCAAGAGGAGGAATAAGGAGTGTGGCAAAAGGCAAGGAATACTTAGGAGAAAGGCTCTGGTCTCCAATCTTCTAAACTGTCTTATGCAGGCCTAAGTGGTCATGCTTCTGGGCATTAGCTAGTAGCCTCATATCCTAATGCTAGTACTAGCATTAGCTAGTATTGTTGGTGATAATTATTGTTCTAAGAAGAAGAGGAGGATCACAAGGCCCCCCTCCCTGGTGATAGGCTCTAGATTAAAATACTAACAGAGCCTGGCGCTGCTAGCTCTCTCCTGTAATACTATCTACTTGCGAGTCTGAGGATTGCTATAGGAAGCCAAGCCAGGTCAGGCAGAATCTTGTGACTCTTATCTCCAATGAATCACCAGAAAACTTGAAGTAGGACTGTGGCTCAAAGTGATAGAGCACTAGCCTTGAGCAAAAAAGCTCAGGGACAATGCTTAGACCCTGAGTTCAACACCAGCTTCCCCCCCCCTCCCCTCCCAAGTAAAGTTAACACATAATCTCACCAACCATTCTTCATCGGAGAGGATGAACTCTTTGAAATGATCATCAACTGGCTCTTTTGATTTAGACAAATGGTAGCTCTGTCTCCTTTCCCTAAATGACTTTCCCATTTTACATGCAAGGCTGCAGAGATTTATTTTTTAAAAAATAGTGGCTTTTGGCTTGAACTTGGGATCTCAAGCTTACTAGACTTACTAGGCTTGAGTCATACTGCCAGCCCTTTGGTTTTAGTTATTTGGAGGATAGAATCTCACATTAATGCCTGGGCCCACTGGATGATAATTTTCCTATTTATGCTTCCCACATAGCCCAGGTGACGTATGCCTTCTACCTGTGATGGGGTCTCAGTAATCTTTGATCCTCTCTCTCTTCCTTCCAGGAGTTACAAGTGGGAGCCACGGCATTCATTTTTACTTCATTCATTTTTACTTCAGTCTTTAATTAATAAGTTTTTTTTATTGTGAAAATACCGTACAGAGGATTTACAATTACATGAGCAAGGTAATGAATACATTTCTTATCAAGCATTGTTGCCTCCTTTGTTTCCCTTTACCATCCCTGCCCTCCCATCTCCACCCCCCTCCCCCTCCCCCTGCCAAAGTTGTAAAGTTCGTTTTTTCGACTTAACATCTTGTACATCTTATTGTTGCAATGGGTCCACCTGTATCCCTATTTAAACAATTTGTTTTTTTCCTTCCCCTCCCCAAGTTATACCAACATCAAATACAGTGAAAATAGGGGCTTATACCGTGGGGGAGGAACATACAATTACTTCAGTCTTTATTTCATTCTTATTTCAATCTTTTATCCTTCATACATGCCTTGTTTCTTCCCAATACTCAATAGTCCATACAAGCTCCTCTTTTTCCTGCCTCCCTCAGAACATTGATCAGATGTTCTGATGATCGGATGAAACAATAACTCCTATTTCCCTCATTGTTGAAAAACAAAAGCAACCGCAAATGGTGCAAGGAATAGCTAAATAGGATGCAAACCCATTAGGTCCCATCTCAGATCAGTTCTTAAAACTATGGCCACCACTTCCCCTCCTTCCTACTGAGGTATCCTGCTGTTGGGAGGGCTCCTATGAGACCAGATGTCACTCCCATGAACAACAGTAACAGAGACAAAAGTTTGGGGCCCACCATGATGCTTAGCTGCAGAAATCTTGGCTCTCTACATTCTACAATAATTTAATTCACACCATCTGGCAGCTGGAAAGAAAAAGAAAAGAAGAGGGAGAAGAAACAACAGCCATGTAGCATGAATGTAATTCCTAATCTAAGTTATGCCCTTGCATTTGCTTCATGAAATATGAGCCAAATTTAAACATGTCAACATCTCAACAAGTGCTGATTTTTCAAGTGCTATATGATGCATCTGGCGGACGCTCATTGAATGTACTCCAATGATGGCAACGCAAATGTATTTACTAAAATACCATGCATTGAAAAAGCAAATGTATTGCTGTGTCCTTTAGTTTGCGTGAATCGGGACCCTGAAATATATGGATTCAGATTTAAGACTGGGGCTTTAAATGTTCGAAGGATCATAATTATAGTGCTTACAAGCCACTGGGTCCATTTCCCTCGCTCTAAACATGAGAATGCAGCTCCAGATTAGTTTTTGATAATGACAGAGGAAAGTGGGAGATCAAAGACCTTAAGAACAAAACCAGAGGAGAGAGGTTTAGGGTTACATAGGCTGGACCACCCAGGCTCGTGAACATTAGAAAACGAAGCATCCTTCCTCCTTCCTCTCTTCTGCTGTGATTTCTTGAAGAGGTAGCAGAGATGTAACTGCTACCCAGGGGTCACTTTGCTTTCTCTTCCCCTTTACATTTGTTCTGAGGTGGAGACATTGTGACAGAGGTTTTTGGTTTTTTGTGTTTTTTTCTTTTAGGAAGGTGTCTGGGCAGCCAAGCATATAGGAAGGAAAAGGGAGAAGTTGGGGTTAGGAAGAAGGAAAAGCTGAGCTGCTATGCCATCTGAGTGGAGCCCAGCTAGCTCTGTGGTGTGTTAGGAGCATCCCTTCAGAAGTGCCCCAAGCTGGGATGGGAGAAATGGACAGAAATACCCTTCACTGCTCAATCATCAGATGCCAGGTGCCCCATGTGAATCTGCTCTTTCCTACTCAAGTGGTTCCTAAGCTGAGCTGGTGGTGAGGGCTTGGGTACTGACAACCCTCAGCACCTGATAGGAGTTTCCCTGCTTGAAGGCATCTTGGGTAGCACAGCCCAGTACTTGTCTTCTCAGGCTTGTACCCAGCACATAGCTGGTCTTAGTGAACATCTGTTGAATGAAGAGCTCACAGAGACACAGGTCCGATTTGTGAGGGACAGAACAGATATCACTTTTATGATGTGATCTAAGGACAGTGAGAAAAGATCAATGCACCTAAGATAAAGTAAAACTCACTCATACCTGTCTCAATAGTATCTGAAATTTGTCCGTCTCCCTAGGCAACAGAAGGGTCCTAGGCAAGGGCTATCTCCAAACTGTGCAGTTCTAAGACCACTCATGGTGCCATGTTGAATCAGAACTATAGTTCCCTTTTATTTGGATGCAAGGAAATGCAAAGCATAGGACTTCTGGCTTTCCAAACTGTACTGTATGCCTGGTGTCTACTGCCTATAATTTTACCACTTTGGTGGCTAATATAGGAGAATTATGTTCGGGGCTAGCCTTCGCTATATGAGGGAGAGCATGTCTCCAAATCCATAAAAAAGAAACAAACTACAATAACAACAACATCAAACATAAACTCTGGCCAACGGTAATAACTCACACCAATAATTCTAGCTTCTTTGGAGGTGAACAAATGGAGGATCAAGACCAGCCTAGGCAACACTTAAAAAAAAAAAAACATTCTTAGCATCTTTAAGTAGTTGAGGCAAAATATGTTTGAGACCTCATCTCCACTGAAAAAAAGATAAATGTGGTTGTCCATGGCTGTCAGTCCAGATCCTAATTGGAAGTATAAATAGGAAGATCATGGTGCAAGACAGCTTGGGAGTAAATGTGAGACCCTATTTGTAAAATAACAAAGGTAAAAAGGCAGGGGTTGTGGCTCAAGTGGTAGAGCACTTGCCTAGCAAGCACAAGGTTCTGAGTTCAAGCCTCAGTACCGTCCCCCCACACACACCCCAAAAAACAAATCTCTGTTCTATATCCTCTTCCAAACATGACATTCCATTCCAATACGTAGTCATCCTAATTCTTACATTTCAGAATTTATTTACAGTTTATTTTTACAATTTTTTTGATAGAATTGAATTTTGAACTCAGGGCCTAGTATTTGCCTGGAAAGTATTCTATCATTGATTGGAGCCATGCCTCCCCCGCCCCGAACTTTTACTTTGGTTATTTTCCAAATACAGTCTCACATTTATGTGTAGGCTAGCCAGGAATAAATCATCCTATTTGTATTTTCCACCTAGCTGAGGTGACAGGCATGCAATGTCACATCCAGATTTTATTGGTTGGGATGGAATCTCTCATACCTTTGGTACCATCTGGCCTCAAAAGCATAATCTTTCTAATCTCTGCCTTCTGGGTGGCTAGGTATACAGGTGAGAGCTGCCTTGCCAAGCGCACTACTTTAATTTATTTTAATTTTTATGTTTTCAAGCCTTCCCCACTAAGCCCTGTGGAACAAGGCCAGGTATCAATGCACACAGAGAGTATATTTCTGTTCTTATCTCCTCACAGACCTCTGTGGTTTGGGGCCCAGTCTCCCCGCCATCGTTTCTCTTGTTCTGTGACATGGAGGATAATGGACGAGGCCAGCAGGATTACCCTGGGGTCTCGGACAAGATGGCCCCACCTTGGAAATATCATCTAGTATTTCAACACATCTGTAGCACAAGCCCCTGTAGACTCTAGGGAACATTTCATCCAGGAGACAGTGGTGTGAATTTTTATGTAAGGCAACTTTATGTCATGGATTTTGGTTACATATTAAATAGAAGCTTTCAAAAAGAAAGTACCATTGTTGTCTTTAAACTCATAAAATGTTGTCATAGCTTCGAGGAATTTGTCTTGATTTAAAAAAAATCCCTCCTATTGCAATTCTTTGGAACAAGTAAGTAAGTGATGACTGTACCACCTCTTGGCCCTCTGGTAGACAGCAGTGGTCTTCACAGACCTCACACATGCATCCTTGTTGCAGTGGCTTAAATAGGGGTTGTTCTCCAACAGTTCATGTGCCCATGTTAACAGGCTGAAGATGTTAAGAAGTACAGATATGGACTGGGATGTGGCTTGGTGGTAGAGCACTGGCCAACCATGCTCAAGGATCTGGGTTCCATCCCCAGAGGTGGCTCGTGCCTATAATCCTAGCTACTCAGGAACCTGAAATTGTGGAAAGCCAGTCCAGGCAGAAAAGTCCTCAAGACTCTGACCTCCAATTAACCGTCCCTAATTCAGAAGTGGAAGCAGTAAAGTGCTAGTCTTGAATGGAAAAGCCAAGTAAGAGTGCAAGGAGCTGAGTTCAAGCCCTTACTACCAGCACAACAAATAAACAATAAATTAGAAAGCTGGAGGCCCAGCTCAAACGGTAGAGTTCCATGATAGAACTTGAGCTCGAGCCCTACGACTATCACACACAACAACAACAACAACAACAAAAACGTAAATATTAAAAGAACTTAAGCAAAAAACTGGGTACAATGGTGTACACCTGTAATTCCAGCTACTTGGGACGTGAAGGTAGGTGTAATGCAGTTTGAGCCTGCCTGTGTAAAAGCGCAAGACCTTACCTGAAAAACAAACATCAGAAAGATTGTAGATATCAGTAGATTATCACCGGCCTAGTAACTATTAAGCCTTGTGTTCAAATCGCAATTACCGCCCCCCCCACGAATATACCTTTGGCCATAGAGGCCGTAATACCTACCTTCTTGGTGTGGTTTTGGCCAAACAAACAAACAAAAAACTAAGGAAATATCTTTCTCCCTGTAATCCATTTGTCCTAGTTTTTCTTCTGATGGACATTGAGCATTTCAGACCATTTTTCAAGGCAGGCTTTTGAAGTTCTGGGAGGTGACCTCCACTTACTACAATAAAAGTCTTGATTTATAGAAAGTCAGAATTCCACAATCCCCTGAACACCCCTTTTATCCCTAACTACTGTGTCAACACAGCACCCAGCATCCAGCACGGTTCAAAGGTCTGAATTGTGTAGCAAAATAAATCATTTTGAAAATCCCAGTAGTAATGTATGGTGTGAGCAGGCTTAACTTGAATTGAGCAGGGCGGAAGCTCGCAGATGCAGCCAACCTTGGCTGTGGTATATTACTCAAGTTGATGTGGGCCAGAAAAGATTGGATATTTAATGTCAATGATACCATGAGGGTGGGGGGAGTGTGAAAATGAGAAGGGAAAAATTCAAGGTCTCTTGGGCCCTAGCCTATTTTTTTTTAACTTTCCTTCCTTGCCATTCTCCCTGGTTTGTTTTTGTTTTTGTTTTTACTTTTCTTCTTCCTGTGCAGTGCTGGATGCACTCAGGAAGCTGGCATCTGAGGATTGTAGTTCAAAGCCAGCTTGGGTGCATGCAAGAGTGTGTGCTCACGCACACATCCACCCACACACTGCAGAATGTAGATCCTAAAGTTGCTTCTTCAAATGCGCTTGATATTGTGTATGACATCCCAGTGTCAGAACCTGAATCTCTGGACTGTGCACCGCTCTGCAGAGTTTGATTGATTTGGACAAACTTGGTGGCCTCTGTTGCCGGAGGCTGAGAACCCATGGAGAGCACAGGTCTGCCCGCTTCATAGTGAAGTGAGTCTGGCAGGCCTGGTTATGCAGTTCCTTTAACACTCAGGCACTGGGCTGGGTGCCGGGGATGGGTCCGATCTACCTTTTAGGGCTCATCAGCTAAGAACGTGATTGACCCCTAAATCCATCATGGACCCCCTTGCAGAAGAGCTCTAAGTTCCTTAAGGCCCATTCTTTCAGGGTTTGAATGGCTGTGCAAGAGGAAAGCACCCTAAACCCCTGGGGTCCTGGTGAAGCTTAACATGTAGGAAGTGTGGGGTTCACTGTGAGATTCCATGTCTAGAGAGCCCCAGGAGATGCTGCACAGCTGGCCTGGGTGTCAGATAGGAAGAGGAAGCCCCAGGGAGCAAGTAGAGGCGGATTCCTCCTGTGCAGAAGTCATGGCTTTCCACTCTGGTTAAGTGCCACCAACAGCCCTTTCTAGCCCCCTCTACTGTGGCAGGAAGTCCACCTGCCCTTGAGCTGGCATCACTTAAAGGAACATGTGTCAGCTCTGTTCTGAGCAGTATGGCGAATGTTTGGAAAAGATGCAGCCAAGCGTTGATTGCCTAGGCGAGGTGGGGGGAGAGGGTCTGCCCTGCATGGCCTGCACTGACCTTTGCTGCTTCCACCAGGCAAAAGAGTCTGCTCAGGCCCTGCAAAGTCTATGGTTCTCTACAAAGCCTCCCCTCATCGCCCCTCACCTGACCCTAGGGCTGACTGAACTGCTCTGGTTAGAATCCTCAATGCATCACCACCACCCCCCATACAGTAGCTGCTCAGTAAATGCTTTAACAATCTGGAGGAAGAAATACATAGACACTTTATTTACTTTTTCTTTTTTTTAGAGACAGAGTTCATTTGTTGGCTTGTTTGTTTTATGGACTCTGGGGCTTGATCTCAGGGCACTTTCCTCTTTTTTTAATTTAATTTTTGTCATCTTTAAGTAGTTGCACAAAGGAATTGCCATATAACAAAGTAGGTCATGAATACAATGCATCTCGATCAATGTTACTCCTTTCATCATACTTCCCCATTTATTTACTTTTTAAAGCTTGAGTCCAGATTGTACTGTCAGTTCTGTACTTCTAATAATTGGTGTGTGTGTGTGTGTGTGTGTGTGTGTGTGTGTGTGTGTGTGTGTGTGTGTGTGTGTGTGTCTGTGAGTGCGTGTTGGGGATGTGAACCAAAGACTTGCATGAGCAGAAAATAATTTATACCATTGAGCTGCATCCCCAGACAATGTAATAATGCCTTTTCAATTTTGCATTTTGGAATCTCTCTGCAACTCTGTTCCTTCCCTTCCCTTCCTCTCCCCTCCCCTCCCCTCCCTGCTCCTTCCTTTTTCATGGTGCTAGCCCTGGAACCTAGGATGTCATACCTGCTAGGCAGGTTTTCTACCCCTGAGCCACACCCTCAGCCTGTCTTCTCCTTCCTCTGAAAATCTACTACGTGGGAGGTCAGTATGTCTCCAGCAGCCAGGGCTCCACACTCACTGTTGTAGGTGCTATCTTCTGTGCATCCACCTAGACCCCATGTGCAATACAGCTATGGCGGCTTGAAGGTTCTGTGCTGTGGACTCACAGCTGGAAGTCATCCCGTTGTCAGACTGTCTAAGGGAGTCCTGTCTGGAGACCTGGAGCAAGTGGGCCTGCGCTCTGTGTTCTGCCTTCCAACAGGCTGTTTGTCCCTGGCAGGTTCTCATGGTAACTGCAGAGACAACAAAATACAAGCAGAGACACAGTATTTTCCCAACCTGTGCTTGCATTATGACTGCTCAATTCAGCCATGTGTCTGGACCAGAGTCAAGATCCAGGACCCTGCAAAGTTAGGGAGGGAGGAGAGAAAACCTGGGGTCTACGGTGCAGCCCATGTGCTACAGCTCTCCCATGCGTCAGAAGAATTTACAGAAACACGAAACAGCTCAGAAAGTCAAGAGAAAACAAAGGCAGAGGGGGTGAACAGCAGAGTATTTGCTCACAATGCTCTATTCACAATCCGCATGGACTTCACACTCAAAAGGACGCATTTATGATCTGCCAGGCTTTACTACCCGCTGCAGGCCCGGCAGCAGTTGAAATATCGAAGCCTGCAAAGCAGGGGCCTGAGCTTGCTTACCAGGTAAACAAAGGGTAACAACAGCCAATGGCAGCACGCTGAGATATTGGGAGGTGCCCAGTGGGATGTGGGATGCCACGGGACACGGTTTCATTCTGGTCTCACGTAACGTCTTCATTAATGAGCTGGGAGAGAGTGTAAACAGCGCATTAATTACAATCACAAGTGAGGTCAAATTGGGCTTTGTCACCTGCACCAAGAGAAAGGGACTCAAAGAAGCAGACAGGAGAGATGGAGCCAGCTTGGAAAGGGCCATAGCACCTAGGACAAACATGGCTGGAAGGAGCAGCTCACTAGGAAACAGTGAGGCCAAGGGGCCAGGAAGTGACCTAAATCTTTTGTGGAATAGCCCAGGGTATTCAGACATCAACTAAAGGCAGGGGGATGTTTCCATCGAGAAGATGGCGTCATGATGTCAGCTACAAGTAGGACGTGGCAGGGAAGAGCCTAGAGAAGAGATGGCACCAGTTGTGGTGCAAGCTAGGTGGGCGGGGGTGGGCAGGGAAGAGGCTGCTCCTCCTTCTCCTTCAGATCCTCCTCCTTCCACTAGCACTGGAAGCCACCATTTGTGCTCATTTGTTTTCTGTTGTAGCTCCACAGCTGTACTTACATCTGGCACATGTAAGTCCCTTAATAAATATTTGTTTAATGAATTTCTGAAGAGAGGATGGAGGGAGGGAGGGAAGGCGGAAGGGAGGAGGGAGGAAGGGAGGGAGGGAGAGAAGGGAGGGAGGGAGGGAGAGAAGGGAGAGAGAGAAGGGAGGAAGGAAGGAAGGAAGGAAGGAAGGAAGGAAGGAAGGAAGGAAGGAAGGAAGGAAGGGAAGGAGGGAGGGAGGGAGGGAGGGAGAGAGGGAGAGAAAATGAAGCAAAGAAAAGAGAGAAGGAAGGAGGGAGGGAGGGAAGGAAAGAAGGAAGGAAGGAAGGAAGGAAGGAAGGAAGGAAGGAAGGAAGGAAGGAAGGAAGGAAATAAATGTATCTTTTGTCAAAGGAATCAGAAGGTTTCTAGCTGGAAGATGTAAAACAGTGTGAAGATGAATTAAAAATGGAACAAACAAAAACAGAACGAGCAAGGGGAAATAACAAATGAGAAGCAATGAAGCTCCCCAGAGAGCAGCCAGGCTGTTGGATCCGCAGTGTAAACAGCAGTTAATAGTAGCAGAGCTCACACGCGTGGTCCCATTGTGGGCGCTTTGCACGGCTTCTTTTACTTCGTCATCACAATAAAACCAGGAGGTGTGTTCTATGACCCCTTCCCCTTTATAAATGAGGTAAAAATTTCCAAGTTCCCTAGAGATCTTGGTGGATTAAATCTATGCATTCTCATCTATGTTTTTATGATTTGATCCTTCCTGCCACACCGCTTGCAGGAATCTGGTGGAAGTAGAGAGAGAACAAAAAGGGAAAGTAAACAAGCAGAGGCAAACACATCACCAGCAACTCCTTGCCTTCCAATCCAACAGCCACACCCCAGCAGGGCTCCAACCTGCAGGCTCCACCCAGCCCTTCTCTATGCCTGCGAGAAACCTGTGGACGCTTTACTTTCTCATCCTTTTGCTTCTCATCTCTCATAAAAGTCTGGACATTTATGTTCTGCTTCCCCACTCTTCATTATTTTCTAATGTTTGCACATGTTGAGCACAGTTTATGGAGTCATCTGTACCATACTTTAGAAGTATACTGAAGGATTTTCAAGGGAACTTTTTTTTTTAACAGAAATTATATTTGTTCAGCACTTCAATTCCAGAATAAAACTCCATTGTTCTGGCTCTTCTTTGCATAAAACTGCATTTTTGCTCATGATCCTAATTTTAAAACAATTATTTGTTTCAACTGGTGCTTACTTTGTGAATTCCTGAATTCTTTTATCTGTAGAGACCACATGCATAGTTGTTGGTAAGAAAGTTTAAAAACAGGGCAGTGGTAAACTGTTACTGGAGAGATAATTCTAGAAGCATCAAGAAACTGCACTACCATGGTACCCAAAGATGCTCTGGTTCCTGAAGTTTGTAGGTATTTTCACAAATTCCTTCCTTCCTTCCTTCCTTCCTTCCCTCCCTCCTTCCTTCCCTCCTTCCTTCCTTGCCTCCCTCCCTCCTTCCTTCCTTCCTTCCTTCCTTCCCTCTCCTTTTCTATCTCTCTGCTTATGCAAGTCAAGTTTCTGTCTCTTTCAACCAAACAAGTCCTTAATGCAATGGACTTAAAATAGAATTTGGCCAATTTTAAACAAGCTAGACTTTTATTTGTGGTTTCTAAAGTAAATATCAATGGAGGCCAATATGAAAGTGTTCTGAGAAATATTGGGAAGACGTTGTTCTAGACAATTCTGGGTTCCTCTAGAGATTTCTGAAAACAAGAACTGATCATCTCCCTATGTTTGCCCATGTAGTCATCATGCCACCAAACAGATAAGAAGTCCTGAGACTAGTTTAAGAGGGTCTCCACAAATCAACAAAGCAAGAGAAAGGCATTCTCTAAATTGTATTCCAGTTAGACCACAGTAAAGATACATTTACCTTCCACTCTGAGGAATGGAAGAGGATGCATTAGCAATAATACATGGATGATAGACTTGAAACTAGACTAGTTAACTCATCTTATCTGAATAGCAATATCCTATGTGAAAAAGTAATATCCTTTTTTTGAGAGTCACAACACCATTCTAGTAAAAGCTCTCGGTTTTATAGTAAAGAAACCCATTAACTGTCACTTCAGCCAGCATCTCCCAAACCGACTCAATTATGAAATTTCTTTTTATAGTAACTTACTACCATTCCAGTAACTCAGAGAACATACTTCAGAAAAGAGTGACCACAACAATGCCGAATTCAGAAGCAATATAATCGGCTACCTTTCAAAATGACTTGAATCCTAGAGGCCTCCAGAACAAAATGATCTATCTTCTCCTTTCTTTCTTTCCTTTTTTTTTTTTTTTGGGTCGGTCGTTGGGCTTGAACTCTGGGCCTGGGCACTGTCCCTCAGCTCTTCAGCTCAA
This sequence comes from Dipodomys merriami, assembly GCF_024711535.1. Classification (NCBI taxonomy): domain Eukaryota; kingdom Metazoa; phylum Chordata; class Mammalia; order Rodentia; family Heteromyidae; genus Dipodomys; species Dipodomys merriami. The sequence continues at coordinate 52,574,913 of NW_027206512.1, forward strand.
GGTGAGTGCTCTACCACTTGATCCACAGTGCCACTTCCATTTTTCTAGTGGTTTGTTGGAGCTAAGAGTCTCATGAACTTTTCTGGCCAGGCTGGCTTTGAACTATGATCCTCAGATCTTAGCCTCCGGAGTAGCTAGGATGACAGGCGTGAGACACCCGTGCCCAGCTCTATTCTCTCTTAACTGCAAGTTCTTCTAGGATTTCCTCCTCTAAAGACTTTCTAAAAGATATAAAATTATAATGGGTTAAGCATTTTGTCATGGGGAAGGAATAACTCATTAACTAGCTAAACATTAGTGATAATTAGTTTATCTAAATAGCCACTTACCACCATTGATTGTGAGTGGAGAATGCATCCCTGAGGAATTGTCTTCAAGGGGAGAAATGAAATGAAAAGGGTCTGGAGCTTGGGACCTTAGCCCAGCCTATGCAGAAGTTAAATGGAAACCTCTAGGTGTCTATGGTTCCCAGCTTTTGTTCCACCAGGGATCATTTGTCTTTACTTGGTCCCTATATTCCTATTTTAGAAAAATATCGTCTCATAAAACACCAACTCCTACCTAGTAATAGGTAGCTTTGCTATCATCTGTTTTCTGACCTGCCTTTCATTCTCTTTCTGAAAATGTCCCCTGTCACTCCAACCATGAGGCTCTAGAGGACCTTTCATGATCTTCTGAAATTCCATCTTTTTGTGTATAGTAGGTCATCTAGAAATGGGCTCTGGAATAAGGTGGACCAATCAGACAATTTCCCTGGAGGTTTTGACATTTGGATCAGAGTGAGACAGCCTCAATCCCCACTGGGTTACCAAAGGTGTTGGTTGGCTCTGGATCTGGAAGCTGCCACCAACCTCTTGCCAGCCACATAGAGCAAGCTGGAGGCATTAGTTTGGTCCATTGCCCAAAGTTCATGTGTTGGAAGTTTTGTCCCTGAGATGGTATTCTTAGGTGGTGAGATTATTCAGAGAGAAACAGTCCTTGTAATCTGATTAATGACCATGAATAAGAGTGAGCTCCGCACCCAGGCCCAGAGTTCAAGTCCCACGGCCGACAAAAAACAAAAAACAACAAAAAAAAAGAGTGAGCTCCTTACAAAAGAAGCTTGGTCTAGTTTTCTCCTTCTCGTCCCTTCTTCTTGTGCTGTCTTTGGCCATGGGATGACACACCAAGAAGGCAAGAAGGGCAGATGTAGCTTCTTGGTCTTGGACAGAATTCTCAACCCCCAGGACCACGTTCATGATACATCCTGTCTGAAGTATTCTGTTATGGGTGCAGAATGAACTAAGACACTGGCCTTTAAGTAGAGTGTCTCAACTACTACTGACAGTTTGGGTCGGATAATTCTCTCTGTGGCTAGGAGGGGATGTTGTCTATCTTGAAGGATGTTTAGCAGCATCCTTGGACTCTACACGTGAGCTACCAATATGCCTCCAGATAAGCAAATGCCCTACAAAGCCATAACGTCACTAGCTGCCCCTGGTTGAGAAGCCCTAGTCTAGAGTAGGTAGCCCATACACAGAGAGGTGCCCAGATGAGAGACAGGGCAGGTAGGAATGTCCTGGTGACATTTAAGGCCAGCTCCAGCTGTCCCTGAGACTCAACACACTTCAGGTCTTCATGTGGATTGAGTTTATGAGCCAATTCGCTCCATTCTCTCCCCCCACCCCCCTTAAGCTTGCTTACGTTGAATTTCTCTGGATGCATGTAAGAGTACTCCATTAATCCCTTATTTCCATTAGGATTCTTGCCAAACTGAAAATAGCTCACCTCCTTGCTCTCTTCCTCCTGTCAAGCCCCTTGTCCCAGCTGGTCCTTCATTCTGTTTATAGACCTTGCAAGTCCAAGTTCCCTGCCCTCTGCTAGACTGAATAAAAGGGTGCTGCCCAGATGTGGGCTGAAGTGGCACCCCAGAACCCTGTGCATGAACTGGTAGACACCCCCCCCACTGGCACCTCCAGTTTTTTCAGTACAAACTCCTCCCCTTTCGCAAGCAAGCAGCAAAATCAGGGCTGCCTAAAGATGAAGTGCTTTGTTTTGAGGGGAAATAGAGGTAATGGAGAAGAGAGAGAGGAGAGTATTTTTTTTCTTCAATATTGCTAGCAGGCTAAGTTAAAATAAAATAGACTAGAAAAAAAGATATAGAAAGAGTAGAAATAGAAATAGAAAGAATAGAAAGTTGAAGTCTTCATGTTAGAAGAAGCCCTAGGGATATATACACATATGCACACATGTATGCATCCATATGTACATATACAAAGAGATTTTGATCCCCTGGGCTTGGGGGATGGACTCATATATATATATATATATATATATATATATATATATATATATATATATATATATATATATGTGTGTGTGTGGAATTTCCTGAAAGTCAAAGCCAGAGGCCAGAGCTCTTGGGCTGAGGAAGCTATGGCTTGCTGTGCCAGCCCAGAGCTACACACACAGACACACACATGGCCCTCTTGAGCCATCAGGTTCTTCTTCGATATGATCATCATGCCTGCTCACAAATTGAAATCAGTGACAACTCATTACCCCCTCCCTTCCACCCAATGTTCAGCGTCGAGCAAGGAGACCATTCCTTAGTCCAGTTTCATCACAGCTCTGGAGCTCGGAGCTGGATGCTTGTACACATTGGACACTTGACCTCAACATCCTGAACTGAGTGCCTGGGCAGTGAGCTTGTTGGAATCGTGGACTATGTCCACACTTGTGGCCTGGAAGATGCTCATCTCAGCCCACTGAGGATCCTTTACTAACCCAGCCCCTCCCAGAAGCCCCTCCCTTCCATGGGCCTGATGCTCTAGGATCTCCTGGTTTCATGCTGAGCTCAAGCAGCCCCAGAACCCTGCTCCTGAGCAAGCTTTCTTTCCTCTCTGATTGGTCCATACTGGGTGCCTTACTGTCCACAATTACTGGACAATGACACTTTGGAATGGTCCTGTCTTGCCCATCTATTCATTATGGAAGCATTTATTCAGAAAGCACGTCCCACTCATACTCAGCAATGATGTAACTGTTAAAGGGACTCATGGTCCAGCAGAGAAGAGAAGACAAACATGCCCCAGGCTTCAGGTGATGGAAAAGAGGCTCTGGCAAGGAGGCTGGGACTCCATCATGTCCTGTGGAAGTCAGGCTGTGCCTCAGTGGGCTCCTGGGGAGAGAGGCTAAATTGGCAGTGAGCATCCATGCTCTCTCCCAGTTTCTTTTGATGAGCATATGTGAGTGAGCCCAATGATGAGATTGTGGGTCACTTCATATCCCCTTAGATAATTCCAGGCTCTGCTGTGGCCCACTGAGTCACCAAGGCCACATCTGTACTGGAACTGATATAATCCAATGCATCCACATTTATACCTCAGAGGGGTGCTACAGCTATTTACTTGAATTGTTCTAGCTCTTCCTAATTTAGGCAAAGCAGAGACACGCTGTATCTCTCCTTAATTCAATGTATGCTCAGGTCAAAGAGAAACAAACCACCTATTGAAAAGCTACTGTTTTTGAGAAAGCAAAGGAGAAGGCTGGAGATCATAATGGTGAGCAAAGTTCACGATCAAAATAGAAGAGCAAAAAATGACCCTTTCTATAAATACCTTCTCTCCTTCTCGAATCTGTTTTTCCTTCCACTGCACTGCCCTGTCCCTCTATCATTCTGTGCCCTATTAAAGCAGGATCTTATGCTCATTCAAGTCAACCATTAGTGGATAAGGCTTAAGAACTCCCAGTAGGTATTTGCATTTTAATAGAGAATTATTGGAGAACAAAAAGTTTGCAGAGCTCACAAAAAAACAAAGCCCAGAATTGGAGGCTGTGAGCTGGTATTTTAGGTTTATTTTATCCACTCTACAGGGGTTATTAATTGTCTGACCTCTCTGTGATGTTCTCCCCTCCTTCCCAACTTCCACCTCAAAAGCACATTTGTTGGTGAGTTCCTGAGGGATGAGAACTGCCTTGAATTGTGTGTGTGTGTGTGTGTGTGTGTGTGTGTGTGTGTGTGTGTGTGTGTGTGTGTGTGTGTGTGTGTGTGTGTGTGTCAGTCCTGGTGCTTGAACTCAAGGCCCTGAGCACTGTCCCTGAGCACTTTGTTCTCCAGGAGAGCACTCTACCACTGGAGCTGCAGCTCCATCTCTGGCTTTTTGGTGGTTAGAGATAAGAGTTTGGACTTTCCTGCCGGGGCATGCTTCAAGCCATGATCTTCAGATCTCAGCCTCCTGAACAGTGAGGATTGCAAGCGTAAGCCTCTGATGCCCTGCCTGTGTTGGATTTTTAGTTGAAGTTAGGATAGGACAGTCTGTTGCCCTCCAATTGAGCAATAGAAGGAAAAGTGAATGGCTTTGATTTGAAAAGTATCACGAGGAGGAGGTCAGTGGGTTGGGACTTGCTGTTAATATGGCGAAGATAAGAAGAATGGAGGAAACAAAAAAGATGAGTGGTGGAGAAATGGGTAGATTATGGTTTTGTATGGAAAATTTGAAGTTCATGCTACCTGAAAGGTAAATGGGCTTTTACAAGAGAGATGTTTAATATTTTTAAGTTGGTTCACTGAGTTCAAAGTAACTCAGTGCTAGGTTTGCATGTGGCTACTCCCCAATAGCTTCTTGTGTTGAAGGCTTGGTCTTCAGTGTGGTCATGTAAGGGGAGGGGGGCGGGGGAGGAGTCTTTAAAAGACAAGTTCTACATGCAGGAATGCCCCAAATGTTACATCCACTATCTGCAGGCTTCATGTAACCATAGCCCCATCCTCATCACATAGTTTCTATGCTGGGACCTTAGCAAAATGGTTGCGAGGTGATGTGACCATATCATCTAGTTAAGGATGTAAGCTGCAGTCCTGTAGATCAGAAGGTCTAACTATGCCCAGAACAAGGCCCTCCATTTTGAGTTCTTTCTGCTTCCAGCTTCTGCATCTCAAGTGATACTCCTCCTTCACTCTGCTATGATTTCTTCATACGGTGTCCTATTTGTTAAAGACATTTTGTAACCTTCAAAAAAAATCTTTACAGGCTTCTGGTGAAAGGTAAGTAGGCCATTGAGGTATAAGGGAGTTCATGTGGGACCCCAGTTACTTTTCTTGAGCATGGGTTATAGAAAGAACAGGACTGGCCTCTTCCTGTTCTCTGGCTTTGTATCTTCTCATGTGATTGCTTCCTCTGGGCATCATGCAGCCAAGGGAACCCTCATCAAAGACTAAATCAATGAGGCCCCTAAATTGTGAAAAAAAATTGCCTCCAAGTTATAGAATTAAATAAGTCTTTATTATTTATAAATACCAACATCAGGTATTTTTGTTATAGCAGCAGAAAATAGAGTAATACACCACCCTCCATATCCTCAAATGGCCAACTTCTTCAGGTGTAGAGAATGGGGATGTGTACCTGTAATCCCAGTTCCTTGAGAGATTGTGAGTAGCTCATCTCTTGCAAAAAGTGAGTAAGAGCCTATCTCAAGAAACAAGCTGTGCAACGTGGCACACATCAATCATCCCAGGTATCTGGGGGTCTTAGATAGGAAGATCACAATCAAATCACAGGCAAAAAACCATCAGGCCTATCAAAAGAATTTTATGAAAGTAAAAAGGGCTAGGGGGGTATGGCTCAAGAGGTGGAATACTTGCCTAGAAGATGCAAAGCCCTGAGTTCAAATTCCAATACCACCAAAATCATAAAAAGTAAAAAAAAGGGCTGGGGATCTGGCTTACTGGTAGAGTGCTTGCCTAGCATGTATAAAACCCTGAGTTTGATTCCTCAGTTCCAAATCAACAGAAAAAGCTGGAAGTGGCACTGTGGCTCAAGTGGTAGAGTGCTAGCCTTGAGCAAAAAGGAGCTCAGCGATAGCACCCAGGTCCTGAGTTCAAGCCCAGGACTGGCAATAATAATAATAATAATAATAATAATAATAATAATAATAATAATAATAATAATAATAATGAAGTTCTAAGATATCTGTATTGGGCAAACACTAAATGCTAATTAAAAATTATTGTGGCCAAGATCCAATGAGGTGTTTAAATCCAATAAATGACTGGTTCTATTTCTAGAAATCAGTCCTCAAATAAATCATCTGATACCAACACAAAACATTATTACACAGATCTAGTATTATTTGCACATAGAAAATGTAGAAAGCATGTCCAAAAGATCCTTTATGGGAACCTTTCCTGGGTCCTCCTGTATTTGTCAGTAGTTTTCCCATCCTTCAAGGCCCCTTGGTTGACTTCTCCCTATGACAGCAGACCCTGAGACAGAGCTGGGTATAAGTGGCCTACTTGAAAGATGACAATAAGGTATGATATTAATGAGCAGGTTGCTAGCTGAAGTCATCTGGGGATGAATCCCTATGGGGATCTTCGGAGAAGCATTGTAAAATGTGTCATGGAATTGCTCCACAGTGGAAGGGAGAGGCTAGAGTGTTGGTTCAGCAGCACACGTACCACCTTCGTCGGGCAGCACCACCCACTATGGGCATGAATGTAATGCCTGAAGGCTTGCCTATGAGCAGACTGGGCAGAACTTCCCAGCCTAGGGGTGTGGGGGTCAGGTCTGAGGCAAAGGTTCAGAGAGACCTGTGAGGGGAGACACTGTCAGCCAGTGGGAACTGTCTGCTTCCACTAACGTGAGCCCACATATGGCTTTGGTACAGCAGGCCAAGGCAGCCCGGGCATCTGTTACCATGACCCATTTTAAGTTCATCTCCACTCTAAAGAAGCTTTCAAGTCATTCACAAAAGAACCAACCTCCCCTCTTGCCAGTAATCCCATAGCTCTTTTGTCTGTTCAGCCCTCACTTTCTGAGCTGAGGTATCTAGGTATCTAGCTGAGGTATCTATTGTTGTGCTGTTTATCGAGACAGATAACAGACCCCAGCCATCCTGCTGGTTCCCAGTCTTCATAGTGTTATTTTACAGCATCAAGAAGCAAATTCTAGCTGGACTCACATCTGCAATCCTAGTTACTCAGGAGTCTATGATACGGAGGATCCCAGTTTGAAGCTAGCCTTGGCAGAAACAGTCTTCAAGACTCCATCTCCAAACTAACGAGCAAAAAGAAGGGCTGAAGGTGTGGCTCAAGTGATAGAACATCAGCCAAGCATGTACAAGGTCCTGACTGAGTTCAAATCCCAGTATGGGCCAACATATATGTATATATATATATATATATATATATAATACATATATATGTATTATATATATATATATATATATATATACATACATGCATACATACATATTTGTGAAAAAGAAGCAAGATCAATTTCTCTGTTCTCCAAGTCTGGGTTATTCTTGTAAATTTGTTTTGGCAAAGGTAAATGCAGCAGAAAGGACAGGAAGCCGGTGAGTTCCAGCCTCCAGAGGTCTGTATGCATTCTCGTATGCAATCATTAAAACTCCTCCCTCTGCCCGGAGAATGAGCCAGAGCCAATCTGACGGAGGAGGAGAGACTCCATAACACAGAGGCCAATTGTGTCATCAGAGACCTTCCCAGCCCAGCCAGCCCCTAGCTGCTCAGCTCCATGAGGAAGTCCAACTGAGAGACTTTAGGCCACAGCCAGCTGTCCTGGTTCAGAAGCGACTAGCAGCCAATGTGTGGATGCATGAGCAATGGTGTCCAACACCACTGAGGTTTATGGTTGTTATCCAGCGCTATTATGATAATAGATAACTGATACAGTACCAGTTTCACTGAGGATTTAAAAAGCTCATAAACATGTGCAGAACTTGGCCCAGCCCCAGAACCACAATCCATTTTCCTTAAATGTTAACTATTATCGTTAGAGTTGTTAGCACACGCTCAGAGGGTGCCATGGTCCGATGATTGATATAGGGGTTGGCTTCTCCCACTAAAATCAGGATCCTAGTTTAGTAAATCAGATCCAATATATCCCACATCAAACACTTCGCTATATGCAGGAACCCATAATGCAGCAGAGACAATGACATGAATGTAAAAGCCTGTGGTGGGAATTAAAGACAGCAAAAGGTACTGAGCACACAGCTATCATAATGGCAATGCCCAGTAATGATAAAGCAAATGAGAAAATCTCAACATCCCTCATATCTGAGCATTTTCCTGGAAGGAAGGATTGATAAGGTCAAGACTTGACCTTCACTGGTAGGCAAGGTGTCGATGGGCTCCTCTAATAAGCATCAGCTATGTCTGTCTGTCTGTCTGTCTGTCTCTGTCCTTTCTCCCTCCCTTTTTCCTTCCTTCCTTCCATCTGTCTATGTCTCTGTCTCTGTCTCATGCCCTTCCAGCTTTTTTTTGTGCCTAATCCTAAGCCTTAAACTCAGGACCTGGGTACTGTCCCTGAGATTCTTTTGTTCAAGGCTAGTATTCTAACACTTGAGTCACAATGCCACTTCCAGCTTTTCCTGAGTAGTTTATTGGAGATAAGACTCTCATGAATTTTTCTGCCCAGGCTGGCTTAGAACCACAATCTTCAAATCTTAGCCTTCTGAGTAACTAGGATTACAGGCATGAGCCACCAGCAGTTGGCTTGGCTTTTGGGTGGTTAATTGCAGGAAAGAGTCCCATGGACTTTCTTGCCAGGGCTGGCTTCAAATTTCTATCTTCAGATGTCAGCTAGGATTACAGGCGTGAGCACCCGGAGCCTGGCTTCAGCTATGCTTTTGGCTCTTTCTTCCTCCAGAGACCAACCTTCACATGATGAGAAAACTAATTAGAGAAAGTATGGCACCCAGCATAAGCAACCTATTAAGGAAATTCAAGTCAAATGCAGGCAAAAAGACATCTATTGTAAATCTAGCCTTAACAAGTATTTATTTTTGCTCTTTTCCAGCCTCCCTTGGGGAGTTTGTTGTTTGAGAAAAGCCATGGTAAAAATCAGAATGTTCTCACAATGTTCTTCCTGGTCCCCATAGAGAGGCTAGTTCCAGTAGGCGACAGGGAGCAGTTGCCAATAGAAAGGAGCAGGTAGCTCCTGCTAAGTCCAGACAGAAAGGTTACCAGAGACTCAGCAACTACATCTTCATTTCATGTCTCTGACAGCCTGTCCACTTAGGTTAAGTCCAAGTCAAGCCAGGTGATTTTTATATGCAACAGGGAGGAGTCTTACACAGACTTACTTGGATTTCATTCCCAATTCCATGGCCCACCCATGGGGTGGCAGATGGAGACTTTGACCTTGTACTTTAATTCTCTGAGTCTCAAACCCTTCATCTGTAAAATTGGGACATTATGGCAGTGACCTTGGAGAACAACATGAAGGCCCCCAAAAGATAGATCCAACATGGCAAGAGTGGAAGGGCAGAGTGTGAGCAATGGAGGAGCTGGGCTCATTAGTCAAATGGCCCGTGTTTCTGCTCCTGCTTTGCCTCTTGCTAGCTGTTCTGTTTGTTTTTGTGCCAGTACTGGGGTTTGCTTGGCTTTTTTATTCACTTGAGGTCTATCACTTGAGCTCCACTTCCAGTTTTTTCACTTAATGGTTAAGTAGAGATAAGAGTCTCATGGACTTTTTTTTCTTTTCTCTTTCTTTCTTTCTTTCTTTCTTTCTTTCTTTCTTTCTTTCTTTCTTTCTTTCTTTCTTTCTTTCTTTCTCTCTTTCTCTCTCTCTTTCTCTCTTTCTCTCTCTTTCTTTCTTTCCTTCTTTCTTTCTTTTTGTCAGTCATGGGGCTTGAACTCTGGGCCTGAGCACTGTCCCTGAGCTCTTCAGCTCAAGGCAAGCACTCTGTCACTTGAGCCACAGCACAACTTCCAGTTTTCTGGTAGTAAATTGGAGATCAGAGTGTCACAGACTTTTCTGCCGGGGCTGGCTTTGAACCGTGATCCTCAGATCTCAGCCTCCAGAGTAGCTAGGAATACAGGTATGAGCCCCCGGTGCCAAACTGGTGCTGCTAACTGGTCTTCTCTGTGCTTCACGTTCTGTTAAATCTGTCACATGGAGAAAATTATCTTTAGCTTTGAGGCTGTCATGAGGAATGAATAGGTTAGCATGTGTAAAGTCCCTCGAACAATATGTGGTACACGCTGAGCGTGTGGTAAGTGTTAGCTATGATTATTATTCAAATAGAATTATGAATAGAAATCTCTGATGGCCAGAGACCTCCTAATCATCTCTCTTGAGTCCAGATATCAGCTGCAATGCATTAGCTCAGCACAAACAGCAAGCGTGGATTTAAAGCAATCCATAACTCAGTGAGTCACAATTCCAGTTTATTAAGCAGAGAAGCACAATTCAGTTTTATAGGCAGCTGGGCTGCTAATTAAGAAGCCCTTAATTACAGCACCTGACACAGAAGCCTCGTCTCTCCTACTTGCTCGCCTTTTCTCTCTTCCTTCTCCCTCCGACTGTCACTTGTTGGTTTCTCTGCTTGTTACTTCTTCCTGACACACTGGGGTAGGGGTTTGCCGGTTGTCCAGAGGCCTAAACAGTGGAATTGCCCCCCAACTCCAGATCTGGCACATCGCATACTTGATCCTAGAGAATAATTCAAGTCAAAGTGGTGAATTGGGAGTTGGGGATCCAAGAAAATGGCCCATAGAGCTTACCCAAGGGAAAAGAAAACTTTTTGTTTATATAAACTCTGTAAGCTGATATTTATAGAGATGTATTATAGATTTTATTCATAATTGCCTCGAACTAGGAACAATCCTGATGTCCTGTGACTGGTGCTTTTGTGCAAAGGAATATTACTCAGCAATTCAAAAGGCCCAACTAAGCCAGACGCCAGTGGTTCACACTGATAATCCTAGCTACTCTGGAGGCTGAGATCTGAGGATGCAGGTTCAAAGCCAGCCCAGGCAGGAAAGTCCGTGACACTTTTATCTCCAATTATCGACCAGAAAACCGGAAATGGCACATTGGCTCTATTGGTAGAGAGCTCACCTTGAGCCGAAGAGCTCAGGGATGGCACCCAGGCCCAAAGTTCAAGCCCCATGACTGACAAAAACAACAACAACAAAATAAGGCCCAGTTACAAGTCATACACTGCTTAAGGATGGGGATATGTTCTGAGAAATGCATGCCAGGCAATGTTGTCACTGAGCAAACATTATGGTGTGTGTTTGTTCCAATCTAGATGGCATAGGTGCATCACTCCACACAGCCTCTGAAGGCAATCAAGAGTTATAATAAACACAGAACAGATGAGGCTGCTGTTGGTATATTGTGGCATCCTGGGATTTTATTGTTTAGTTCTTAGTTGCACTGGTGTTTTGAACTCAGGGCCTCTTGCTTGCTAGGTAGACATTCTACTACTTTAGCCTTATCTGTACCCCCCCACCCACGCTTTGTTTTTTGTTTGTTGTGGGGTTGTGGGGGGGTTTTTGCTTTAATCATTTTTTGGATAAGGTCTTGTGGGTTTTTTTTTTTTACTTGGGCCATCCTTGACTTTGATCTTCCCAATCTTTACCTAACTAGACGTTGGAGCTATTGTGCCCTAGTATTGCAAAAAATAAAAATAAAAAAGACAACACTTTGAGTGATAGAGAACAGATTGGCTTTTAGGGCCTGGAGATGGCTGAGCGGTAGACTACAAAGAGCCCTAGGGAATTGGGGAAAGAAATGGAAATATTCCATATTTGAATTGTGGGCAGGTTACACAGCACACATTTGTCCAAAATTGTGAATCTAGGCATTAAAAATGGTAAATTTTATGGCATGTGAGTTAGACCTCAGTAAACCTACCTTGAAAATAAAATGTTCCATAAGAACCCTGAAGCAGTAAAAGTCATGGTATTGGCTCTTCCCAAATAGATTCCAATTTAAACATTATTATATTTAAATAGCTGTACAAATAGGTTTCAATTCAACATATTGCTTTATGTGTACAATGAGCCTGGGCCAGTTTTTTCTAACACTATATATTTGTTGAGATCCTTTTTAGCCATTAAAACATGGTATTCTTCTTTTTCTCTTTCCTTCCTTCCCTTTGTTCTCTCTCTCTCTCTCTCTCTCTCTCTCTCTCTCTCTCTCTCTCTCTCTCTCTCTCTCTCTCTCTCTCTCTCTCTTTCGTGTGGCTTGAACTCTGGGCCTGAGGACTGTCCCTGAGCTCTTCAGCTCAAGGCAAGCACTCTACCACTTGAGCCACAGTGCCATTTCCAGTTTTCTAGTGGTTTATTGGAAATAAGAGTCTCACGGATTTTCATTCCCAGGCTGGTTTTGAACTGTGATCCTCAGATCTCAGCCTTCTGAGTGGCTAGGATTACAGGTGTGAGCCACCGGTACCCAGCTTGCTTGCTTGCTTGCTTTCTCTCTCTCTCTCTCCTTTCTTTCTTTTTTTCTTTCCCTTTCTTTCTTTCCTTCCTTCCTTCCTTCTTTCTTTCTTTCTTTCTTTCTTTCTACCTTTCTCTCTTTCTCTCTCTCTCTCCCTCCTTCCTTCCTTCCTTCCTTCCTTCGTTTCTTTCTTTCTTTTTTCTTCCTTTTTCTTTCTTTCTTTTTTCTTGTTGCTACTAGGGATTTGATTTGACCCAAGTCCTTAAGCTTGCTAGATAAGTGCTCTACCACTTGATCTACACCCTCAGCAGAACTATGGATTTTTGAAAGTAGGGGGCAACTAACCTTATCAAATATAATAACACTGACATAAGAAAACACTTGGCTTGCCAGGCATTGGTGGCTCATGCCTGAATTCCTAGTTACGCAGGAGGCTAAGATCTGTGGGTCGGGCTGGGAAGTTGGCTCAGTGGTAGAGCGCTTGCCTTGCACGCCTGAGGCCCTGGGTTCAATTCCTCAGCACCACATAAGCAAAAAGAAAAAAGCCGGAAGTGGCGCTGTGGCTTAAGTGGTAGGGCACTAGCCTTGAGCTGAAGAGCTGAGGGACAATGCTCAGGCCCAGAGTTCAGGCCCCACAACCGGACCTAAAAAAAAAAAAAAAAAAAGTTCTGTGGGTCACAGTTCAAAGCCAGCCTGGGCAGGAAACTTTGAAAGACTCTTATCTCCAATTAATCACCAAAAAGCTGGAAGTGGAGCTGTGACTTAAGTGGTTGAGCAGTAGCCTTGAGCACAAAAGATCAGGGACAGCACTCAGGACCAGAGTTGAATACCAGCAAAAGCAAAGCAAAGAAAGAAAAAGAAAGAAGGAAGAAGGAAAAGGTGGAGAAGGAGGAGGAAGTGGAGGAGGAGGAGGAGGTGGAGGAGGAGGAAGAGGAGGAGGAGGAGGAGGAGGAGGAGGAGGAGGAGGAGGAGGAGGAGGAGGAGGAGGAGGAGGAGGAGGAGGAGGAGGAGGAGGAGGAGGAAAGGAAAGGAAAGGAAAGGAAATAAAGAAAGTAACAAAGAAAACATTTCCTTAACAAGCCATTGGGCTTGCAGGAAGAATCAGATATAAATTCCACTGAACTAAACTCATCTACTGTCCTTCTCAGTGTCAGATGGTGGAGGGGGAACTGTCTTGTTTCAGGTTCTGGAGAAAAGGAAGTTAGGAATGATAACATGCCTTGTCCAGCCTATTCATAACTGACTTCTGTGAACAAAGACTTCAACATGGGAAAAGTTGGTCCTATCTGTTATGCCAAGGTCGCAGGACCCCCCACAAGAAGACCACCAAGAGTCAGACTCTACAGTTGTTTTATTTAAACAGGCTGCAGCTCGGGCCTCATCCTATACACCGACACAGCGGAGCCTAGGAGGAGAGCCCCAAGCTAAGGATTTGCAGGTCTTATATAGGCACACAATCAACCAGGTGTTTTGATTACCACCATGTGCTGCTTTGCTAGACAGAAACAAGCAACACGTGGTAGTCACTGCCTCAAGCTTTAACCTTTCACTAGCTACTGAAAAGAAGGTTGAATAGAGAGAAACTCCAGGTGGGTAGCCCCCAAAGAGTGGCTTTGGCCCAGTGAAAAAAGCCATGTGGATAATGATCTGTGAATTTACATTTGGAATACTCTCTACTATGCAGAGAGAGACCTGTTTTTCACATTTTATTACAGACAGAGGAAGGTGTTGTAAGTTTACACACACACACACACACACACACACACACACACACACACACACACACACACACACACACACACACACACTGAAACCACTTCTCCAACTAATGAAACATCATTAGTGCCAGCTGTTCAAAGAATAAGAGTTTCAAGAAATGTCAGCAGACAAGCAAGTAACCCAGGCTGGGAGGGTACAGAGGAGGATACAAGAACTGGTTTGAGACCTAGTGATGTGAGAAAGGACCCTTGTTGGCAGTTTAAAGAGGCCAAAGTCACCCTTTGTGTTCTGTGATACCCAGGGTTAAAGAGTATGGGTTGGGTTGAATTGGGGTCTACTTTTTTTTTTGGTGTGGGGGGGTCCAGTCGTGGGGCCTGAACTCTGGGCACAAGGCTAGCGCTCTACCACTTGAGCCATAGCGTCACTTCTGGCTTTTTTCTTTTTGCTTATGTGGTGCTGAGGAATCGAACCCAGGGCCTCATGCATGCAAGGCAAGCGCTCTACCACTGAGCCACCTTCCCAGCCCCGGGATCTTCTTGAGTAAGGTTGCAAAGGGCATATTAGTTTTCAAATCACCATGAGAGGGTGGAGAAAATTCCAGAGAAAGTCAAAGCTTCAAGTAGAAGGACTGTATGTCTAGGTTTGAAGAGTGGGGTGAGAGTACAAATAGGAGAATGAGGAAGAACATCACATCAGAAGCTAATGGAAGGAGGGACTGTCTGCTGGTAAGAGGTTGCATGAGCAGCAAGGATGCTGGAGTTCCCTTTCTAAGGAGCAGAGGCAGAAGTATGTGCTGTGGGGAGACACTGTCCATCCAAGGAGCCAGGCTAATTGATCATTGATTTGTCATGGAAATACCTGCTTAAGAAAGTCAGTCGTGATCAGGGTGTAGAAAAGTCACCACTGGAAGAGAAGAAAGACTAAGTCACTACCTATCAATGCTTTGATGGGTAGACATCAAGAAGCAAGCCCCCTCTCACTGAGCTATATCCTCTGTTTATATATATATATATATATATATATATATATATATATATATATATATATATATATATATATATATATATTTGGAAGGGAAAATTGGCACTATTAACCCAACATTTAGTTCAGTAGGAGAGTGCTTGATTAGCATTCCCAAGACCAAGGGTTCCATCCCCAGCAACACACACACACACACACACACACACACACACACACACACACACACACACACACACACACACACACACGAAATAATCAAACATTTTAATGTATTTTTTCACCCTCTACCAACAGTTTAGGAAGTATCTATTTCTTATCTCTTGGCCAGTATTGTATGTCATTAATTAAAAGAACACAATTTGCCACTCATGAGTAGCTCATACCTGCAATCCTAGCTACTCAAGAGGCTGAGATTTCAGGATTGGGGTTTGAAGCCAGCCCAGGAAAGTCTGCAAGACTCTTATCTCCAGTTAACACCAAGTCAGCCAAGGCTCAAGAGATAGAGTACAAACAGGAGAGTACTAGCCTACCCCAAACATGCTCAGGGACAATATGTTGGCCCTGAGTTCAAGCCCCAGGACTGGCCAAAAATAAAATAAAAAACAAAAAATTGCTGATCTGGTGGATAATTTACTTGTTTTATTTTGATACTCCTATTAACATATATTACTTGTATAGGAAGGTTTCATTGTGATATTTATATGCATGCATACAATGTATCTTGATAAAAGTAAAATCCTTTAGCAGTCTCTCTTACCATCTCCTTAAAACAATTTCAACAGGTTCACTGTTCTGCTTTCATAGATGGGTTATTTTTGTACTCATATAATCTATTAATAGCTGTATTAGCCACTTACTGCTCTCCTGTGAACTTTTTTTTTGGGGAGAGGGGTCCGGTCGTGGGGCCTGAACGCAGCCTGGGTGCTGTCCCTCAGCTCTTCAAATCAAGGCTAGCGCTCTACCACTTGAGCCACAGCGCCACTTCCAGCTTTTTTCTTTTTGCTTATGTGGTGCTGGGGAATCGAACCCAGGGCCTCAGGCATGCAAGGCAAGCGCTCTACCACTGAGCCACCTTCCCAGCCCTGAACTTTGTATTTATATTCTTTGCTATCTCTCTGTTTAGTCATTGGTCTTTTTCCTGTAAATTACTATGATATGAACTCTTTGCATATTAAAGAGACTAGATATTGTGTATACTATAATGAAAAGTATTTGTATTTCTATTTCTTCACTATCTTTTGATTTTTGTCTATAAACATTTGTTTGGGTGGGACTTCTTTCTGCATCTGATTTCAGAGTTGTTGAAAATATTTAAATAATCAGCATAAGGTTTTTTAATTTCATGTCATATTTAGTATGTTTTTCTCCATTCTAATATTTTGTCTTTTTTTTTTTTACCTGTGTTTGCTTCCAAAGTGGTTGTGGTGTTATGTCATTTGTCTGAGAGTTTGAGCCTCTGGATTTGGTTGATTGAAAAAAGTGATACAAAGTTTCAAGTGATCTTTGTCCAATGGCTTTCTATTTTCTACAACACACTCTATTGATGATTTTTTAAGAGTAAAAAAGCCATATTTCCTCATGATTTAAGAAGCTGGCTTTATCCTAAAATCATGTTTGTATATACTTCTGTTCACTTCTTTTTTTTTCTGTTCACTTCTGAATTTGCCAATCTGTTTACTTAATATCAGGTCAAAGCAAGATAATTACTACAATGGGGTGAACATTTAATAGAGGTATCTGCTAGAAGTATTTACCCTAATTATTCCTTGTTGCCTTCAGATTTTTTTTAGTGGCCCTTCTTCCATGTTTGTATTTCTAGATGAACTTTAGCAAAATTGGCATTTTCTCAAACTTATATTCTGACTGGCATTAAATTGATTTTATAAATTAATTTGATGAGAGATCTTATCTTTTAATAGCTTCTTAATAGTATTCACCCCCTTTCAATTCCTAGAAAAATACGTGTCTTAAGGTCTTGACCAAACTTCATGTGGGATATCTTGGAGAAGAACTTGAAGAGGAAAATCTTTCCTAAAATTCCATTTGTTCTCACATGAACTAACCAATTCTGTAAATAGTTTTGGAACATCTCCTCAATGTAGCAGATGCAGTAGACATCACAATAAGTGAATGCAGGAAGCATGAAGTAAACACATAGCCCTTGGTATGCCATGTTCTTCTCAGATGGTCATTTCAAATAGAGAAGAAATTCAGAATGGGGTAGTGACTGTGCAACAGAAGCAGTGCGATGTGCTATGGAGCTCAGGATTGTGGAGGGTGAAGAAGAGTTTACTTTCCTAAGAGCTTTGTGGGGCACTTCCAAGATATGACATATCAACTAGATTTTGAAGAAAATTAAGAGCATTGTCCATTGTATTGGAGTTTTGATTTACTCAAAAGATGATTCTAATGAGAACTAATTTACCTTCTTACAAAAAGCATTCATTAAAATTACACATTATATATAAGCAGGTTTTCATACATGTACTGAACTGAGTATAGATGTGAATTTTAATTGATAGATATGATGCAAAAAAGACTTTTCCAGCTAGACTTATTAATGTGTAAGTGTGTATGTGTGTGTGTGTGTGTGTGTGTGTGTGTGTATGAGAGAGAGAGAGAGAGAGAGAGAGAGAGAGAGAGAGAGAGAGAGAGAGAGAGTCTGGGGCTTGAAATCAGGCCCTGAGTGCTGTCCTTTAGTTTTTCACTCAAGGCTGTCTGGTTCTCTGCCATTTGAACCATACCTCCACTTTTGGCTTTTTGCTAGTTAATTGCAGATAAGAGCTTCATGGACTTTCTTGTTTTCCTTGAACAATGATTCTCAGATCTTAGCCTACTGAGTAGCTAGAAGTACAGGTGTGAGCCATCAGCACCCAGCAACTTTATTAATTTTCATGATACAGAAGATCAAAAATCTTACAGTTAAAACTGTCACTTCCTGTTTAATTTCTCCTATTGTTTCCAGCCTTCAAAATCTACCATCTCTACAATGATCTAGTAAGTGAGGCCCCATTTGGGCTACCATAATTCCACAGTCATGTGAAATTTCTGAATAGCATCCAAAAAAATGATGAGAAATGAAAAGTGGGCTTTCATTTTTCACCAGTAAAAATTAAAATAGAACAGATGAAAAAGAGAACTTGCATATTGTCCCCAAGAATAATACAGAAAATGATGAGCAATAATTTTCCATGTCCCCTAATTTTGATTAAAAGAAAATGTTTTTACAGAGAGGGAAAAAAAAGATTTAGATGAACATTAGGAAGAACTTATTTACTATTGTGGTACTAGAATAATGGAATATATCTCCCAAAAGATGAGGAACTTCCGTTTTCATAGGTCTTCTAGAGACAATAGAAATCCTTTTACTTAATAATTTTACCAATGGTTTATAAACTATCATTCTTATTTGGATTATCTTGCAGGAAGAAGGCAAAGGAAAAGCATAGGACTGCTAGTAGCTGGGGTGGGCCTTGGTTTATTGGCCAAATATAAAGCTCTGGAAAAACTGGTCTACCTTGTCCTCAGCTGACAGGTGGGTAATAACTAAACAGGGATCTCTCAGCATGGCTGGATAAAAGTGACACTCTATCACTTTCTTTTTTTCTTTTTCTTTCTTTCTTTTTTTTTTTGTCAGTCATCGGGCTTGAACTCTAGGCCTGAGCACTGTCCCTCAGCTCTTCAGCTCAAGGCTAGTGCTCTACCACTTGAGCCATAGTGCCACTTTCAGTTTTCTGGTGGTTAATTGGAGATAAGAGTCTCACAGACTTTCCTGCCCAGGCTGGCTTTGAACCGTGATCCTCAGATCTCAGCCTCCTGAGTAGCTAGAATTACAGGTGTGAGCCACCAGTGCCTGGCTCTTTTTTTTTTTTTTTTGTCAGTCATGGGGCCTGAACTCTGGGCCTGGGTGCTACCACTCAGCTCTTCAGCTCAAGTCTAGCGCTCTACCACTTGAGCCACAGCACCACCTCCAGCTTTTTCTGCTTATGTGGTGCTGAGGAATCAAACCCAGGGCCTCATGCATGCAAGACAAGCACCTACCACTGAGCCACCTTCCCAGCCCTCTATCACTTTCTTAAAAATAACAGTTTTGAGCTGGGCATTAGCAGCAGACACATATAATCAAGGGGTTAAGATCTGTGAATCAGGTCTGAAGCCAGCCTGAGCAGAAAAAGTCCATGAGACTCTTGTCTCCAACTATAGCAAAAAGCTGGAACCAGAGCTGTAGCTCAAGTGGTAGAGCAATAGCCTTGAGCATGAAAGCTCAGGGACAGTTCCCAGGTCTTGAGTTTAAAGCCTACTATTGGCATACAAAAAAAAAAACACATGAAAAACAAACCCCACAATTTTTGTCACAGATGTGTGATTTTATGATCTGTGTTAATTTACATTTAGCCTTGGATTAACCATGAATAGTCTCTCTCCCGGTCTCTCTCTCTCTCTCTCTCTCTCTCTCTCTCTCTCTCTCTCTCTCTCTCTCTCTCTCTCTCTCTCTCTCTCACACACACACACACATACACACACACACACACACACACACACACACACACACCCCACATTAAAGAACCCAAAACACTGAGAATGTAAAAATTTGTTAAAGGATGAGCTGGGAAGGTGGCTCAGTGGTAGAGTGCTTGCCTTGAATGCATGAGGCCCTGGGTTCGATTCCTCAGCACCACATAAGCAGAAAAGGCTGGAGGTGGTGCTGTGGCTCAAGTGGTAGAGCACTAGATTTGAGTTGAAGAGCTGAGGGGTAGCATCCAGGCCCAGAGTTCAGGCCCCACGACTGACAAAAAAAAGTTAAAGGAGAGAAAGAAAACAAAAACCTGTTTTCTTATGGTTGAGAAATGCTATGATAGTAGGAAAGCGAGATAAAAATAGTTGAGCACATTCCCAAACCCCAAATTAATCAAATTTCTTTGCATAGGGCATGAATATTCAGCATAGAAGTCAATGGTCAAAAATTTGGTCTTTAGTGACTTTGAAAACAGACATAAAATGCATATTTGAATTTTGAAAAGTCTTTAATTGACTACTACAGGCATGGTATAAAAGAAATTCAACACTTCTTCAGCTGCACACGATTTCAATGAGCTCCCTAAGGATGTGGGTGGATATCTTTGATTTTAAGATTGAGTCGATTAGTAGGAAGGAAATGTAGTGTCAGGCATTAGAACCTCACTTTTCTTATCTAGCATTTATGTAATTCATCTCCTCACTGAATTTAAAACCTAGCTCATAAGATCTTACTTAATCTGGGCAGTGGGAATGTCAAGGCTACAGCTGCAGATACTAAGGAAGGCTAAATGACATCCAAGACAGGCTTCCAAAACCTAACTCAGACTGATAAAGTCGTCAAGAACCAAATTCCAGAAACTTAAATTCATCAGATTCATGTAGATAAAATTCATCAGATTCATATAGATACAGAGACTGACTCATACTAACCATTTCTCAGCTCTCTAAGCTCAAGACTGAATGACGATGGGTGGAGTGAGATACAAATCTGCTAAATCCTATGAAATCACCATAGTTACCCTTTCATAAGGCTAAATCTTTAACAGTGTAAGGGAGACAATAGAAATCTTCATCAACGTGCTAGAAATTTGGAAGTAATTCTCAAAAGAGAAGCATGGATTAGATTTAAGAGGAAGAAATAAAAAACCCTTCAACATTTAGACAGACTTCTCGAGGAGAGGGTGGCATCCCACACTCAGAGAATGCAAGGAACTGATATATTCTTTTATTAAACAAATATTTGTCCATCATATTCTATGTTCCTATAACTCACAGCATGTGAGTTATCTCTGTGGGTAAGAGTTATATCCTCCTCTGAATAAAGAGAAGCACTGTGGAAAATGGCAGTAGCAATGTTGGCCAGAAAATCGTTGTGAAAAGACTCAATGAGGAGAAGAGTTAAACCAAGCAGAATTCTTGAGGAAGAGCAAACATTCAAAAGCAGAAGAGATCATGTTTGATGGCACATGGGTGGGAGGAAGTTTGGCTTGTGAGCATACAGAGACTAAAAAGAATCCAGGATAGCCATGGGAAAAGAGGTTAGGAAGAGAATGGAAGGAAATGAGGCTTGAGAGATCAAAGGAGTTGGGTTTACTCTAGTTGAAGTGAGGGCAGAAGGGAGGAAGAGCTGTAAAAAGGAAGGAAGTGTGGGGAATATAGGAAAAAGATGTTCTCTACTGTGTATATGTTCAAGGGGCTTAACTCTGGGTGCCTGTTGGGAATTGAGTGTGAGCTTTCCCCTTAAGGTCATGTAACATTTGATGGAATTGGGGTGAGGCAGGAGGCGCTTCAAACTTCCATTCTGAATTGTATTAAGTCTGAAATGTCAATTAGACATTTGAGGGTGAGATATCAGTAGGCAGGTACCCCAGGTCTGGAGTTCACAAGAGACTCATGTGGAGGGTTGGTTTAAAGCTGTAAGCCCTGGTAGAATAACTACAGAGGAGAATGGAGCTAGAGAAAAGGGAAATGACAGTGATTAAAGGAGAAAGCCCAGATGCCAGTCTCAACAGATAGAAATAAAAAAACAAAAAGAGAAGAAAGTGTGATAAACCTTAAACATTCAATCCTGAGTTACAAACAACAGTATTGTTAGGTGGCTAGAAAGACAAAGAATCTTCATTTATGAGAGAAAGATGAAGAATTAAATACTTAATGAAAGCATTTTCTCTCCATATATATGTGCATACGTGTGTGCATATGTATAAGCATCTATCTATCTATTTGTCTGTCTGTCTATGCTTTTGTTCTTTGAAATTACAAAACAATTCAGACTTGGAGAACAAGTATATCAGCACAACGATGTGTGGAAAAGGAAAAGCTTATTATCATTCACCCCTATCTCCATCCCCTTGGAGGTAACAAATGTTAACAACCTGGCATTTATCCCTTCCCATTTTTTCATGGCTCATTCAGTATTACAAGCATTTATACAAGCCACAACTATGTGCATGCTTTACCTTGGCAACAAAAAGAATCACACCATAAAGGTTACCAAGATCTGAAAATTCAACACCAGTATATCAAGCACCCTCCCCAAATTTGTCGAGTCAACACCAGCTTGTTCTCATAAGGGGTCATACCACACATCTGTATATGCACATCATATTGTACATACATTACATATACACATATGTATATATATTCTGATATACACATAATGCAGTATCATTATGCTAGCTAAAGAATTCAGATCTTTTTTGTTTTATCTTCTAGCTCTTCCTTTCTGCATCTACTCAGATCTCATCTCCTTGACTCCCTTGGCAGAGCCCCATTAACAATCCCAGAAAGAACATCCCATATATTTTCCCCCAGCTCATGCAATCATAATCAAATAAGAGTTTATATGCAAATCCACAAAATGACAAATACACATGCATACACACATAGAGCTCTGCACCTTGCTCCTCACTTAACGTCTTACAGAAATCCTTCTGATTCACAAGGAACAACTTTAATTCATACCTCTCCTTCTTTTCCTCCTCCCCTTCCTTTTCCTCTTCCTTGTTTTTCTCGTGTCAGTACTGGGGCTTGAACTCAGGGCCTGAACGGTGTCCATTAGTTTTTTGTTTTTTGTTTTTTTTTTTTTTTTGCTCAAGGCTATCACTGGAGCCACAGCTCTACTTCTGGCATTTTAGTAGTTAGAGACAAGAGTCTCACAGACTTTTCTGTCCACACTGATTTGTACTATACTCAGATCTCAGCCTTCTGAGTAGCCAGTATTACAGATGTGAACTTCTGGCACCTGGCTCTGATTCTTTCTTGAGAGTAGCAGAATTTAATCTATCACTTCTTCATGGACCTATCTTTACTTTGTTCTTAACTTTCTGCTACCATAAATTTACATATAGCCTTGCATATTATTTTATTTATTTCTACCAGCTGCATTCCCAGGAATGCAGTCACCAGGTCAGAGGTTCTGTAGATTCTTAATTTTTTAAATATTTATTTATGTATTTGTTTGTTTATTTATGTGCCAATTCTGGGGCTTGATCTCAGGGCCTGGGCATTGTCCCTAAGCTATTTTTCTCAAGGTTAGTTTTCTATCACTTGAGACACAGCTCCACTTCCACCTTTTTTGCTGGTTAGTTAGAGATGAGTCTTACAAACTTTCCTGCCCAGTAGTTTCTATGATCATCAGATCTCAGCCTCCCATGTAGTTAGGATTTTAGGCATAAGGCACCAGCACCTTGCTAGAGTCTTTATTTTAATAGATGCTATAAAGTATTTTATCTCAAAAGGCAATAACAATTCACATTTTCATGGACAATGAATGAGATTATAATGGAAAATATGCCTTTTAATTTTGCCAGACTATAGGAAAATATCTCAGTATTATTTTAATTTGCAATTCCTTGGCGACTTTGGATAACTTTTAATATGTTTATTAGCTAATTGAATTTGCTATTTTGTCGATGATCTATTTATACCCTTTTCCTCCTTTTCAATGTTTGTCTTTAGTTTATCAATTTGTAAAAGTTTTCTGCATATAAGAAATATTTTCCATATTGCATACATCTTTCTAAATGTATTTTTTGGCTTTCTTTACTATTTAAAAGTTTTAAATTATTAATTAAATATGTCTAGCATTCACACTTCCTAGGTTTTTAGTTTTGAAAAAACTCATCTCTGTCTCCTGTATTTGCATGTAGCCATTTAAGTGTTTTTCTAAGACTTCTTGTTTACATTTAAGTTTTTAATCCATTTGAAATTTATTTTTGGATTTGTTGTGAAATAGACACGTAAGTTCATTTTGTTCTAGATGAATAGCCAGTCACGCCGGCACTATTTATTAAATAAACCATTTTTCCCCCACAGAATTGAAATACTACCTTTGTCACATATTAAATTATGATATATACTGAGGTCTATTTTTGGATTCACTCTTCTGTCCCACTGATTTGTCTGCTCTTATGCCAATACCATGCTGATTGCGTTACAGTGATTTTCATTACAGCAGCTTTCAGTTGAAGGCAAGTCTCTCATTATTTATCCTCTACATACTTTTCTTTGCTATTCAGGCATTTCTATTTCCGTGTGGAGTTTTAAATAATCTTATCCAACTCGTTCCACCTCTGAAAACCTCAGAAAAAGAACTACTAAGAAAATAAATGGATTTTTACTATGCTTAGGAGGTGAATTGCTATTTTTTTAATCTGTAAAAACTTCTAGTTATTTCTTTTACAGAATACCATCTGTTACATCTTAAAAATTAACATTTTAAAAAATGTTTTTGCGGTTTGGGGGTTTTAAACTCAGGGCTTTGAGTTTGCACATTTGCTTCCTCGTGCTTTCCCTATGCTGTTGCATAAGTCACACCTCCAGCACAGCTTTTTGCTGATTTGGACGTTTCTGAGCAGGCTGGATTCAAACCATGATCTTCCTCCTGTATAGCTAAGATTACAGGTGTAAGCCACTGGCACCTGGTTAACAATTTGTTGATATGATAAAATGTCTAGTCATGGTTCTAATTTCCCAATTTTCTCATTAGTGTTTAGTATATTTGCTAGACTCTGAATATAGGACCACAACTGTAGTTGATGAGGAGGAGTATTTAAGCCTTTTTTAATCTATAGACTTCCCCTCTGTCACATGTCTTTTGGCAAGTCACTGAGGAAGAAGGGGGTGAGAAATGGTTGTTTGTCCAATGGAATTTCCATAGCCAGAATTTTGTGTTCCTTTGTGGGTTCATTCAGTGTTTTTGTTTGACCTCTGTAGTTTCTATACATTGGTGGTCAGATCTAGAGATCAGATTTGATTCAGGTTCAAGTTGCTGACAAATATTCACCTTGAAAGGTGGCAGAGAAGTCCGGTTGTCTCTGGTTATTAGTACTTCCACAACCATCCATTTGTTTGGAGCTGGGAAGTGGTGGTAATTTGGTCCCATCATTCCCTCTCATTGGCTTTTTGGTGGTGGTGTTGTTCGGTCATGGGGCTTGAACTCTGGGCCTGGGCGCTGTCCCTCAGCTCTTCAGCAAAAGGCAAGCACTCTACCACTTGAGCCACAGTGCCACTTCCGGTTTTTCTGGTGGTTTACTGGAGATAAGAGTCTCTCTGACTTTCCTGCCTAGGCTGGCTTTGAACCGCAATCCTCAGATCTCAGCCTCTTGAGTAGCTAGGATTACAGGTGTGAGCCACTGGTGCCCGGCCTTTCTCATTGTTAACTGGAATAAAATTAGAAATTTCTTCCACAAAAATTCAAGGTCCCTCTTAACTACTTGGTACCTGTGAGTGCAGACTATAGTAAGAAACACGAGAGGATTGACTTTTTTTGGGGGGTCCGGTCGTGGGGCCTGAACTCTGGGCCTGGGCGCTGTCCCTCAGCTCTTCAGCTCAAGGCTAGTGCTCTACCACTTGAGCCACAGTGCCATTTCCGGCTTTTTTCTTTTTGCTTATGTGGTGCTGAGGAATCGAACCCAGGGCCTCAGGCATGCAAGGCAAGCACTCTACCACTGAAGCCACCTTCCCAGCCCCAGGATTGACTTTAGATGAACCCATTTCCTAGAATCCACTAAAGATAGCCTCAATATTTTGTTTCATTTGCTTCCTTATGAACTACTAGAGATAAGCAAATTGGATTTGATTTCAACCTATAATAATTATTATTTTATGTTTCCGTGGCCTCATTGACTCATGAGTTTGTGTCATACACCAGAAAGTGTTTGAAGTTGAATCACAGAAAAAGAAGTTTAGATGCTGGCTAGTGGGGTGGCTTAGCGGTAGAACTTCTATGTATCAAGTACAAAGCCCTGGGTTTAAATCCCATTACCGCAAAAGAAAAAAAAGAAGTTCAGATGCTCAGGGAAATCTTCAGGTTATGAAGCATGGGATGCTAATGGCAAAGGAAGAGATGGCTGATCCAATCTTGGTGTTACTGCATTGGTCATCAGGTTTGGGATTTCCAATGGAAGGAGTACAAAATAAGGTCACTCATAAGACTTTGAGATGTAAGTTTATACTAAGAGTTTTATTTCAGCTACAGGATTTTTAGTTAATTCATTGATTTTTCTCCCCTCCCCCCCTTCCACACACACACACTGAAAAAGCATAGTTATCCCAGCAGAATTCCTCACTTGCTTTCTGCCTCTAGGTTTACATTATGGTCTCCAAACAACAATTGTCATACTGAGTCTAACATGTGAGTTTTTTTTCTCCACATGAATTCTTTTGGAACCTACCAAGATTCAAAATTTTCCTATGATCATCTGTTAAAATAACTTTGATTTTTTTGTTATAACAAAGGTGATGTACAGAGGGATGACAGTTACATAAGTCAGGTAAGGAGTACATTTCTTCTTGGAAAATGTCACCTTCTTCCCTTACTCTCTCTCTCAGTTTTTCCCTTCCATCCCACCCACAAGTTGCATAGTTCATTTTGAATATGGTGTCTGGTAAGTACCTGCCTTTGTTCACCCTTTGTCCCTCCATTTCTAAGCCCCCCTTCTCTTTGAAAAGAGCAGTAAAAATAAGACTCATGCCATTCTCGCTTTGAAGCTAATAAAGCCAACCATTAAACAAAGTAATAAAAAACACATGTTTAAGAAATCATTTTTAAGTCACACGTTTTATAGATAAACCAGTCACTTTCAGGTCACTTTAACTATGTTCTGTCTGTGTCACCAACCTGATCTCTTTCAGTTTGGAATCACTTACTTTACTTCCCATTTCTAGGGATTGTTTTATTTATTTTTTTGGTCAGTTATGTGTGAACTCTGGGCCTGGGCACTGTCCCTCAGCTCTTCAGCTCAGGGCTAAGTGTTCTACCGCTTGAGCCACAGTGCCACTTCCAGTTTTCTGGTGCTTAATTGGAGATAAGTTTCTCATGGCCTCTCCTTCCTGAGCGGGCTTTCAACCATGATCCTCAGATCTCAACTTCCAGAGGAGCTAAGATTATAGTCATGAGCCACCAGTGCTCAACAAAGGATTCATTTTAAAACATCATTATAAAGCCATGTTCTCTCTCTTTCTCCTTCTCACATAGTCTGGGATACATGATGAGTGGAATTTTGGTATAGCTGTTAATTTAGGGAAAAGATTGTTATTTTTTAGTTTGTAAAAAGTTCAGTCTTCCTTAAAAAACGACACTCCATTTTTCACAGCCTAAAAATAAACACATGTGTACACAATATAATGCACACCCACACCTACTAAGTGGTTTAGGGACTTTAAAGTGAAATTTATAGGCAAGATATGTTTTGGGAAACTGCAGCATCTTTCTCTCTTACTTCTCCCATAGGAAATCATTTAAGATTGTTCTCATAGTTAATTAACTTTCTATTTTTAATATAACAAGATGCAGACTTATAAATACATCTACACATCATTACAGATAAAGTATATGTGTCTCCTATTGCTTAGTCATCAGGAAATTATATAGTTGCCTCTCCTCCTTGTTTAGTTATTTAACAAAGCATCCTAGAGATGCCTTTCTCTTTTGAATTTTAAATTTCAATGTTTTTATCCTGTAAGTTCCCATCCTAGCCAGTCTCTGGATTGACCTTGAATTGTCCTCATGTGCCACCTCATCTTTCAGGATATGGAAAGCATTCTCCAGTTGAGTATTTCATTTTATTGATTAATTGATGCTTTAGCTGGTACCAGAGTTTGAATTCAGGACTTCATGCTTGCTCATCTTGTTTGTTTGGCTGGAACTCTGCCATTTGAGCCAGGTCTAGCCTTGGATCTTCCTTCTGAGCCCATAATGACACTCAGAATCTCTTTGTATCAATATCAAGTCACCTTCTGTATCCAATTGTCCTTGAAATGTTTAGGTATTCCAACATAAGTAACTGACAATAAATCACTTGAGGAAATCATTGGGAAATTATTACTGTGTGCACTTGGGGTGGAGTTGCTCAGTTCTTTCTGCAGAAAGCATGGCCTCTCCTGGTTCAAGTCTAGAAACTGAGCTGGTGATTATGAATTTTTAAATTCAGGGCAACTTGGCAATGTCTCTCAACATCTTGATCATCTATCCATTGTTTATTTTATTTGTTTATATTAACGTGTTCCTTTGATGGCTGCCTATCCATTTTGCCTTACATGTCTTATTCCAGAACATCTAGGTTCTTCCTAACCTCTGTGGATCAAATCTGTATGATTACATCATCCACATGGCCTTTGAGGTGACATGCTACCTCCACTTTGACCTGTACCTATTATGGTACCTATCATCCCTACTGCTCTTGATGAGATTATTTCTGAAATGACATCTTCTACCTTTACTCTTGGATTATATAGAGAGCCACCACTGATTTTTCTGGATAATGTTGATGTCTAGCCATGTCACAAGAGGACTCTTTTTTGGTGCCAGTCCTGGGGCTTGAACTCAGGGCCTGGGCATTGTCTGTCAGCTTTTTGGCTCAAGGCTAGTGATCAACCCCTTGAGCCCCAGCTCCACTTCTGGCTTTTTGGAAGTTTATTGAAGCTAAGAGTCTCATGGATTTTCTTCCCCCAGGTTGGCTTCAAACTATGATCCTCACATCTCAGCCTCCTAAATAGCTAGGATTATAGGCATAAGCCACCAGCATCTGGCCACAAGGGGGCTCTTTATTAACTTGATGAGAAGTTATCCTCTGAACTTCACTGTCAACTACATTCATCCATTGGATTTTGTAGTTTTATATATTTTTACTCTGGCATGCTCCCTTTCATTAGCTGTTTCACCACCTCTTCCTCTGTCCATCATAGTAGTTCTGCTTCATGTTATGTCCGATGACTACTGAGTTATCTATGCCTCTACATGGCATCCTGGGATTGTTTATATTCTCACCAGAGACTCCCACTTAAATCCTGCATCCTGCTGGGAGAGTATTCCCAAACTGATCAATTCTCTATTGTCTATCTAACTTTATGTTTCACTTGCCTTTTCTACAATTCTAACCTCAAGAATCAGTCCCATGCAAACTCTCCTGACTCCACTACAATGTTATATGCTGCCTAGCTCCCTACCTCATGTTTAGGGTAGAGTAACATTTCTGTGTTATCAATCTATGATGTGTCCAGACTGTTGTATATAGTGATTTGACCTTAATCTTTGCCTACTTCCTAGCAGGGGACGATAGGATGGGCTGTATCCTGAAGGTGGCAGTGAAGGTTATTCTTTTTTTTTTGCCAGTCCTGGGCTTGAACTCTAGGTCTGGGCTCTGTCCCTCAGCTCTTCAGCTCAAGGCAAGCACTCTACCACTTGAGCCACAGCACTACTTCTGGCTTTTTCTGCTTATGTGGTGCTGAGGAATCGAACCCAGGGCCTCATGCATGCAAGGCAAGCGCTCTACCACTGAGCCACCTTCCCAGCCCCTGAATGTTATTCTTCAGACCAGAGACCATTAATTACATCATCTTGCAAAGAAGGAGGAGAAATGAGACCTTTGAGCAAGCTCAGCAGATAGAGGATAATCTAGAAAGTAAAAAGGTTTTCAGAAACATCAACCCATATGTCCCCATTTCAGGTCAGAGTTCCACTCTTTCCCAACTAAGGTCCTGATCTTTGGCATGTTACTAAACCAGTGTGAACTAAAAAGCATCTGAGTGGATTTAACAGTTATGGTTTACCTGTGAGCCAATTATAACAGCATATGACATATATAAACTGTTAACACAAGTAGCCAGCATCAATGGCTCATGACAGTGATCTTAAGCTAGTTGGGAGGCTGAGATAAGGAGGATTTTGGCTTGAGGTCTGCATGGGCATTTTCAAGCAATTGCTAGACATTAGATGTGATCTCTCAACCTGTGGAAAGCTGAGATTGGGAGGATCATGGTTCTAGGCCAGACTAGGTAAGGAAAGTTCGTAAGACCCATCTTAATGAAAGAAGCCAGGCGTGGTGGCATGTGCCTGTCATTCTAGCTATGAAGGAATGATTAGAAGAGGGCAATCTTGATCCAACCACACACTCAGGCAAAAATATCTCAAAATAACCAGTGCAAAAAAGAGGTAGAGGCTCAATGATAGAGCACCTGCCTGTTAAGTATAAGGCCCTGAGTTCAAACCTTAGTATTGCCCAAAGGAAAAAAAAAAGATTAGCATACATATAGACAGAATGGTCTTGAGGCTTATATCCTGAGATTTTTTTAGTGATAAGACAAAATAATATAGTAATTTAGAGTTACTGGTTTATAAAAAGACAGTTGACTATAACAGCTATGTGACAGAGTAGGAAAAGGTAAGGTCCTTTCTCATGAAGGGTATGGACAGGCAAAACAGATGTCATAGCAGCTTATTTTGTTTCTGTTTTGTATATGTGGTGTTATTGGGGTCTGAACTCAGGGCCTCTCTCTCTAGTTGCCTGTGTGGCTGGTGCTCTGCCACTTGAACCAAATCTCCAGCCCAGCTTTTTTGCCGATTTTCTTGGACATAGAGACTCACAGTCCTTTCTGTCCAGGCTAGTTTTGAACCGTGATCCTTTAGATCTTAGCTTCCTGTGTAGCATGACAAGCAGGAGCCACTGGTACTCATTTTGTTTGTTTTTGTTTGTTTTGAAACAGTCTCCCTCAGTAGCCCAGGTGAGAGTTTAGTCCGTCAAAAGGTAATGTGTAATGAAGCATGATGAGATAGGAGATCCAACTCTGAAATCTGTTTCCCTGAGGTCAGGGTATGAGGATAATTATCTGGTAAGAAGCAGGGTACTACGGGGGATGGGGAAAATAGCTAGAGGAAAAATAGTTAATGTTTTGTGGCTGTGAAAGCAATCTCACAGCCCTTTATGGGGTACATACTCAGAAAGTGATGGTGTTAGCAAGGTCTGAGGTTATTATTTTCTTGTTGTTTTTGTTTTTGCCTCCTAGTGTCAGAGGGCATCCGTCAGATACCAGTGTAGGAGCAAATGAACAGCCAACAGTTTTGCATCTCTGAGAAGTAAACTAGCTGGTTGTTATCAGCATAACCCACTTGACAGAAGTATTATCTCTAGAAAAACTAGCTGGTGACTCATTCTTTATGGCTCAGTTACATGTCCTTCAAATTAGTGAGCTTGAAGGTCATGTAACCAAACACAAAGCTAGTGTGGTTAGCCAGATTTTCCATGGTTTTAAGATTGCTTAGTTTTCTTCAAAAGGTCCCACTTGGCCTTCTGCTACTATTATGTGTACACCCTTAGATTGGTCCTCAGTGTTTCCTGCCTTCCCACTGCAAAAGAAAAAAGACTTTTTTAGATGCTCCTCAGGAGAGCATTTTGTTCTCTTACCCAGCTGTGAATGGCAGGTTGATCACACTTAGCCTTTCATTATCTTTCCTCCAAAGTACAAATGCTACTACTTATCAATAGTATCAACTCCAATGTTCTTGTAGTCACTGTCTCTCCATACCTGAGAACAATGTATGCTCTTTTTGCTGGATGTCATCTGCTTTTTTCCTGCATGTAAGAGATTTAGCAATTTCCTGGCTTCCTTATGGTATGTTACATTCCATCCCACATCACTGCTGGCCAGCAGCAGCTGACCTACTCCAAAATTGAATCATGGTAGCTCCTTCCTTGGGCCATGCCTCACATCAAATCTTTGAGGTTAGTTTCCAAGAAGAGTAAACTCTGAATCAAAGGGGTGGCAGGAATGCTGTTGTGTAATGAAGAGTTTGGCCTTCATTCACAGCACCTAGGAGGTAACTTACAAACTCATGGGGTTTTTTATAAGTAATAGGGATAGCTTTGTTATTTATGGTGGGTTTTTCAACCTGTCCCCCAGACACACAGGATGGGGTTGGGGTACTAATCAACCCCCCCCCAAAAGCAACTATGAGATGACAGGGTTACAGTACATTAGTTTTTGTTTTGTTAGCCCTGGGACTTCAATTCAGGGCCTGGGTGCTATCCTTGAGCTATTCTGTTCAAGGCCAGTGCTCTACCGCTTTGAGCAACAGCTCTACTTCCTGTTTTCTACTGGTTAATTGGAGGTAAGAGTCTCTTGGACTTTTCTGCCTGGTCTGGCTCTGACTCATGATCCTCAGGTCTCAGTCTCCTGAGTAGCTAGGATTACAGATGTGAGCCACTAGTGCCTGGCATAAAGTATTTAAGTTTCAAGCCATATCCCAGCCCAAGCACCTTGGCTTTTTAGTTGGGGTTGGGGCTGTAAATAGAGTTCAATCTTGTGGCTAGAGGTTTCAGCAATCATAGCTATATAACAAAACTCCGGCCAAAATAATTCCAGATAGGTGTCTGGAGAGTTCTGATTTGCGAGAACACCTGTATTCAGGACAAGCATATCCTTTCCAAGGGAAAGGACTCAGAGGCTCAGATGTGTAGTACAGCTTTTAATAATAAAATCACAACAATAAGTTGACTGCTTTCCTGAGTTCTTTGAGTCCTTTTAACAAATGATCAGCCGGGCGCTGGTGGCTCACGCCTGTAATCCTAGCTACTCAGGAGGCTGAGATCTGAGGATCGCGGTTCAAAGCCAGCCCGGGCAGGAGAGACCGTGAGACTCCTATCTCCAATAAACCACCAGAAAACCGGAAGTGGCGCTGTAGCTCAAGTGGTAGAGCGCTCGCCTTGAGCTGAAGAGCTGAGGGACAGCGCCCAGGCCCAGAGTTCAAGCCCCATGGCCGACCAAAAAACAAACAAACAAACAAACAACAAAAAAAAACAAATGATCAAATATGGGGGAGAGGTGGTGTAGGAACCTTGATATTTGTAGCCAGTTGGGCAAAGTGTAATGGCCCTGTGGTTCCCCAACTAGCAGATGGGTTTTGGTATGAGGGATTCTTCAGTCTTACTGGGACTCTGCCTTTTACTTGTGAGGGCTGAGGAAACAAATGGTTAGGAACCAAATTGCCCCTTGGTCTAAAGATGTTATCTTAACAAAGGACTTAGCTGATCCTCGGGGAAATGGCAGGCTCTACAAACTAGACTGTCCTGAGTGGGGAGAGGCAGACTTTATATATACCATGTATTCTGCTGCCCTTGGGCAGTGCAGCTCTCTTTAGGTCAGGGAAGTTTCTGAAGAGAGCTGACAGCTGCGGGGTGTCTGTGGGGAGTATTCTTGGGGAGCAGAGGGATGGTTCATTCTAGAAGTGGAAATCTAGTAGCACACATTAGACTTTGTAATTATTTCTGTCCCTTAAACCATAGAGGGAATAAAGTGATTAAACACAAATTTGTAAGCATTTTGTAGCTAAAGACGATCCAAAGACAGAGATGGGTAGACTGAGGACTCTTGAGAAAAATCCTCATGATTGAACATATTGTTTCTCACTTAGATCTTTTTGTTGTCTTCCTACGCTTTTGAAAAGGATGAAGTCCTACATCCATAGCGGGAGTCCTGGGCCCATGCAAGGCAGAGCCAGGGGTGAGGCCTCTCTTTGTATTTGGAGGAATCCTCCTGTTCCTTCCTCACCTCTTGTACCAATTCACAATTTACTTTTCAGACCTCTCCTTGAAATGCCTTGCTCCCTTTCTGCTTGGCCAATCTCTATTCTTGCTTTGGATCTTTGTCTAAAGGTCTTTTTTTTTTTTTTTCAGAGAAATCTCCTTTCCTTCAATCTAGAACAAGACTACTTGTTATATGCTGTCATAGTTCCTGTCCTCTCTAGACGACTTTTTTTTTTTTAGTAAAGCTCTATCAGTATAGTTACTCATGTGTTTAGCTGTTTAATATCATTCACTTTCCAATAAATATTTTGAAGGCAGGGATTACAGTTACATTGTCCTTTCTTTTTTCTTTAGTAATTAACTTGGTATCTGACTCTGGGGTTAAAAAATATACATTTGGTGAGGGCCAAGCATGATGGCTCCTGTCTTTAAGCCCAGCTACTTGGGAGGCAAAGAGACAGGTAAGGAAAAGAAAGTTGATGAGATGACTGTCTCATCAAACAAGTCAGGCTAAGTGCTGGTGGCTCACTCCAGTGATCCTAACATCTCAGGAGGCTGAGATCTGAAGATAACAGTTTTTTTTTTTTTTTTTGGTCCAGTCATGGGGCCTGAATTCTGGGCCTGGGTGCTATCCCTCAGCTCTTCAGCTCAAGGCTAGCGCTCTACCACTTGAGCCACAGAGCCACTTCCGGCTTTTTTCTTTTTGCTTATGTGGTGCTGAGGAATCAAACCCAGGGCCTCAGGCATGCAAGGCAAGCGCTCTACCACTGAGCCACCTTCCCAGCCCCTGAAGATTACAGTTTTAAGCCAACTCAGACAGTAAAGTCCAAGAGACTTTTAATTTCTAATTAACTAGCAAAAAGCTCAAAGTGGAGCTGTGGCTTAAGTGGTAGAGATCTAGTCTTGAATAATAAAGCTAAGGAACAGCACCCAGGTCCTGAGTTCAAGCCCTAGTACTGGCACAGACAGACAAAAAGCAGGACACTCACACAAGACAAAAGAACTGGATCTGATGCATGTAACTATAACCCCTCTGAATACCAACTCTACAATAACAATAAATAAATAGCTAGAGGCACAGGTGTTAGCATGGCATCCAGTGGTTATAATGCTTGTTTAGCATGGTGATGTATCAACAACAAAAAAATGTTGAGTGAACAAATAAAGTGATGATAACAACCATACACTATAGAGATTAATGGTGTGGACCTGGGTTCAAATCCTGAATTGTGTTCAAACCTTGACTTGTCTATGGAATGTCCTGTAAATTAGTTTCCCAGTTGAACAATAGAGAAATTTGTCGGTTCAAATTGATGTAATCAATAACTTCCAGCCTAGGAGAATCATGTGGAATGAGAATCTGTTTATCAGCAGCAGTTCAGCATAGCAGTTAGGTGCACATACAGTCTGGCCTGAATCCCAGAACCATTTTCTGGCCTCCATTCTTAGCCTCTTTGTGCATGTCTTAGCCTTTTCCCTCACCTGCAAACAAGTCAGACTCCAAGTTTCCATAGTGATAGGTTTAAATACTTGTTTGTGATAAGCCCTTTATATATATACATATATATAAAGTATAAAATATATATATAAAGTATAAAATATATATATATATTTGCTGTTATCACTATTTTCCATTCATTTAGATTGGGAGACACCTTTGGCTTGAAAATGGGAGCTTGTTAGTGGCATAAGCTATTTCCTCCAGATGACTGAATTCATACTATCAAGCAAATACTGGATCTGATGGTTAGCTAGAAGCCAAGAGTCAGAGTAAAGGAAATAGAGTATTTCCTGGAAATACTCCAGCCAGATGTGGAAGACTGGTGATGATCTCTACTATAGCAATAGTTATGTCTAAAAAAAAAAAAAAATCAAGGATGGTTTCTCTAGAACTCCTCCTGGAGTGTGAATATCCCAACAGTGGGACCTTTGTCCTTTTTTTTTTTTTTTTGTGCCTGTCCTGAACTCAGGGCTTGGGCCCTGTCCTTGATCGGTTTTTAGAATAAATGCAAAACAGCAATCAGACAGGAAGATCTATAAAGATCACTGCTCCCACCAATTTGCTTTGATGTTAGATGCAGTCTTAATGGGTATGCAGTTTTTTAACCTCTCTGGGCCTTAGCATGTACATCTATACAACGCCTTGTAGAGCTTACTGTAAGAATGAAGTCAGAGGCCGGGCTAACACTGAAACGATGTGTGTATAACAGAGGACACCAAACAAGCAAAACAAAGTGAATGGTGCCCTTGCGGCCAATTTTCTCTACTCCATCCTCGCAATCATTGATAACGTGAGAACATGTTATCCGTGCTGGATCCGTGCAAACTGGGACCGGGGCAAGTTAACCTTTCTTTCACGGCCATAGTGAGGTGCGCTGGCTACAGGTTCCAGGTTGTGCTGGGTTCCAATTCTGGCACTGCCATTAATCAGCTCTATCATCTGCTACTAAACGTCTCCAAGTCTTAGGCTCCTTTAAAGCCACATCAATACGAAGTAGATAGGGTTTCCTAGCCACGACTAGATTTTTTTTTTCTTTTCTTTTCGGTTAAAAATGAGAGGCACCAGGTGAGGCAGAAAGCGTGGGAAGGCCAGAGACTCCCGCCCGCCCAAGCAGCAACTCAGACCCGCTCGTAGCTCCGGGTGGAGGGAGGAGACACATCCGGCGCCGAAAGGTCCAGCCAATCGAGTAGCAGGGCCGCACTGGAGGTCCCGCCTCTGGGCGGCGTGCGCGCGCCCCACGTTCGCACGCACAGCACGCACGCTGCGGAAGCGCGCGCGCGCAGGCCCAGCCCTCGTCGCCGCCGCCATTTTAGCTCCTGGTTCGGGCCGCTCGGTGTGGGCTGTTGTAGCGGGAGGGGTGGAGATTTCCCCCCAAGAGTTAAGTCGCTGCCCTCGACTGGGCGGATAAAGCCGTCCGCTTTATCTCGTGTTAATTCCTCCTGCGGGGCGAGGGCGAAGATGTCCAAGCGGCACCGGTTGGATCTCGGGGAGGATTACCCCTCCGGCAAGAAGCGTGCGGGGACCGATGGGTAAGCCAGGCCCGGGGCGCGAGGCGGCGGCTCGGGCTCGGCCTGGGGGTCCCGGCGGGGTCCCGCCGGCCGGGCCTTTGTTTGTTTTGGGGTTCGAGTTGGAGCGGCGCCCGATCGGCCCGCAAGGGCGCCGGGATGCGTGTGGCGGGGCCGCCGCCCGGCCTTGTGTGGAGGGCGGAGAGGCCTGTGGCGGCCACGAGGGCGGCGGCTCCCCGTCCTCCCCGCGCTCCTCCGCGCCCGGCCCCCCGCCCAGAGGCCCCGTGGCTGCAGTCGGGCGGGAGGGCAGCGCGGGCCTCGTGGCCCCGGCTCCCGAGTGAGGCCTGGAGCCGGGCAGGGGGCGGGGGAGGGCGGCGGAGAGCCCTCGGCCAAGGACACCCGATCTTGCCGGGCCGAAGGCCCGGGTGGGGCCCGGCGGCCGGGGTGGGGGGGGGTGGCGTCTGGGCGCTGGGGAAGGGGCGAGCGCGCGGGTCCTGGGGCAGGCCCTCATGGGGTGTCGGGGGCGGGGGGGGGGGACCCGCGAGGCCGGCGGCCGGGGGAGTTCGTGGTGGGTGGAGGGACTGTGGCGGGCCTGCTGGGAGGAAGGAAAACGTGGGGTGTACCTCGTGGGTGGATGATGGTGGGTAGATGGACGGATTCTGGTTGGGGAGCCGTCGAGTTTTACGTTTGGCGGGAGAGAGCGAGCCTGGGCCCATTCAAGGACTTGATGAGGAGATGGGAAGACAAAACTTCCGCTCTCTGCCTCCTCTCCCGCCATCTCCTTTTTTATTTCCTGCTCGGGTCCAAAACTGGTGGCTTGGGCATCCCTGGGGTAGGAGTGGGCAGGCAGCACCTCCCCCTTTTTTCTTTTTTCCTTTCCCACGATTTCTCCTCCTTCCCTTCCTAAGTTACTTTTGAAATCCAAAAGATAGTGACGGTACTTGGTGCACCATTTAAAGAATGCGTTCCTCGGCCTTCGTGGGTCCATGAAGTACATGTATTTGTGTTCCTCTTGGAAAACACACACATAGTCTTGGTTATCTGAAATATCCTTGGCCTTTTAGCATTTTTAAGATGCTTAAAAACAAAAAGTGTGGTTATTGTTTGTGGCAAAGTATAGTAGGCCCTGCTGAGGTTTCCAAGTTCCTGTGCAGGCTCGTGGTGTTCGTTTACTTTTCTCTAGCCTTTCCCTAAGCATGCAGAGGCATTCAGTATTTTACTTAAGCAGTGTGTCAGAGTAGTCTTATCCAGTGTACGTTTTACATACAGTGATTTCTTAGGTATTTAAAACCAGAAGCTTCACCACCGTGAGAAGTGTGTGTTTGGGACACCGATTAGTATGGACATCTTGGTAACTTCTGTGAAGTTTTGTTCACTACCATTTTGAGGAGGTTGATTCTTAGGAATCTAGGATATGAAATAAATACCAGGTTTGGATGTACTTTTTGATGCCCTTCACATTTTAATTTTGTGTGTTTTTAAAGCTTACAATACTAGACATTGTGTAATGAAGTAACACCATAAAACAAGCCTCTAAGGCTGTTTAAAACAAAAGGCATAAGATAGTAGTGCTTGTGAGCTCTTTACAGATCCTTACCTTGGAGCTTCAACCTTCAAGAGAGTCTCCTCTGCTCCACTCACAGAATGAGACATGGAGAGCAGAGCTAAGAGGTTTTGGGCAAGCACATAGTTCTTAGTAGGGTCTAGAAGATTCCTTCTCATTTTCATGATAAAAGTACTGTGTGATGCTGTAGTTTTAATGACATA
Source organism: Dipodomys merriami (assembly GCF_024711535.1). Taxonomy (NCBI): domain Eukaryota; kingdom Metazoa; phylum Chordata; class Mammalia; order Rodentia; family Heteromyidae; genus Dipodomys; species Dipodomys merriami. Next base: position 52,612,882 of record NW_027206512.1, read on the forward strand.
TTAATCATGAGTTTGTAAAGAGAAGGAAGACTTGGTTCTTCATTCTTCTGAACCAAAAAGTGCTTGTTTTTTGGCTAGCTATACAACTGATGTATGAGGTCAGATTGGAAAAAAAGGTATATTGGGATAGAATTGATTGTATTTCTACATTTGTGCACTATTTAAAATGCATTCCTTGACATTAATGGGTTCGTCATAATGTATTTGTGGCTTTTGACATTCTTTTGGAAAGCACAAACCCTTGATAAAAATAACAGTTTTGGGTGATGGTATAGTACCATCATAGTGATGACTGTGGGTGTTAACTTGGTATTTGCCTGTCATTAATGGAGAGTTAATCTGTAGAATGTGCTTAAATTCTAGAGAAAATCTGAAGAGCAATTTTTTGTATGTGTGTGCCTCTTCTGTGTCTTGAACTCAGGGCTTGGGTGCTGTCCCTGAGCTTTTACTTTTTTTTTTTTTTTTTTTTTTTTTTTTTGCCAGTCCTGGGGCTTGAACTCAGGGCCTCAGAACTGTCCCTGGGCTTCTTTTTGCTCAAGACTTGCACTGTGTTATGTGAGCCACAGGTCCACTTAGGGCTTTTTGCTGCTTGGTTGGAGATAAGATTCTCAAAAGGACTTACTGGCTGAGTTCAAACTATGATCTTCACAACCTCCTGAATAGCCAGATTACAGGCATGAGCCACCTATCCCTTGCCTGGAGAAGTGATTTTTACATTAGTTTATATCCTTTGACTTTTCTCATAGAACTGATTTTTTTCTTAAAAAATTTTTTTTTGTAAAGGTGATGTACTGAGGGGTTTTGTATATAAGGTAATGAGTACAATTCTTTTTGAACCAGGGGTAGCCTTTCCCTCTTTTTTTTTTCCAAGAACTGATTTTTTTTAACAATGGGCTTGGCAATATTTCTTAGTGCTTAAAGAGTTGCTTTTAAAGTCATTTGTTGACTAGCAAATGATCCTTTGTATTTTTTTTAAATTTTCATTGTAAGCGTTGGGGTTTGATTTTGTACTCTTCCATTTGAGCCAGATCTTTTTTGTTATTATTATTATTATTATTATTATTATTATTATTATTATTATTATTACTAATGCATTCTTCCCTCCCTACTGATGGCTGTATTGGTTTGAGAGCATTTTAGGTTTATTGGTCTTACGAATTTGACTGTCAAAAATCTGGTGTCTTCTCCAGTACTAACTAGGGGAGTAATTAGTAGGGACTTAATTCAGCAGGTAATTTCACACTCCTTACTGAGAAGGGATTATTCCTGGCATACTTAGATGTTGGCATGAGGTGGAAAAGTTATAGGTGTCTGCTATGTATTCAGACATCTTTTTCCTTTTTTTCATAAACCCACAGTCTTCAATATGAAATTACCAAATGACAGGAAATGTGAAATATGGAAGAAACTTTTTAAACTTAGAAACATTTTTATTCTAATGGTGATCTGGCTGTATTACTTCATTATAAGAGCTTTTCCTGTTAATTGAAAAGTAGACACATTAATATAATACAAATAGGGGATGTGCTGCATACCTGACACTATTCTACATGCTTTGTCACTTGAACACGTTTTCACTATAATCCCTTGTGGTAGGTGAGGTTAAGTAACTTGCTCTAGTGGAACATAGAAATGTCCATACCCGAAGGTATTTAGAAGAAGGCAGTAGATTCTCTGAAACATTGCTCTGCATCTTTGGAGAACATTCTATGAACAGTTTTTGGGCCCTGATATTAATATTTAATTATAGGCAATGAGATCTTATAATATATGTCAATGTGTGCTTTGACTTTTCTCTCAAGTGTTATTAGCTGTAGATAAGTTATCCTTTTCATTGGTTGCATAGTTTCCGGTTGTAAAAGATGCATAGTAACTCAACTAGTGTCCTGCTTGTTGATACTTTTTTAAGTGGTTTGTAGATGAAAATTATGGTGAACATTTTAAAATATACACATTGACATTCAACAAATGTGCTTAGATATTCCTGAAAGTACGATTACCTCTGTGGGGGGGGGGAGGGCGGGAGGTTATGTTTCATTAAAGTATTGATTGTGATGATGAATTTGCATCCTCACTAGTATTTCAGTGTCTATTCCATTTTTAGGGAGTTTTTCTATCTAATTTAAAAAATGATCACCAATATTTCTTAGGCATTTCCAGTATGCCAGGCCATATTTTATGCACATTTCAATCGCACAAAACTTTAATTGCCACAGTTTACAGGTGAGGAACAAATACTGTGATCAGCTTACATGCTGAACTGGAATTGAACTGAGAAATAGAGCCATGCACTTGGTAACTGCCAGTGTTATGATAGTATGACTTAGGTGAAAGCACAGTTTTGATGTTTTTAAAAAAGCATTACAACTTAGTAAAATTTTAAGTTTGGCTTTTGTACTAGAGGTGCCTGTTCAAAAAAGAAAATATGCACAAATTTTTGTATTTGTGAAGCAGAGGGCTTGGGTCCCTACTAAACAGATTTTTAATTCTTACTGAAAAACAGTATGAACTGTAGGAAAGTTTCAGTTGGTTGAATTAGTTTTTATATCCTTTCAATTGCTTTATTTAACCTGATAACTTTTTATTAAAGTTTTTCACTTGGTAAGGCTTATGCCTTCTTTGTATTTTTGTGTTTTTGGCGGGGAGAGGAGGGTAAAGCTGTGAATGAAGTGGATCCTTGAAAACTATTGTTAAGCATAGATTTTTACCAAAGCAGAGCATTGGTCTAGTTTTCTTATCATAACTCACTGTCCACATTTTATAACTGGAAAGGACAGGTCCGTCTCTTTTTAAGTACCTGGTACTGTGCTGGAAATATTTGAGAAGTCCGTTAAACATTTTGGTCCATTCCATGATGAATCAATGATTAGAAACAAATCCTTCTAATACCAGCTGTTGAGTGGTGGCTCTACCACTTAGGCCATGCCCTTCCACTCTTTTTGATTTGGTTGTTTTTAGTTTTTGCCAGGTCAGCTAGGGCAAAAATACTTGTGCGTGCCTTTCCGTATAGCTGAGATGACAAGTGCATGTCACTTACATGTAGTTTATTGGTTAAAACAGGGTTTTTCTAACTTGTCCCACCTCCCAGGCTAGCCTTGAACCTGATTATCTCCACTTTCAGGAAGATCATAGCTAGGATTGCAGGTGTGAACCTAGATTAGATATTTTAAGTATTATCTCTAGTTTAAGCCATTTGTAACCATAGTATTTCTTACTTTGCTAGGCATATTATTGCTTGCCGTTTATACATTACTCCCCACTCACATTTTTGGGCAATAAAAGTGCTTATGCTTATTTGTGAATACATTAGACTTAGAGTCACAATGAGAGAATAAAGAAAGCAGATGGTCGATAACATTCAAAAATAGTCTAGGAATTTCAAGTTTTGAATTGTGAGACTTCATTGTTTTATGTTTATTAAATTATCTTTTAGCCTTTACCTTTGAGATTATATATTTGTATATATGTTTTGGGTAGGATGGCTGTCTTTATTCAGTTCTAGCTTTTATGTCATTTAATTCAGTGAACTTTATAAAATAAGGCTTTTCTCCCCTATAAAAATTTTAAGTAGGACAGGCTCAGATATAGTTGGCTAGTTTACCATTTCTGTGGTAGGACTAGTCTAACTGAATGCTAGGTTTTGCATTTTAGCTGTATTTTGTGTGAATAGAGTTGTTTTTGCCTAGGTAAGATGTGTATATACCTACATGCACATTATGGAGAGTAAATGCTCTTTTTTACTCTGCTACTGATCCCTTCAGTCACAGGAAACAATTGAGAATAAGGAACAAAAATGACACAGGGACTGTCTTATGGCATGTTGGCTCACTGTTTTAGTTTGGATTCCAACATCTTGTTATGGGTTTGTCCAGAGTAAGAGTTGGTCTGGCATAAACTGGATTAGTAAAATGAATAAGCACAGATCATTATATTTCTTTTCCCTCCCTCCCTCCCTCTCTCCCTCCCTTCCTTTCTTTCTTTTGGGGGGGTCAGCCTGGGGCTTGAACTCTGGGCTTGGGCACTGTCCCTGCACTCTTCAGCTGAAGGCTAGTGCTCTACTGCTTGAGCCACAGCGCCACTTCTGGTTTTCTAGTATTTTTTTTGGAGATAGGAGTCTCATGGACTTTCCTGCCCAGGCTGGCTTTGAACCGCGATCCTCAGATGTCAACCTCTTGAGTAGCTAGGATTACAGGCGTGAGCCACCGGTGCCTGGCAGATCATTATATTTCAACTATCTGGTAACTTTCAGGTACATCTCAGGGCCATGCTACTTGTTGGATTTCCTAGCATAGGTCATCATTGTATTAGGGTTTATCTCTGGTAACTAGAAGTGGATACCAGAATTAGTATTCCTTAAAATTGGCTAACTTTTAGCTAAAAGAATTACCTGAAAAAAATTAACATTTTAGAAACAACTCCAGTGAACAATGTTCAGTGAAACTTGTTTTTAAATTGGTTATATTGACTGAAAGTATGTGGCTGTTACTTTTAAGGTGAAAATGTAGTTAAAGCTATGGAATAAAGTTTTATTTTGTTTTTCTTATAAAGTTGTATATACTTTTGATACTATGTATAACATTAAACTGTTCTTCACTTAGCAGTACAACATGAAACTGCAAAAAATAATTTTGCACAAAACTTTCTAGGAAAGATTGTGATGTCACCTTTACAATTTGACCTTTTTCTTACTCTATCCTCAGCCTCCTGACTTGCTAAAATAAGTCAGGCTTTTTATTTGCAAGAGGCGCAGTTCTTGTGTTGTCTTGTTAAAAGTTCTTGAAAGAGAATAAAGATGTTTATGATGGATTGTGGGCAATTGGTCATTATTTCAATCAGATAGCTACTGAAATTTATACTCTTTGACCATGCTACCATGAACATGGTTTTTGTATAACTCAGAATCTGAATATAAAATTTTTATTTCTAGGAAAGATCGAGATCGGGACCGGGACCGTGAAGATCGTTCCAAAGATCGAGATCGAGAACGTGATAGAGGAGACAGAGAACGAGAGAGGGAGAAAGAAAAGGAGAAGGAGTTGCGAGCTTCAACTAATGCTATGCTTATCAGTGCTGGATTGCCACCTTTAAAAGCGTCTCATTCAGCTCATTCAGCCCACTCAGCTCATTCAACACATTCTACACATTCTGCTCACTCAGCTCACACTGGACATGCAGGACACACATCACTGCCACAGTGCATTAATCCATTCACCAACTTACCCCATACCCCTCGATACTATGACATTCTAAAGAAACGTCTTCAACTCCCTGTATGGGAATACAAGGATAGGTTTACAGATATTCTTGTTAGACATCAGTCGTTTGTACTGGTTGGTGAGACTGGGTCTGGTAAAACAACACAGGTGAGTTATTGTGGAGTATGGTACATATTTTTACTAATGTTAAAACTTACCACATGTTGTTTATTTGATCTGAGTGATCATTTCCATTGTTTGTTTTGTAGAACACCTTCAAGAATAGCTGCTGTGATGATTAGTACTTGCTGTAGACTTTCAGAGGGAGAATACTGTAGGGAGTCATATACTCTCCAAGTCTTTTCAGGAAAATTGCAGGGCTTTTTTCTCCAGTTTTGTTACCTTAGGTGTGGAGGTGATAATCTCCAACCCACTTTGACTCTGGGGTTTGGTATATAATTAGAGGCATAAAGTTCCTGTTCTTGTGCTAGGTGGTGAGATCTGAGCCACGAAGTGGTGGTTTTGTTTTTGTTTTGTTTTGAAGTAATTTGTTGAACTGGGTGAATATTAAGTAGTTCAAAAAGTAGAAGCTCTAAAAAGCTTACAGTAAAGCCTACTCACACCTCCATTTGGTTCTTCCCAACCCCACTAAACAGTGTTGAAGATGACTTGTTCATAAGGCACCTAGAAATTTTCAAGTGCAGATATGGCATTTTTACTAGGCCCCTGTGAATAGACATCTGGAGTGTTTTTAAGGGTTTTATGGGGAAATATGTTACGTTGAGGCAGGGTATTGCTTGTAATAAATATAGCCAAATAGTTTTTTTTCCCCCACTGGAAACATTACCACTTAAGCATGTCCAGGAGGCTGTTAGATTATATTACCAAACTTGAATTTTTCTAATCTGGTAGGTAAAAAATGGTATTTCTGCAATTTTTTTGCTGATTAATAACATCTTTTCATGTTTGAGCCTGAACCATTGGTACATGTATATACACACACATGCACACACAGACACACATATCTATATGTACACATACACACATGTTTTTTAATTTATCTTTTGATTACAGAAGTTGCCATTGTAGAAAGTTTGGGAAATTGAGGAAAGTGTTGAAATGAATTTAATAATTGCCTATCTTAGTATGCAGAGATGGTAGTTAATACCTCTGTCAAAGGTACATAGTTAGAGCACACTGTACAGAGAGTTGAGGATTTTTTTTGGGGGGGGGGGGTGGTTCTCTGTAGTCCAGACCAGCTAGCCTTGAACTGAATCCTCTTGCCTCAGCCTCCCAAGTGCTGGGATTATAGGTACCAAGCTTAGGGTTTGTTTTTTCTTGTTAGTGTTTATTGGCGGGGGTGGGGGGACTGATGTGTAATGAATCAATTTTGAGTATTTCATGGAGACATTTTGAAAACTTATCAACTAAAGTAGGAAAAGTACCAGAACACTTAATGTAGATGTGAAATACAGAGAATGTTGGGTTTTTACTCACCTATTGGAATGACCACATATTTATGACTATAACTCTAAAACTGTCAATGTCACAGTATTTTAAGTAATTATTTCAAATATGTTACCAGTTGAGTGTTAATAACATTTATTTTTAAAATTAAGTAAAGTCAGGTACTGGCTTTTTGTGTATTACCACTCATTTTAAGTTTTTCTATAAATGTTCAGTGAGAGTAATGTTCACATTTTACAGATGAGCAGAATGAGGCTTAGATGTATGAGAAATTTAACAGAGAGGTTGATGAGTTGTCCTTGGTTATGGATTTAGGTTGCCTCAGTATTATTAAAGTTTTGTCTGTATATAACTAAGTTTATATTTCATACAGCTGTTATAGGATTCGGTCAGCCTTATTTCTCATTAGTTTATTAGCAGATCATATAGTGGAAAGTTGGAAAGTCTAATAAACTCAAAAGAAGAGGTTTGTTATTATTTTGATTAACACCAGCCCCAGTGACTCATGCCTATAATTCTAGATACTTTGGAGGCTGAGAATGGAGTGAGAACTGGAGAATTGAGGTACCAGGATACCCTAGGCAGAACAAGTTTGCTTGTCATTTCAAACATGTAAGAGGCTGGGAAAATCATGATTCCAAGTCAGCCTGAGCAGAAAAGTCTACAAGGCATTGTCTCCACTGAGAGAGGCTGGATATGGTGATGAGGTTTACTTGTAATAGTGAAGATAGGAAGCCTAAAGTAGTTGGATTGTGGCTCAGTCACTCTGTCCTGAACATAATGAGTGAAAAATAGGGCTGAAGGTGTAGCTTGGCAGCTTACAAAGCACAAGACTGAGTTCTAACCCCAGTACTTACAAAAAAAAAAAAAAAGATGTCTTTTGTGGGGTAATTGAGATGTGATTACTTAAGATTGTAGGGTTTGAAGGGAAAAAATCATACAGTTTGAAAAGTGAATTCATATGCTTATTAAAAACCTACTCAAATGTCAACCATAGTTTTGGTCATCTCTGTGCCAGTGAGAAAATGAGATCATCCAAATGAAATCTAAAGTAATGAGCAACTTTGACAGATCCACAGTAAAGGTATTTTGCATTACTCTGTGAGCACATGATAGGAGAAATTGAAGCTAGTTCAGCTAGGAATTGATGAAACATTTAGCAGATTTTCACTTTTCTAACTTAATGGATTCGTTAGGTTGGCATGCTCAGTTAATTTCAGAGTATAAAGAAGTCCTAAAAGTTTGAGAACGGCTAAACTAACTATAGATATTTTGTTTTCAAAATAAGGGTGAGTTATCCATTTCACTAGAGTGAGCTTTAGGAAATTAATCTAGGAACATTGTATTAAGAATTCTGAATTTAGCCGGGCGCTGGTGGCTCACGCCTGTAATCCTAGCTACTCAGGAGGCTGAGATCTGAGGATCGCAGTTCAAAGCCAGCCCGGGCAGGAGAGACCGTGAGACTCCTATCTCCAATAAAACCACCAGAAAACCGGAAGTGGCGCTGTAGCTCAAGTGGTAGAGCGCTTGCCTTGAGCTGAAGAGCTGAGGGACAGCGGCCAGGCCCAGAGTTCAAGCCCCACGACCGACAAAAAAAAAAAGAATTCTGAATTTTAGGGGCTGGGAAGGTGGCTCAGTAGTAGAGTGCTTGCCTTGCATGCATGAGGCCCTGGGTTCCATTCCTCAGCACCACATAAGCAAAAAGAAAAAAGCTGGAAGTGGCACTCTGGCTCAAGTGGTAGAGTGCTAGCCTTGCGTTGAAGAGCTGAGGGACAGCGCCCAGGCGCAGAGTTCAGGCCCCACGATCAGACCCCCCCCCCCAAAAAAAAAATTCTGAATTTTAAATACATTTAATTTGCCACATAGTGTCCATTAAAATACATTGTGCTTTTGGAGGAGGATTGATGAAATGATGAAGCCTTACTAAAAAGCTGTAAACCATGATTTTGTTAGTTTATAGAACGAGGGGGACAATGTTTTAGTGTACTGTTGGTTCATTTTAACCTTGTAAAGATTTGTTCACAGAAAAGCAGTGGATTAGTTGTGCTTTCCGTGGTTGGTAACGAGTTATCCCCATTTTGCAGAGGTTACCTCACTTAAAATGTTCAGCAACCACTATTTTTTACCAGATGTCATTGTTCAACTATTGTACCAAATAAACCATGTATTCTGGGGCATTGGAGCTTGAGAGGCTTTTGGAAGCTTTGATAGAAACAAATACGTGCCTTGTTGCACTAGATTCCTGTGTAATGTGTGATAGACATTTATATTTTTCTCATAGTTCTTTTCTGGTTGAGTGTTTGGTGTAGGACCCAAAGTGAGAGAATCCATGTGTCTCTAAAATGGAACAGGGTGAATGTTACCAATACCAACGCTTAGATTTTTACTTTCCATTTTCTCCCTGGCTACTCTTATGTGAAGTGCTATTACATTAGGTCCTGTTGAATCTGAAACAAAGTTCTATTGAATGTGAGCAGTTAGAAGTTGACTTTTTGGATGATAGCTAAATTGCCATTGGGAATACTATTTGTAGGAGGAAAAGGTAGTGGAATTTGGTTCTGTTAACCTTCAACCCAAATTTGAATTGAACCAAAGATACAGTTTATAGCAGTTACAAAAAAATGAAATTACTTTAAAGCTACATTTTGTAATTGAGATTGTATAGCAGTGTCAAAGACTTTATTAGGATATATTTGGAAATGGACATTCGTTAAGTATAATTTGTTGATAACTTGGATCCTTTTTTATTGCATAAAGAGAAGTGATCAGACTTCATTGAGAACAGCCTCAGTAGACCCAGACGTTCTCCCCCTCCCCCCAAAAAAATCATTTCCTGAGTCAGTGTTAGATATAACACCTTGGTATACAGAGCCCAGATCTCAGTCTCATAAATATTTCTCCTTATTTGCTTAATTGAATTTTGTTTTAAATTATTGAATGAGATGAAAAGTATTTTATGTTAAATATACTTGATGCTTAGAGTATAATAACTTAAATGTGATCTTACTCTGTAGATTCCTCAGTGGTGTGTGGAATACATGCGATCATTACCAGGACCCAAGAGAGGAGTTGCCTGTACCCAACCCAGGAGAGTGGCTGCAATGAGTGTGGCTCAGAGAGTTGCTGATGAAATGGATGTAATGCTGGGCCAGGAAGTTGGTTACTCCATTCGATTTGAAGACTGCAGTAGTGCAAAAACCATTCTTAAGTAAGTTTACTAAGTCTTTAAAAATGAATACTTTCTCTGATTGTAGCTTTCAGCTACTAGTTAAGTAAGAACTTAGTTAGTAGAGGCTGAAGTTACCCAAATTTAGAACAGAATAAGTCTGAAGCTCAAGGCTGCACTGTACCACTTGAGCCACAGTGCCACTTCTGGCTTTTTTCTGCTTATGTGGTGCTGAGGAATCGAGTCCAGGGCCTCATGCATGCAAGGCAAACACTCTACCACTGAGCCACCTTCCCAGCCCCCAGATGGCTTTTTCTTGTTAATAATTGTATATAGCTTCTTAGTATAGTTTATTGGTGCTGATTCTTAAGTGGAATGTTACTGCTAGTGTAAATTATCAGGACCTCACTGTCTTAGTTCCTCTTTGTGGCCAGAATGAGCTGCTTTCTAACCTTTTTAACATTTCCTAGTATTTTTTATCTTCATCTTAACAGTTGTGTTCTGTATAAGTAGTGATGCACATTGCCTAATGGTCATTCTTCCAAAAAAATCTTGTTCTTGTTGCTCCGTATCTGTATAGGACATTGAACTTCTTTTATTTAATCTGTCATGATACATTATTCCTAAGGTTTTTCTATTTTGTTTTCTTTGATTTTTTTTTTTTTTGAGGTTTTTGGTGGTGGGGGAAGGTACTGAAAGAATATAGGCCTCCCTCTTTAAGGTCAGGTGATCTGCCGCTTGAACCATACCCCTAATCCTTAAGGCTATTTTACAAGACATTTTGGAAGTAAGTTATCTGGGTAATGACCCAATTCTTTGAATACAGATATGTGTAGTGTAATAGGATAAATAAGTCTTCTGATTAGATTTTTATAGAAGAGTAGTATGAACGAAGATTCTTTAATCAAAAAATCTAGTGTGTTAGGTGTTTTCCTACTTGTTTGATACATATTGTTTAATTTGACCATCACATTTTAGTCTCATTTAACAGCAGTTGTACTTCAAAATACTTCCATCAATTTACCTTTATGAGGCATATTTTTTGGCTTAAACCTTAGTCTTTATTGAATAAATCTTGAGATAATACTGCATTATCGATCACTTGTAATTACCGTGTAATTAACAAAATAATTACAAGAAAATCGTATCTCATGTTTTTGCTACTTTAAAATGCAGATGATGTCAAGGACTTAAGAAAAACAAAGGAAAATTTTTACTTAGTAGCAATATATTTCTGACATTTGATTTATGATCACAGCATTTTTCTTGGTAAGTTACAGCTGAATAGAGACAGTTTGGAAACTGAGATGTAAGAAAGGTATGTGCATTATTGGAGAGAAGCGTGTACATTATTGTTAGTAGGAAATAGAGGCCAGACTAAAAAGATGCATGCTCTTGAGAGACTTTGGTTCACTTAATAAGTGATGACAACATAAATGGATATGTTAGCCCAGAGCTAATGTATTTTGGGCATTGTGATGATCTGGAGCAGTTCTCAGAAGCCATTACTAATAATTGTTGTTGTTAAACAATCTGGGTTAAGATAAGTTTATTAGTGTTGTTTCCAGAATTTACTTAAGGTAAAAATAAAACCTAGTGCTATTTTTCAAATGAAATTAGTACTGGAGATTACCTTAAAAGAAAAAAGGAGTTTCAAATGTAAAGCTTTCCTATTTAATAAGAAGTAAGGGAGTGGTAGTTTTAACTGATAGGAAGGCTTCATTAAGTGCAGTGTTTGGGATGCTTCTGTTATTTTGTATATTAAGATATATTGAGAAACTCAAATACTAAAAGTAAGGCTTTAACTTAAGATCATAGTGTATAGTAGGGCAAGAAGAAGGCATATAAGTGCTAACTTTTAAATATGAAAATAAAATGCTTATGTATGGATTGTATTGTTATGGGAACTTTTAATTTATACTGTGGAAAACTAGCAAAGTTTTAACTGAATGTTCTAATTGAAGGACTCAGAATTTAGCAGTTTGAATGTACTTTAGCAAATTAATGTATTTTATACAGTAAGGGTGAAAAGGTAGTTTCGGTGTTTGGGATATCTGTGAATAAATTCTAGGTTTGGTATTGTGCCATTTCAAGTGCGAATTATGAAAAAATAAATCCACACCAATAAGGCAATTGAAGAACCGAACTGTCAGTAAAAGACAGGGATGTAAAGGAGAGGGTAATTGATGACATCCAACATATTTGCAGATTTTCAAAAGCAGTTTATAGTTGAAGTTTAACAAATTTTAACAATTTGCTCTTTTGGTTTTCTGAGAGATAATGAGTTTGAAGTAATACTTAGGAATTCAGTTAGCTGGGTGTATTTGTTAGGCAGTGCTAGATACGGTAATGAAAAGTAGCCCTGGTCTTGACCCCCCCCCCCCCCAACCAACTAAAAACATAAATCTAACTCAAATTGAGATTACACATGTGAAACAATATTTGGTTTATATGAAAGAAAACTTAAGAATTTAATTCAGGGTAAGTTAGAATTTAAGTAAATGCCTGAATTGAAGGCCCTAGGTAGAAAGATTGGAGTGCTGGGTTGCTGAATGAGAATGTTACAGGCAGATAGTTTTTCTTGTTCTTCCTCCTCCTCCTTCACCACCACTACTACTACTACTACTACTACTACTGTCTCTTTTTCTTCTCTTCCTCCTCCTCCTCCTTCTCTTTCCTCTCCCTCTCCCCCTCCCCCCTCCTGCTCCCCCCCCCCCCCCCAGTGCTTGGGCTTGAACTCAGGGCCTAGGTACTGTCCCTGAGCTGCTTTTGCTCAAGGCTAGCGCTCTACCACTTGAGCCACAACCCTACTTCTAGCCTTTTCTGTTTATGTGGTACTGAGGAATCAAACCCAGGGCTTCATGCATGCTAGACAAGCACTCTACCACTAAGCTATATTCCCAGCCCAGATAGCTTTGTTTCTTAATCTGAAGAGAAAATTTACAACTTGAGAAGGTAACTGTAGTTTTATGAATTCTCTAAACATCTGACTGGCTTAAGCCAGCAATCTATTTTAAGATGTTAATGGACTAGTTTATGGATCAGAGAAGTCCTTTTTTATCTGCATTCCCTAACTAGGCCAGAAAGTCTTTTGGGAACAGGATTTGTGTCTGTATCTGTGTATTTGCTTTGTATACAGAACCTTTGTGGTGGTATTACAGCAATAATATGAGTGGTTTGTCCCTACCATCCAGTCTATTTGGATGGATCTTTCGCATAATTATTTAAAAAAGGGGAGGGGATAGATAATTAATGAAAAGACGTTTTATAAGACTTCTGGTTGAGCAGGATATAGTATTAGGGTACATAGGGTACTTTTTATTTTGAATCCTTTTCTTTGGAGTCATTAATTTGTTTCTATTTGGATATTGTACAAGGCCAAGACCCAATCTGGGACTAGTTTATGTATAAGACTATGTGCTGACCTAAGATGTTCGTTTGGTATTTAAGCTAATTGAAAGCCAAGAAAAGGCAAAGATGAGGATGTGGTTGAAATCTGTAAGTGACTGGGAGAAATGAACAATCTTGGATTTCATAGTGTGATAAATCTCCCTTTGTAAAGCTTGAGTGAAATAAATTTTGAACAAACCAGCCGAGGGGTACTTTCATATCTGGATCATACAGCTGTAGAATTGTTTCCTTAATCTCCAAAGGGTAGGGAATTTCCATAGGCAAGACAATGAAAAAAATACAAAAGTATTTAACAAATATAAGCATTATACAAATACTGTGACACTAAGGAGATAGGTGAGTAGTGTAGAACCTTTAAGGTTGTGTTGGGCACTGGTGGCTCATGCCTCTGTAATCCTAGCTACTCAGGAGGCTGAGATCTGAGGATCTCGGTTCAAAGCCAGCCTGGGCAGGCAAGTCCGTGAAACTCATATCTCCAATAAACCACTAGAAAACCAGAAGTGGCGCTATGGCTCAAGCTGTAGAGCGCTTGCCTTGAGCTGAAGAGCTGAGGGACAGCGCCCAAGCCCAGAGTTCAAGCCCCATGACCAACCAAAAAAAAAAAAAAAGGTTGATGCTGGAGGACCGACATAGCAGGTTCCTGGAAACAACAGACAAAGCAATGAAGTTGCCTGTCCCACAGGCACCATCATTTAAAAGTAGGTGGCTCAAGAAAAGATGGAAAAAAGACCAGTTATTGAAGCAAAGCCTTTGGAGTCAGTGCTGGTGTCCTAGCTCTGTCAGATTAAGTATTTCAGTCAGTGTTAATGATTCTTGCTGCTGTTAGTGTAATAACCAGCTTTCAGGTCATAGTACTAGTAGTGGATTTTTTATTTATTTCACTTTTCTACTTAAATAGTTGCAGAGAATGAAATAGAGAAGACTGTGCCAGCATTTTAGAAAATCTTAAATATCCTATATGTTCATCCTAGCTTTCTTTAAAGACTGTTGTGAGGTGAAAGAGTATTTTGTTCAAACCTTGCTAAAATTGCAGGATCCAGGGTAACGTGTTTTGGAACAAAAATGGTTTTGTTGGCTTCGTTTGTTAGGTACTTTTTTTTTAATCAGAAAACACACCAAATATATTTCAGCGCCTTTGCCATAACAAAGCTGTATGTTTGGCTTCTTAATCATTTTAGCTACATTGAATTTGGATATTACAAATTTGGTTTGGTGGTTTTTTTGTTGTTGCTTAGTTTTGTTAGGACATTGTTACTTATACCCAACACTGCATTTTCTCATTAAAGAATTCATTGTAATTATTTCTATAGGATTTTCATTATATTAGGTATTAAGTATTACATTGTGTTTGTATTGAATTAGGTATAATGTAAGTTTTTAAATATATGGAAAGATATGCATAGACTGAGACTTGAGTGTCCACAGATTTTGGAATCTGCCAAAGGGCGTACAACTTAGGTTCTTGGAAGTTTGCTGAGGAACAACTGTACTTCTTTCAGAAGTGTTGATTCAATATAACCTTAAGGAAATTACTAAACACAAACTTGTTAAATGTAGGCATGTTAATCTGTATAAGCTTTTCTGTAGTAGAGGCATATTTCTATGTGTTTCCTTTTTTTGTTGTTGGTTGTGGGGCTTGAACTCAAGGCCTGGGCATTGTCTTTGAGCTCTCACTCAAGGCTAGTGCTGTACCATTTTGAGCCACAATTTCACTTCCTCTACATGTCTTAAATAGTATAGTGTAAAACTTCTACATTGGTCAGTTATTATTGGGACAACACTATTCTATTGATTGTCAACTCTTAAAGCAGTTCCATTTTGTTACTAAAAAACCTGGGTAGAGGACTGGTGGTCCATTTCTTGAACTCGGGGCCTATGCACTGTCCCTTAGCTTTTAACTCAAAGCTGGCACTCTACCACTTGAGCCACAGCTTCACTTTCAGCTTTTGTTGGTTGATTGGTGATAAGAATCAAGGACTTTCCTGCCTGGGCTGATTTTAAATTGTGATTCTTGGATCTCAGCCTCCTGAGTAGCTAGGATTAGAGGTGTGAGCCAACTGCATCTTGCTAAAATATAATTCTTTTTTTTTTTTTGTGAAAATACTGTACAGAGGGGTTTCAATTACATGGGCAAGATAATGAGTACATTTATCAAGCATTGTAGCCCCCTCCTTTGTTTCCCCTTCCCATCCCATTCTCCCCCCCCCACCTAAAATATAATTCTTAAGGTGGATTTTAAGCTTGAAATACTATGAAAAATACATTTGTTAATGTTAAGTCCTTAAATTCTGCAGTTCCAGACCCCAAACTTTCTATCCTCTTTTCCCTTTCTTCTGTGATAAAAGATAGGCCTCCCTTTGAATCCTGCATTTCTAATTGCTAATACTGAATTACTAGTGCCTGCCATCATGCCTGGCTTCCAGAGCTTTTCTAAAGCCCCAGTAGAAGCTTTAATCCAACAGTTATTTCTATTGTAATAGAAAAGTGGACCCCTAGACTGGGTTTGTCCTATAACAAAGTACATGTTCTTTTAATTGCTGTGTATTTAATTACTCTTTATCCTTACTAGTGATTCCATGTAGTTTCTTTAAGTATTTGTAGTACTTTTCTTAGGAGATAAGAGCAATAAACATGAGTGCCAGGAAATACTAGCCTTTCAAGTAGACTCCAAACTACAGATAGGATATAGCTGTATATTTGGTTAGGCCAAGGGAAAGCCTGTACAGTAGAAGATAGCAAACCTTTTAACAGTATTGGAACAGCACAGCCTAGCTAGGATTTTTTTTAAATTTTATTTTAGAACAGATGTTTTCTCCGTTTGGGGTATTTTCACTCACTCTGTACCATGGAGATTGTTCTAAAATACCAAGTTTGTTCATTCTTTTCAGTGGCTCCTTGGTATTTATGATTATGTCCTGCAAAATCACGAAGTTCTGTTGAAGTCAAGGAAATTAGTCACAAGTGAATTATGTTTTGCTGCTGAGATACGTCAGTAAAGCATCTCTGAAGGCAAAGTGCCAAGTGCTCTAAAATAGATCAAAGAAATTCCAAAGCATTGGAGGTGGTGGTGTCACTGATTCATGCACTATGCTGGATGGACTGTTAGGGTGTTGAGTCATGGTATAATAATTGGCAGTGCTTTTCTTTCGTGGTTTTACGTAACATAATCTTGCAGCTGATGATGTTGTCCATTTCAGAAGTGATGGTTGTTTAATTTTTAAAATAAAACTAAAAGAGATAAAGGTATACAAATGGAAAGTAGACTTGTCTACCAAAAATTGTATTAAATTATAACTAAATTTGGGTGAGTTCTTTGTGTACTCTCAGTTTGCTCGACAGATGTCATTAACTACAAAAATACCAGACTAGTCCCAAAAAGATTGTTAGACTAATATTGGTGAAGAACTGAAACGATGAAGTCTTAAGAAATGATGTGATTCCGGGCTGGGAATGTGGCTCAGTGGTAGAGCGCTTGCCTTGCATGCCTGAGGCCCTGGGTTCAATTCCTCAGCACCACATAAGCAAACAGAAAAAAGCCGGAAGTGGTTCTGTGGCTCAAGTGGTAGAGCGCTAGCCTTGAGCTGAAGAGCTGAGGGACAGCACCCAAGCCCAAAGTTCAGGCCCCACGTCCGGACCCCCCACCCAAAAAAAAAAGAAAAAAGAAATGTACTCATCTTGCCCATGTAATTGTAACTCCACTGTATGGTATTTTCACAATAAAAAAAATTTTTTTAAATAAAAAATAAAAAAAAAAGAAATGATGTGATTCCCCATTCTACTTTAAAATCTGTATAAAATAAAATGGACTTAATATTTAACTGAATTGTAACTTCAGCATTTGAAGGCATACTGTTTCTGTCTTGTCCAGATGCCAAACTTGACAACAGTTGTCCTGTATTAGTAATAGCATTAGTCAGAGTAGAATGGACAGGAGATGGCTGACCCATAAACAGGTCTGCAAACCACCCTTAATCTGATACTGACTAGCTAATTACTCATGTGAAGACTGGATTCTCTATTAACTGTCTTCTTTAAGCTGCCTTTGGTGTGGGGAGGAGGTAGTGGTGATGCAGTGGTTTGAACTAAGGCCTAGATTTTGCTAGGCAGAAACACTACCACCTGAGCCCACCCCCCAGCCTCTTAAGCTATTTTTAAACTGCATTTAGATGTAGATCCTGTACTTGAGTGCCAGAGATTTTATGATTCAGTTTGTTTGTCTTGCCAATCCTTGGCTTTGAACTTTGGTCTGGGTGCTGTCCCTGAGCTTTTACCACTTGAGCCACAGCTCTACTTTTTGGGGTTAATTGGAGGTAAGAGTCACCGTGGCTTTGAACTGTGATCCTCAGATCTCAGCCTCCTGAGTAGCTAGGATTACAAAAGCCAGAAGTAGATCTCAGGACTGACATAAAAAAAAAAGTCTCAGCAAATCGTAATGTTCGATGAAATTTTATGATGTGTAATTTATTTGGTGTATGGTTGGTATAAAATGTCCTGAAGCTTAATTTTGCCATTGATTATGATATTAACACATTTACCTTGGGCAGAATTTTGCTTTTTGCTCACCTAATTTCTTTACCGTTCTTTTTTTATGCAATGGAGTTTAATTTTATAATGACTTAAATGAACTTTGACCAACGTGTTTATTGTGAATATAGGTATATGACTGATGGAATGCTACTTCGTGAAGCCATGAATGATCCCCTCCTGGAGCGCTATGGTGTAATAATTCTTGATGAAGCTCATGAAAGAACACTTGCTACAGATATTCTGATGGGTGTCCTAAAGGAGGTTGTAAGACAGAGATCAGACTTAAAGGTGAAGTAGTTTATCCATTTGATTCGTTTATTGGTGTGTGTATCAATAAAAGTAAGGGAACACTGATCACTAATCATCTGTAACAAAAGCACTCAAGTACCTAAGTTATTTGTTTCCTGGTATTCTGAAGTTTGGAAGGAGGAGAGGTGGAGTGCTGGGGATCAAACCCAGACCCTTGCACTTTTGTTAAACAAGTGCTACCACTGAATTGAATCTCCAAGTCTTTACATTATTTGTATTTAGCGTACTTTCTGGGACTTCACTTAAGATTTCTTCCTAGAAGTCTTCTACTAGAAAGTACTTTTTTTTTCTTTTGGTTGGTCGGGGGGCTTGAACTTGGTCTGGGTGCTGTCCCTCAGCGATTCAGCTCAAGGTAAGTCCTCTACCACTTGAGCCACAGTGCCACTTCCGGTTTTCTGAGTGGTTTATTGGTGATAAGAGTCTTATGGACTTTCCTGCCTGGGCTGGCTTTGAACCCTGATCCTCAGATCTCAGCCTCCTGAGCAGCTAGGATTACAGGCATGAGCCACTGGCGCCCAGCTGGAAAGTAGTTTTTTTATAATCTTAATACCGTAATTTTTAGTGGCTGGGCTGCTCAGTGTACCCTTCATTAAGTATAATACCCATCTTTGTTCCTTAGATTCTTAACTTTGTCCTAAAACAGAAACACCTGAGAGTAGGAAAACTATACCCAGGACAGTAAGCGCATGACAAATACATTGCTTACTATCTTGCATTTTCTCCTTCCCTGGTGTACTTTTGCCAGTGTTACTGTATAAGACTATTTTCTGGTGTTTTTGTCTCTCAAGTTCCTCTTTATGCTTTGTGTGTGTATCATTCTTTGGAAATTAAGACTTACCACTTGTTGGTAAGTGTTTTAAAAGAAGTACCAAAATGAATACTGTCATTATAGAGCTATCAAGGTTTTGAGGAATAGCTTCCTTTAAGGTAAAATTTGAGACTCTTTAGTATATGGTTTACCTAAAGAAAGAAGTGGCATAAATCAGTGCCTTTTCCATTTTAACTTTTTGTAACTCTTGCTTGCAGTTTTTTTTTTATTTAAAGTTACGTTCATTAATAATGATGTAAAAAAGAAATGATGTACATGTAGTTTTCTGGCCACTTTGTGCATTTTGCCCTTGTTTTTCCCCTTTGGAAAGTTTTAATTAAAGCAGAAGGAATCATTCCGTATTAATGTTGTCTACCAATCCTGCCACTTATTTCTAGAAAACTTTAGTTTTTACGGTATTGTGTCACAGAGACATACTATAGTTCACTTATTTATTATCTTTTTCTGTCCCTCCCCCACTCTCCCCCTTGAGACTATGAACTCTTAAGGCAATTTTGAAATTATTTGCTATTTTTTACAGGTTATAGTTATGAGTGCTACTCTAGATGCAGGAAAATTCCAGATTTATTTCGACAACTGTCCTCTTTTAACTATTCCTGGACGTACACATCCTGTTGAGATCTTTTATACTCCAGAACCTGAAAGAGATTATCTTGAGGCAGCAATTCGAACAGTGATCCAGATACATATGTGTGAAGAAGAAGAAGGAGATCTCCTCCTTTTTTTAACTGGTCAAGAGGTATAATTATTTGTTCCATTGTTCAGCTTTTGTTACTTTATTTCTACTAAACAACTTTAAACTTATGAACTTGACACATTAACCAACTTTTCTCAGTGGTTTGTTTTTATTCACTGTTAGTACTATTATGTAAAATTCTTAGCCAACTGTCTTATAAACCATAGAGTATGTTATAGTTAATTAGCCTGGGTGTTATATATTTTTAGAATTTCAAGATTTAGCTGTTTATAGTCTCAACTTTCGCAGAGGCCCAGGTTGTTAGTGGTATTTTAACTAAGGCATAAATTTGCATCACAGCTGCTCTAAAATCAGGCAGTCCTCATTAGTTAATAGCTTGTGAGTGAACTTGGGTGCCCATCTGTCTTATCATCAAAACATTCATGTTTGTCTTCCATGTATGTACTCACTGTAGATGTCTGAATTCAAATTTAATTTTAGATACTAATATTATTCTTAATAACATTCTGTAAACTTTTCCAACAGGGCTTTTATAGGTATGTTGTGAGAACATTTGGATAAAATAAGGTTTTGGAAAAACCAAGCAGTGAATAGTTTCTTAAAGCACCTTTTTTTTTTTTTTTTGGCTCTCATGGACTTTTTTTCTAGAATATGCTTCTTAAACTGCTGTATGTGAAGATCATTTGAAAAACTTGGAGAATCTGATCCAGTAGGTAAAGGTGGATCATGAGTTATCCTGACTTTCTAATAAGCATTCTAGCAATGTCCATGTTTCTCTAGGGTTGAGTATCAGGATTCAGTCATTTCCCTGTGCTCTTCACTGTGACAGCCGCTAAGAAACATTAGGACTTGAACATTGAAAGGTGACTAGTATGAAGAGGGACTAAATTTTAATTTTATAGCCTAGCTATAGGTGCTTACCTATCTGTTTTTGTGTTGCCCAGTGGTTAAGAATTGGTTTTACGTTTTTTTCTCTTTTTGTTGGTTGTGGGACTTGAACTCAGAGCCTGACTACTGTCCCTGAACTCTTGCTCAAGGCTAGTGCTCTACCACTTGGAACCACAGCTCAACTTCTGGTTTTCTGATAGTTAATTGGAGATAAGAATCTTACAGACTTGGAAGTGGCCCTGTAGCTCAAGTGGTAGAGTGCTCACCTTGAGCTGAAGAGCTAAGGGACAGTGCTCAAGCCCAGAGTTCAAGCCCCATGACCGACAAAAAAAAAAAGAATCTTACAGACTTTCCTGCCTGAGCTGGCTTTGAACCATGATTCTCAGATCTCAGTCTCCTGAGTAGTTATTATTACAGCATGAGCTACTAGTGCTCGGCTGGTTAGGTTATACTTTAGAAAAGATGATACAAGCTGGGCGCTGGTGGCTCACGCCTGTAATCCTAGCTACTCAGGAGGCTGAGATCTGAGGATCGCGATTCAAAGCCAGCCCGGGCAAGAAAGACCGTGAGACTCCTATCTCCAATAAACCACCAGAAAACCGGAAGTGGCGCTGTAGCTCAAGTGGTAGAGCGCTCTCCTTGAGCTGAAGAGCTGAGGGACAACGCCCAGGCCCAGAGTTCAAGCCCCACAACCGACAAAAAAAAAAAAAAAGATGATACATTTGAGATGGCAGGTAGATGGAACATACTTGGATATCTTTCACACCTCTCTCTTGAACAATGGATGGATTGCCTACCTGCTGGCAAATTCTTTATCTCTTCCATAATTGTTGTAATGGTGAAATTTGGGGGTACAACATAGCTGAGTTTTCTATTCATTCCTTGGCCCATTTTACATCTATGATTTAAGGGTCTCTCCTTTGGGGGAGTAATTTACCAAAGTGATTTCTTCAGCATATTAATGGTACATAAGATTGTTGTGGGTAATTGGCTCTGGTAGATATCAAAGGTCTGCTAGGTGATTTGTGTTCAATTTCTACAGAGGTGTTTGATAATATTTGATCAGATGCTGTTGAGTTATGAGCTAGATATGTTGAGTGCTAGTTGTTTTTTTTTAACCTTAGAATTTTTGGGGTTTGTATTATCGTTAGGATTTACAGGTTTAACCCACTGGCCATACATGATCTCCCTCTCTAGTGCAGGGTTTTCAGCCTAGCAATGTTTATGTTGTGGTTGTTTGTCGGAGAATACCTGTTATTATAGGACTGACATAATTTCTAGCCATTAGACCCAATAGACACTTTGTCAATTACAATAACCAAAGATGTTTGCAGAAGACATTGCCAAATGCCCTTGGTGGGAGTTGTGAATGAAGTCTTCTTTCCCTGTAGAGGATAAGGACTTGTTTTGGAGGGTGGAGAGTGAAAGGTGTGTAATTCAATTTTTAAGAGTATCAAGTGATATGTATGTGTGTTGTGTGTGTGCTTGCTTGAATTCAAGGCCTGAGTGCTGTCCCTGAGCTTTTTTGCCCAAGGCTAGTTAGTGCTTGAGGCACAGCTCCTCTTCCAGCTTATTTCAGTTCATTTTATTTTATTTTTGCTATTTAATTGGAGATGAGAGTCTCAAGGACTTTCCTGCTTTTGCTGGCTTTGAATCATGACCATCAAATCTCAGCCTCCTGAGTAGCTAGTGCTTTTTTGATGGAATATAAAAAAAATAATTTATGTTCCAACTCAAGTGTTCAAGCTGTGAGGTACTCATTTTGTCCTCATGTCTGTTGTGTAATTTCTTACTTCCTGCAGGTTTAGTGTACTTTCTTTCCTTAAACAACTAGTAAAAGTAATTTTGCTTAGATAACCAACTATATTTGAACACACTCATTAGTTAGCCTTGTGGCAAGATTCTGAGAAGCTTTTCTCTGAGCCAACTTAGTGCAGTTTGTATTTTGGCATCTGTAAATCACATAGCTGGGAAGACAGGTAAGTCCCATGGTTTTCAGATGTGTTGCTGGAGTATGTTTTTCACGAAACATTGTTTGTATATATATCATAACATTTTTAAGTTCTCTTTAGGGATCTACCTAATCTTGAATTTAAATTGTGCTTATTGACCAAAAGGTAAATAAAATCTTACTCTTCTCTCCCCTTGATGAAACTTAACAATTACTTGATAAGCTTAGATTCTAGGAACCAGTACTTTTTGTACATTTGAATAGCCTCTGAACTTTAGTACTGACATCAAATTTGAAAGTTGGCTTTCTTTTTGTGTGTGTGTGTGTGTGTGTGTGTGTGTGTGTGTGTGTGTGTGTGTGTGTGTGTGTGTGTGTGTGTGTGTGTGTGTGTGTGTGTGTGTGTGTGTGTGTGTGTGTGTGTGTGTGTGTGTGTGTGTCGTGGGGCTTGAACTTTTGGCCTGGGTGCTGTCCCTCAGCTCTTCAGCTCAAGGCAAGCGCTCTACCACTTGAGCTATAGTGCCACTTTCGGTTTTCTGGTGGTTTTATTGGAGAGAAGAGTCTCACCGACTTTCCTGCCCGGGCTGGCTTTGAACCGCAATCCTCAGATCTCAGCCTCCTGAGTAGCTAGAATTACAGGCGTGAGCCACCAGTGCCTGGCTGAAAGTTGATTTTTTTAAACACATTACCAATTTGATCACTTAAAACAATGGGGTCCCTGTTGATCAATTAATTTGATTTGAAAGGGAAGACCAACTGAAAATGAGAAAAGGTTGGAATTGGTTTTAGGGCATAAAAAGACAGATCCTTGATTTAAATTAAAGGTAGAAGACCTTAGAGTGGTTACAGGAATTAGAAAAAGAAATGATTTGAAATGCAAATTGTGTATAAGAGGTTACTTAAAGAAGCTAAGACTATTGGCTAAGATTGTGGCTTATTTCTTCATTTTCAAACATTCCTAACAGATAATCTAAGTAAATAATAATTATCTTAAAATACTACCTTAAATGTATAATTTGGCACTTATGAAATAATATTTGAAACCTGGAAGGTAGGTGGCATTTAACCATGTTCCCATTATATGGTCAAATTTCTGGTAAAATAGAGATTATGGTTAGATGGAGATCATTTATATCAGAAATTTGAGTCTATGTTTAAAGCTTGTTTAACTTCCTTAAAAATCTTAATTTTGAATTTGAGTGCCAGCAAATCTAATCTTAGATGCAGCATGTTAAAAAGCATTTTTTCTACTTATTTCGTTTGTTAATATTTTTTTTGTTTGGTAGATAGCATTCTACTTTTATCTTTTAGAAATTTAAGTAGACTCTAAATTTTTCTGGAATTTGAACCACCTCCTAGGCTGTGCCCTATCTCAGATTAAGCCATGTGCCAACTCCTTTTTGCTTTAGTTCCTTTTTGAAGAAGGTCTTAATTTTTTCTTGCCTGTGGCCAGCCTTGGATCACAGTCTTACCTATGCATCCCTCATAGCTGGGATTGCCTATTATCTACTATGTAACCGAGTTGTTTGAGATAGTTGTCTTGATAACTTTTTGACCTAGCTAGCTTTAAACTTGACCTCAAACTGTGGTTCTAGAGGTCTCTATTTCCCACATAACTCAGATTACATTTGAGAACCATCACCCTGACCCAACATTCACTTGTTAGTAGAACTTTGCTGGTTTTGGAGTTTTCAAGACCCAAGAACATTTATGCTATTTAAGAAAATTTTAAACTTTTGAATTGAAGTAAGATGTCTTTGTCTAAGAACTTCATATCCTTTAACACAGAAACAGTTGCATTTTGATTTAAAATACTTTTGAGGAAAATAATGTTAATGTGGTACAGAACTCATTTACCTAAAGTTCTTCCCCTCTGTTGTAACATTCTGCCTCAAAAGGCAATTTTTTATCCAAAGATAAAAGAGTATTTGTTGGTTAGGCTGATTGCTGACTGGGTCACTGGAGAGATTGTCTGGTATATATAACATGTTATTTGATATACTTAGATACTTCAACTTTAATTCAATTACCTAGTAAAATTTAGAAGATATTACCCATCAAGCTCCTTTTCTTGCCATTTTTTCAGCCTTAATCCTATCATTTTCCAGCTGTCACCACTCCCTCTATCTTAATATATCCTCTTGAAACATTGAATTGAACGTAGATCATTGGAATAGGTGTTTATGGTATTCCCTACCACATTACCATTAGATATTTGGACTAGTTCTTGAGGATCTATGTTGATGACTATATGATATTCTCAGGCACAATGAAGCAAATTTTCTGTATGATTGTGTAATTGCATTAGTGATATGTGACAATAAAGCCTGATTGACATTTAAAATATGTAGGATGTCAGTTTCTCTAAGATTGTGAGAAATGGAAAGGGTCATAAGTGAAGTTAATTATTCCTGGGTGAGAAATTTCATTTTTAGTGTAACAGTCATCCCACACTATATTATAGTGGTTCATTATTGCAGCTTCACTGTATCATGTATTTAAAAAAAAAAGTAGTGATCCCTCACCTATCACGGGAACTGTATTCCAGAGACTTCAGTAAGTGAAAATCCTCAAAGTGCCAATAAGTGAACCTCGATATAGGAAGGGACAACAATGTAATGCTGATGGTTTGTGGATTTTCACCTATCGTGGGGGTCTCTGAACATAACTCTTGATAGGTGAGAAGTCACTCTATTTGAGAATTAGGAGATCTGACTATTCCAGGAAAAGAGTGTGGAATGTAAATAAGACAGTTACATATTCAGTTGAAAACTGATTAAGGATTTGGGAATTTCCTAAAATTTAGGAAGTTAAGTTTGGTGACTAAATTAAGTTTGGTAACTAATTAGGGTATCCATAAAATGAAAGCAGGTTGCACACGTAATGTAAACTGCATAGGAGTAAGATTGTGATACGTGCTTCATTTTTCAGTATTTTTATTTTCAGACTCAAAACTTTAAATTTTCTAGGAAATTGATGAGGCCTGTAAGAGAATAAAGCGTGAAGTTGATGATTTGGGCCCTGAAGTTGGTGACATTAAAATCATTCCACTGTACTCTACGCTTCCACCCCAGCAGCAGCAACGCATTTTTGAGCCTCCGCCTCCAAAAAAACAGAATGGAGCAATTGGAAGAAAGGTAATACTAGAAATTTACTAAAAGGCAAAGCTTCTATTAATACTAAAAGCATTGTGAGATGCCAAAGTATATTCAATTATAGAGAAGCTGTGGGTGATTGTGATCTGTATTATATACAACAAAAGTCTTCATTGTAAGTAAAAATGTGTTTAGGTTATTCAAACCTTTTGACTATGTATCTGAAGAATGTACTGCTGATTCTTACAAATGCAGTTCTTCCTTAGCAAGTGGAAGATAGGTTAAAGTGGGTCAAAAAAAGGGGATGCTGGCCAACTGCCATCTTTGTCCTGTTATAGCCATTGCCAAAAACGAAATACTTCTTCCCTTGCTTTTGATTTCTTCCTAAGATTTTCTTTAAGAAAGAAACAGGGATATCGGGGATAGAGAAAGTAAGAATGAGAGAAGCAACCTGGTTAAAGTACTGTATGTACATGTGAAAATGCCACAGTGAAGCCAATTTAAAATTAACACACACTGAAAAAATGATAGACGAGAATGTAAAACAAGTTCTATATGGGCTCTGGATACTATTGGGAGGCAGGAAAATGAATTGAAAGGGTGAAGAGGGAGGAATATGGGCGTAACACTTCGTGTGTGTGTGAAAATCTTAACAGTGAAGCTGTTGAGATAGGTATAGGAAGGGAGAATGATGGGAAGGAATGCATCTGATGAAGTTACATTGTATGCATGTGGGAAAACCTTGTGCTGCAACTAAGTTGATAGTGTTAAATTTTTGTCTATATGTGTGGAATGTTGGCTCTTTTACAGAACTCTAATCAGCATTAATCACTACATAAGTATATGGGCTTTGTGAAAGCAGAAATTATGTCTAGTTTCTTTTGGTAGGTAGTACTCTGACCCTGTGAGGCACTTTGTTGAAATGAATCGAGTGCTAGGTTGAAACAGAGCAGGAAAGATTATAGTGGTTTTATTGGTTTGAAAACTAGAACTCTCATAACATTTACTTTTGAATCTGTCACATAATACATCTCCATATGAGTTTTGTTAAGATTCTTAATCACATTGGTTGATGATTGTCAGTGGGTAACCTTGTTGTAAAGGAATTCATGACTGAAGTAGACCCTGGTCACTGCTAAAAATTTCTTCAGTTTTGTTAATGTTGGAAAAAAGGCATACCTGAAAATTGCCCCATAATTGTTAGGTTTGGAATGTATTGTTTTCTGTCAAAGGGACTAAGGGAACGTCTTTTCTTTTTCTGCTTCCAGCCTTTTTTGCTAATATTTTCAGTGGCGAATGAAAATTAAAAATCAGTTTCTTTGTTTTTAACTTCTTCATAATGTTTAACTGTGTGAATAACTTCTAGAATATGTTAGTTCTATGTGTGTTACCTTGTATATATGCTGGACTTTGGAGAAGACCTGTCATTTTAGGTCATCCCATTAGCATATAATTTTAATGTTTATGATTTTAAAGTTTACAGTTGAGTAACATTGGCATGCAGCAAGATTCGTTGATCTTTTTATGTAGTTCTCTTCTGTGTATATTCATTGACACATATGTGCCTACCACTTTAAAGTTTTCATACCTGAGCTGTCTTAATTATGAGTATATTAGAATTCTGATTTGTTTGGTGCCAATCTTAACTCAGTATAATTTTTTAGATTTTACAGTGTATGTCTGTGGATTACAGTTAGGATTTTTTATTTTTGACTTCTTATTTGTGTTGTTAATCCTAAGGTTGTTAAGAATTACATCTGGCAGAAAAGAATTAATAGTTGGATGCTTACTCTGGGAGCCTTTCCTGGGCTTTTAATTCAAAAGTAAAGGCCACAACACAATTCATGGTGATTCATTCAGCTTATACTGAAAACTTGACAAGAGTCTGTTTCAGTTGTTAGATTGAGAAGACCACCATCATTGCTTCCTATCTCAGGAAATGATGACGGACTTTGGGTGATTTACTTTTATAATGAAGGGAAACACTGAAGCCTAGAATGGTTAGTGCAAATTAAAAACTTCTGTAAAAGTCTAGCTTATAAAAGAGGATCAGCTTGTACATTTAGAGTCTATTCAGATGAGGACCAAGCCCTTGGGATTTTAGGGAGAGAGGTGAGGGATAAGAATTAATGTTCAGACGTGGTGCTATGGCTCAAGTGGTAGGGTGCTATCCTTGAGCACAAAGAGGCTCCAGGACAGAGCCCAGGCCATGAGTTCAAGCCCCAGGACTGGCCAAAAAAAAACGTTCATACTGGTTTAATGACTGAGTGCTAGTATGGGAAAGAATGCCATTCAATTTCAGCTCGGTCTCTGTTTTTTTAAGATGTAGCCACTATTATAGTATTGTGATTCCTTTTAGAAAATAAATGAGTAAAGGCCACAGTTGTTAGTAATTAATGTTTAAACAATTACTGTACCAGTTTCTAGGATTAAACACCCAAAGTGTTAACTGTTGGGGCTGGGAAGGTAGGTTAGTGGTAGAGTGCTTGCCTTGCATGCATAGGTCCTGGGTTCGGTTCCTCGGCACCACATAAGCAGAAAAAGCTGGAAGTGGCGCTGTGGCTCTAGTGGTAGAGTGCTAGCCTTGAGCTGAAGAGCTGAGGGACAGCGTCCAGGCCCAGAGTTCAAGCCTCACGACTGACCTGACCCCCCACCCCCCCAAAAAAGTGTTAACTGTCATTAATAATACTCAGACTTCATTTAAATATGCCTAGGAACACTAAAAGTGTCTTACTGTCTAAAACAGTATTAACTAATTTTTGTGAAGTTTATTTTGTTCGAATACAAAGATAATAGCTAGCTTAGAATAAAAAAGTAAAAAGTGTTGAAAGTTTCTAAATAGAAATATAATACAACTGAAAAGTCCATCAAATTGGAGTAGTATAGTTTTATAGAGAGTGCCTGCCATAAGACATTGTCTTAATTATCTTTGTTTATGTAAGAGAGATTCTATAACTTAGGGTAATAACTGGACAGCTTTGTGGTGTATTAAGGTTTTTAAAGTGGGCTATCTTGGTTGTTTTATGGGTATTCGGAAATTAAGTACCCTTCTTTTGTAAATACTGTATTCCTTTATGCGTGGTTTTAATGCTTTATACTATGTTAAGATTTTTAACATCTGAGAAAAGGTTGAGAATATTCTTATGAAGAAATTTTACTTACTTTGAGACTTTGATATTTAAGTATTTGACTAAACTAAAAGCCACGTTTAGAGTGTTTTCCACATCCTAGGGTATCTTTTTCTCTGGTGCTGGTTCTGGGACTTGAACTCTGCCTGGGTGCTGTCTCTGAGCTTTTTTTCACCAGGCTTGTACTCTACCCCTTGAGCCACAGCTCCACAGTCTTACTAGCTTTCCTGCCCTGGCCGGCTTTGAACTGTGATCCTCAGCTTCCTAACTAGATTCATGAGCCAAATGAAATATTTTTTTTGGGGGGGGGGGTCCGGTCATGGGGCCTGAACTCTGGGCCTGTGCGCTATCCCTCAGCTCTTCAGCTCAAGGCTAGCTAGCGCTCTACCACTTGAGCCACAGTGCCACTTCCAGCTTTTTTCTTTTTGCTTATGTGGTGCTGAGGAATGGAACCCAGGGCCTCATGCATGCAAGGCAAGTGCTCTACCACCGAGCGACCTTCCAAGCCCCCAAAATGAAATTTTTTTATGAATACAAATTAGCCAGTTTTAGAAACCCTCTACCTTAATGCAGTTTACTTTTCTTGGTTTTAGTTATCGACCTCTGTCCAAAAATAGATATAAAATTATACAGCTAAATCATCTGTAGATTTAAATTACATTTTATTTTGAGTGGCCTGATGAAATTGAGTACCTATACTCTTACTGCGTCCTACTCAGAATGTGAATTATCTCTTTTTCCATTGTGTCTGGAGTGCATATATGCGCCTGTTGTTTATTACTTCGTTATCAGATTGACTGTCACAGCAACCATAGTGCTGTGTTCAAATAACCGTTTCTTCACCTAATGGTTTCAAAGTGCAAGAGTAGTAAAGCTCGCAGTTCTATTGTAGGCTTTTGTTCTTCGTTTTGTTCTTTGGAAATGCTGGTGTGACAGGTGTTAGTGATATTATAGTAACTACTGTTACAATTGCTCTATTCCTAATCATTCAAAACATACACATAGGGAATCTTGAATCTGCCACAGATGGCAAAGGTGGGTTGGTCACTACTATAACTCGAGTTTATCATTTCAGAAAGTTTAATCATATTGTGCTCTAGAAAAGTGAAGTGAAATGTTTTTCCTATAAATAACTTAATTTTTTTGCTAAAAGTAATTCAGTCTCCTAAATACATTCAGATCTATGGTTTTTAGCATTACAGAAAATTAGGAACCTTCTATATACTTCATATAATTATAAGCATATAGATTCTATATAGTTTTGGAGGCATTTCTACGCCAAGTATCAATTGTATTCTCTACTGCCCTGAGGCAGTAATATGTAAGTAAAATGCAAAGAGTTTTAAAAGCAAATAGAAGTTACAGGATGTTTTTAAAAGCAGGCATTATTACTTAGCTACTCAAGTTTGAATTGTAGCTCTGCCACATACTCATGTTATTGTTCTTTTTAGATAATGAACCTGACTTTCTAGAAGAATATTACATTCAGATTATTCTTAAGTTCTTCTGTCAACCTTACATGGCTTGTTTATGTTTGCTACATTTTACTATTGATTTAGTGTGCTATCTGTATATTTAAAAAAAATCAGAATATCCTTAAATCACCTGTTTTCTTGTCTTTTTGATATGCATGTGATTTTGAAATGCCAATTAGTAAGAGTTCAAGTTCCTGCCATTACTTACAGAAATCTTCTGTACATCAGGTTTGAAATCAGAAAAATGAACGTTCATATTGTCTTAGTATCGTTTTTAAAAGTAAAAGAGTAGAAATGAAATTCTTTTAGCTCTTAATCATTCATGTACATTTGTGCTAACTAGGCTGGTTCTTGGATGGCTATGTTCTTTCCTTGTGAATAGATCTTTCTTTACCTTCAAGTGCTTTCCTAAACAAATTTCTTCCCTGGAGCCTTCACCCTTTTGCAGTCTTAAAGCACACTTGATATTGTTAATACTCTGTCCATGCCAAATTTTCCCTTACATACCGTGAAACTATGAAAATATTGTCTCTTATCCAATTTATCAGGTCAGCTGCTTGCATATACATCATCTCCAACTGAATGCCAGTAATCTGTTCCTGAAAATCAGGTGTTCTGGGCAAAAATACTAACAAGAAATACCCTTTTTTCATTGTTTTAAAAGAGATCGTATATAATGTGATTCCCGGTTCCCATCGTCTGTTATCTCCCTGAGACTGCACTTTCTCAAACACAGTTGATTCTGATGATCTGCTGATTCTTATTAGAGTGTATTTTTTCTCTATTGTATCATTTTGTTTAAAATGTTGAGTTCATAAAAAATGAAATTTTCCTTTGCAAATTTTATCTGATGTACGTGTGTGAAGTCTGTATATTAAGTAGTATTCAATCTAGGACATCCTGTGAAGTGTGTTTGCATTGCTTTATTAGTACTTTTATTTTGATACCTTACATTTGGATAATCAATATAATGTGTAGTTCAGTGATAATCTATAATGTAATAACTTTGCTAGGAAAGGAATTGCTATTGTAAACTAAATTGAAATTTTTAGTTTAAAATTTTGGTTTGCTTGCTAAACAGCCAATGAAGATAAATCCTTATTGATTCAGAAGTTCTTATTTAGTGTAAATTAATGGCAATCTGAATGTCATGTACTTCTTTTCCTTGGTTTATATTGAAGTTATCTGTACTGTGTTTCTGAACAGGTAGTTGTGTCAACTAACATTGCAGAGACATCTTTGACAATAGATGGTGTGGTGTTCGTGATTGATCCTGGATTTGCCAAACAAAAGGTACATATATTAGTGTTTTAGTTAGATACATTATGTTCATAGGTCAGCAACCATTCATTTCTTTTAATTATTTTCTATTTCCTTTCATTTTTAGAGTTCTACCATATCAGCCCTTTGTTCTGACTGTTGTTCAGACATTAAGACAGTGTTTAATACTTACTCCTAAGCTTGGGCTATGTTCACTTTCCCTTCCCCTTTAGAAATTCTTTAGTATCTTGACCTATATGCTCACTTAACGATATTGAGAGAGTAAATAATAATACAATATAAATGATACAATATTTCTCACAGATAGTACCTTATCCAACCATGTACTTTGACACACACTGAATGAAGATGCTATGTTACTTCTTAAAATAGTGATGACACCAAGAACTGTGCCAAAAGAAGTAGCTGCTCAAAATTTTGCATGTTTTATTTCTCAAAACATCTTTCAAATGAATTGACTACATTTGTAGTTATATTATGTCATTGATTGGAAATTTTCTCATTAGATTGCAAGCAGTTGGCTGACATACAGTCTTAATTCCAAATGTTTCTCTTGATGTCCACTCATAGATGTTGAAATTGAAGGCTCTGTTAGGTGATACTGCTCACTAACGAGCATGGTAGAAAGGAAGTTATTTTTAAATGAGGAGCATTAAAGATTATGTAAGCTATCTTCCATGCTGTCTTTTCATGTTAAGTCTTAGGAATGGTGATAGGAGAATGCCTGGAAGAAAATCTCTTCCTTGAGATAGTGAGTTCTGTTATGGTGGCTGATTCATGGTGACCAATACACTTTGTTTATTTAGCATCAACCGTGAGTTTGGGTGTTTCTGTTGATCCACCTTTGTATTTAGATGAAGAAAGAATCTTTTTCCACATTCCAATAGGTATACAATCCTCGAATCAGGGTTGAGTCTCTGCTGGTGACAGCTATTAGTAAAGCTTCAGCTCAACAAAGGGCTGGTCGAGCTGGACGAACCAGACCCGGAAAATGCTTCAGACTGTACACAGAAAAAGCTTATAAAACAGAAATGCAGGTAAGGGATATTGCTGTACCTAACATTGTTTGGTAGATTGAGTATTAATCAGAAGAAAGTTGAATTCCTTTGCTTCACCCTTTTAGAACCATAAATCCTTAGTTTTTCCCTGTGTGGGGGTTGTGTGGTATAATCTTCAAAATGCTTATACAGTGTTGAGTTGAGGTGTACAAGGCACTGAGATACAAAGACAGCAGGGGGCTGGGAAGGTGGCTCAGTGGTAGAGCACTTGCCTTGCATGCTCGAGGCCCTGGGTTCGATTCCTCAGCACCACGTAAGTAAAAAGCCGGAAGTGGCGCTGTGGCTCAAGTGGTAGAGCGCTAGCCTTGAGCTGAAGAGCTGAGGGACAGCGCCCAGGCCCAGACTTCAGGCCCCATGACCGGACCCAAAAAATAAAAAACAAAGACAGCAGGAAGAATGTGTCTGTCTGCCTTCTCTAGTCTAGTTACACAGTGACTTCTCAGGCAATGAAGTTGAAGCAATGTCAAAACATGTAGCTTACAGGGTGTAGAACACAAACTTGCAGATTCTCTGACAAACATGTTTTTTGTGTTTGCTAGGATAACACCTATCCTGAGATTCTGCGTTCTAATTTAGGATCTGTTGTGTTACAATTGAAGAAACTTGGTATTGATGATTTGGTGCATTTTGATTTTATGGATCCACCAGGTATGCCTCTTAACAATACATTTTATCAGATGTTTAAGCCAAAAGCGTTCCCTTGCAGCTAATTCAGTATATGTATTAAATATACCTTATCGTTTTCTTCAAGTGTGCATTGCGATAGGTCTTAAGTGATAATATTCAGAAGGATACCAACTATTACATGAGGAAATCATCTTTTTTTCCCTTCAGAAATAATTCTAGGTTAGTTGAATTATCATTTGGTAACAAAACTGTGAGAGATGGCATTTCCCTGTTGTCTTGTTGGGAACATAGTTGGAAAAAATATTGCAAAATATTTACATAGTATTTTTAGAATGAAAACAGTATTTTGCTATTTTGTGTGAATCATTGTGTTTGCTGTATCTGTACAACTGCATTAGATGACAGTTGGAGTTTTGGCTTGTGTCCACTGAAAAATGAGTGTTTAGTTTGCACTTTGTCACATTTTTGTTTGCTTAAGGCAACTTGTCTTTTCCACCTAGCTCCTGAAACTCTGATGAGAGCCCTAGAACTTTTGAATTATCTGGCTGCTCTAAATGATGATGGAGATCTGACTGAATTGGGATCCATGATGGCAGAGTTTCCCCTCGATCCACAGCTCGCTAAAATGGTTATTGCAAGTTGTGACTACAACTGTTCTAATGAGGTCCTATCTATTACTGCTATGTTGTCAGGTAATAGAGGGAAAGGAACTGAAAAAAGCCCAGCACTTCAGAGTTTGGGTGGACTTCTTTTTTGTTTGTGTTTTTTAATATTTAGTAAAATAGTGGATTTTACAGATGGTCTTAAGGAACTTACTGTGTTTCCTAAATACCTTGTAAATAGTTTCGTAAATACCAATAGTAGTTACAAAAGTAGTCTTTGTGCACAAAACAGTGAAACATTAGCTCTCTTGAGCAAATAAAATTGCAATAAGCATAAGTTTAATACAGTTGTAACTGAATTCTTTGGTAGGTCTATGACTCTACTTAGAGGTTTATTGAAACTACAAGAATTTTGTTTTAGTACTTGGCACTCTGCAGTGAGCCTGTGATACATTTAGATTGAGCCTCTATACATGCATATATGTGTGTATTTCACTGATAGTCAGATGAACATGACTTTAAATTTAATTTCAAATAAATAGGAGTTTAGATTTAGGATTAACATCAAATCTGATTTTGTTACTCTCACAGTGACAGAAGCATAGTTCGTTAAAGAAAATAAGAATGTAAGCTGAGTTCTATATTTAGTAGCAGAAAGCTTAATTCACAAAGGAATAGAATTACCAAATTAGGAAGACTTACCAAAATGGACAGGAAATCTTGTTAACAAATGAATGATGATTTTTAAGGCTAAAACCGGACAAGTTACTACTGACAAGCAAAAATTATATGTTTCTAGTTTCCATATTGGAAAAGAGCTGACTTCTAATTGCAGAGTGGTTTATGATTCTTTATCACTTAATGCCACAAGTAATTCTGGATTGATGGAATCACAGGATAAAATTTTTTAAATATAAAATTATGGTTCAGTTTAGCTATATGATATATTCAAACGGTATGACTTTTACTTAAGTAGCTCAAATGTTTTCTTGCCGAGTTATGACTGATCAGACTCAGAGCAGATGGGCAGGGCAGTATTGAATCATTTTACTTAAATTGTAGTCTTACTTGCGGAGGTGGTGGTAGGTTGTTGTCTGCCTTTCTTACATGTTTTGTCAGATTCTCCCAGTTGTACTTCTCCCAAGATTTGAGTTTATAGGGAAAGAATGGGGCAAGAAGTAACAGATTGTATACTTGTCTGTTACCTGCTCGGGTTTTATTGCTATATTTAGTTTCTCTTATCACAT
This sequence comes from Dipodomys merriami, assembly GCF_024711535.1. Lineage (NCBI taxonomy): Eukaryota > Metazoa > Chordata > Mammalia > Rodentia > Heteromyidae > Dipodomys > Dipodomys merriami. The sequence goes on from NW_027206512.1 coordinate 52,647,832, forward strand.
ATCCACTATAATACTGTTGTTTGAGTTTAGAATCTTAGTCCTTTAAATTTGTCTTGTGATTAGATCTGAACCTTCCAACTGCACAATTTCGTCTTATTTGTAATAGGAGTGATGCAAACAAAAGTTTAACTGGTTGTTTTAAAACATCAATATGAACTTAGGTTCAGTGTTTTTTAAGACAGTCCATTTGTTGGAAAATGTTGTTAGGGAGAAGTCATGGAACAAAAACGATTTTCTGAGCTTGTAAAGCTTTGTTTGCCACTTCGTTTCTAAAGTTTTGAGACACAAATCAGAAGCCTATAGGGCACTACTTATGCACTCCCACTTAATTCTAGTGGTGAATTCACTTCATACCCACAGTTGTAAGAAGTTTCTGTATTTTTATGAATTACCTTGCTTCAGTTACAGTAAGCAAGACTTCATATTCACTGTGATCATGTTCCATTGTCTTTATTTGGCTATCTTGACATCTTTTTAAAGGGGAAACTGTATGGGAAAGAGTAATTCATACTGTATTTGATCTCCTTGTTGATTACTCCCATTATCTCTTATGAAATGATACTTTGATTTTTTTTATTGATAAAAGTTTTAAGAACTTTAAAAATGTGTTGCAAAGACCCGAGCTTGTTAAGTATTTCTTTTCATACTGCTTTTTATGACTATGGAATTGCTAAAGTTAATTAAGGAAAGTTGTATTTGAAAAATGTAGTGCACACTTTGTAACAACTTAAAGATTTATGTGAATTAATACTGGGGATCTAAACAAATACTGTAGTTAAAACTTTGACCCTTGAAATAATGATTGTTTTGGACTAATTGTCGACTTTTTAAAATACTGGGTTTTGCTTTTGAGGATTCATACCTCTTTTTTTGGTTTGGGGGCTTCATTTGTTGATCCTTTTATTAAAATGCTGCAATGATAGGCTGAATATCTCAGCCTTTGGGATTTTCTTAATTCTTAAGGCGGTTTAACCTTCCACCACTACTGCTATCATCAAACCCAAGATTATTTTATATTTTTTATGTTCACATATGCTTCTGCTCACCGGTGCTAATAGTGATACCCGCCAGTTGGTAATAGCCGCAGAATTAGGGAAAATATCTGATAGAATTGTGGCAGTACAATGCATAGTTGTTGTAGATCTGCAGTGGGCAAGTATTGCTTCCTGTCTTTCACGGCCATTCTGTGGGTTAAATGAATGTCCTTCTAAAAAATTACGATTAACAGGCTGTTGACACCATAATTCTGGTTATTGGTAGAGCTATCAGCACTGGTTTTTGAAATAAGTTGAGCTTTCTAGTAACTTGATGGCCTTCAGAATAGCTGTTTTGATATGCCTACTTTTAGATCTAGTTAAAATAATCAGGTACTCTGTAGCTTTGAAACCCTCTTGTCTTACAGATGTGGTTAGGTGTTGATGTACCAAATCAAGGTAGTAAACAGTCCAAGATGCAGTTGGAGGCCATCCTGCCCTGCCCTATGCTCTGTGAACTGACCTAGCTAGGCCTTGTTCCTCTATCTGTGAATGCGTGACTCATCGATATGGGCGTTTGTGTTGGGCCCATACCAACCTTGTTTAGTCCCACAGTGTTTTGTTCGCCCCACGGAGGCCAAGAAAGCTGCAGATGAGGCCAAGATGAGATTTGCCCACATAGATGGAGATCATCTGACACTGCTGAATGTCTACCACGCTTTTAAACAAAGTAAGTCTAAATTGGATTGCAAGAACTCTTTTGTCTAAATGTCACTTCCAGCGCATAAGATGTTTCCTCATCCCACTTTCATTTATTATCAGTGACAACTCTACATTAGAAACCCAGTGGTACTTTATAAAAATTCCTGACTAGCATTCAAAATAGAAATTGTCAATCTTTTAAAAAACATGTTCAGGTTTATAATCAAGGGAGGAAAAAACCTGAAAAATGCAGGTGATGAAAAACTGAAAGATTTGTATAAACTTTTGTATAATTTGTATAATAAAATACAAATGGTTTAATACTTTTATTTTGATACATTTTATATTTTTAGTGAATAGTTCTGTATTGCTAATATAATACTCTTTGGGAGGCACTGAGGTTTGAACTTTGCTTGGTGCATGCTTATCTGGCACTACCATTTGAGCACACGTCCAGTTCTGCTTTCTGATGTTCTTATTTAAGTTTCAACAAGGATTTCTTTTAAAATAATAGCGTTAGAATAGAAATAGAGAGAATGAGATGCCTTTTATTCCCTTGCAGGAAATGAATGTTAGACTCAATTGCTAGTTATTTTGGAGATGGAATCTAGCCAGGTTCTCTGCCCCGGCCTCATATTATGGTCCTTGATATCTCAGCTTGTTGCCTGGCTAGTTAGGATTACAGATACAGGCCATGGTCACTTGGCTATTTTTAACATTTTTACTAGAAATAACTTTACACAAAAGCTATCAAAAGTGTGTGTGTGTGTGTGTGTGTGTGTGTGTGTGTGTGTGTGTGTGTGTGTGTGTGTTCATAACGTACATACACACATACACATGTATTGTAAATACACGGTAAATGACAGATTTAAATGACATTTCTTTTTCAGACCACAAGTGGTCTGTAGACATTAAAGGGGAACAGTTTAACTCTACCGTTGGCTCAAAAACATTGCTAGCATTGCTGTTTGTAGGTGTTAATTCTGTTAAAACTGGCAAAGAAAAGTAATCTTTGGCTGGGTGGGAGTGTATTTAGTGGATGATTCATACCCAGGACCCATTAAGTAAGTATTTGTGTATGGTCTCTATAAAAAGCAAGTGTTGAGTTACCAACAACAATAAATCCTCACACTTAGTACTCGCACCAAAAAAATTTCCTGTGTGTATTGTTTCTCTACATACCTATCAAGACAAAGGTTATTTATCCAATAACAAAATGGTAGGACCAAGGAGGAATACTATGCCATGTTAGTGTATGTTGTAGAAGCTGGAGAAAGAGTAACATGGTTCTACATTTTATGCTTACTTTCCCCTTCGCTTTTAGTAAATCCTTTTGGTTTTATTTGTCAAAGGATATGTGTGTACATGATTCTGTTTTCCAACACTAGTGTCTTTCAGAGAGGTCTTACTGTAGAATTTCTTATTCTTGACACTACAGTTTTGATGGGTAGCAGTTGTTGTGTATTTGTGAACTCTTCAGTAGAAAATACTGTCCTTTGATAATACATGTAATGAAGTTACTTTGAAGTGCTATCCATAGGCCTGTTTATTAAACATAGATACAAGTTCCAGGCATCTTTATAAACTTGTATCACTAGTATATCAAAATTTAGTCTCTTTGGGCTTATGGCGCTGTAACTGGGGCATAATTAAAGAACAATAGTCACTTGAAATTCATGTTTACAACCTTATGATGACATTGATTATCTTAATCTTAAGGCTGTAATTTGTCTGAAAATGAGCTTGTAAGACATGGCATTTTATCAGTCTTCCTGTCTATTAAGCCATCTGATGGAAACACCTGTGTGAATATTAATGGATAAATAAGAGAAGTTGGTTCAGACATAATCACTTTGCAATCCAATACCCAAAAACACATTAGTACTGTTTCTGATTTTGAGCTACAATACAGCTTTTTAAGAAATTTAGTAACATTAGAGTTCATTTTTTAAAAGAAAATGATGTGGGCAATTCCCTTTCTGGATTATTTAGCTTAACAATTTTCCTCTTAAATTAGAAAATAGTCCTGTGTGGATGATTCATTGTCCCTCTCTTTTCCTCCCCTCCAACTTTTTAGATCATGAATCGGTTCAGTGGTGTTATGACAACTTCATTAACTACAGGTCCCTGATGTCTGCAGACAATGTACGCCAGCAGCTATCGCGAATTATGGACAGATTTAACTTGCCTCGTCGAAGTACTGACTTCACAAGCAGGGACTATTATATTAATATAAGAAAAGCTTTGGTTACTGGCTATTTTATGCAGGTATGTGGACAATTTAGGAATGCATAATTAAATGTTTGTATATAATTTTATTTCTGTTAAAGGCCTTTGGTTCACTTAAAAGTAAATTTTAGAGCACCTATAAAAATCAGAAATTTTGTCAGCCCTAGTCCCTTCAAAGAAATTAGTCAGAAATCTATGTCTAGAGAATAAATTAGTGTAGTAGATGGCAAGGTTAGTTGTCCAGTTGGGTTGGAAATAATTTTCAGAATTACCTTAAAAATTATTATAATATTTGTTATGCCAAATACTAGATGGAAACTTTGGTAGATACAAATGTAAATTCAGCTCTTTACTTTGTGTGTATGTGTGCGCCAGTTTTGGAATTTGAACTCAGGGCCTGGCTGCTGTCTAAACTTTTTTGCTCAAGGCTAGTTAGTGCCGTACCATTGAGCATTTCTATATAAAAATAATAAATAGATGGTAGTAATAACCAAGACCCTTGGGGCTACTACATAAGAGAAAAATGTGTTTTTGAGATAAAGATGGTGACAGAAAAGGCTTTATTTTCTTGAAGTGTGTTGTTTTCTTAAAGTGTGTGTTATAACAAATAAAAGGTAAGTACCATGTACATTTAAGCAGTACAAAACAAATGTTTGAAAAAAAATCTCAGTCTCCTGGCAATAATTGCTTAAGTGGGGTTGATTTTTAATTATTTCTCCTGTCTCTTGCTTGCATGTTCATATTCTCCATCTTTGACCAATGTGTTAAGTCTTATGGCCACTTGTGCTCAGTGGATATAGAATGCACCTAAATGCCTAAAATGCCAGAGTCCAAAATCAAAAGAAATCCTGTGAAATGTGTAAATCAAAAGTCATAGAGTACTTAACACGATAAAAGAGTTAGGTGAATGATGTAGTTGAATTTTTTCTTAATTATTATTAAATCTGTACTAGCATATATTAGTTGTTTTTTTATATGCTTCTAATTTTTAATGTGAAAAAAGTTGGATAAAATAATATTCAAGTTTATGTTAATAGTCATTCTCTTTTTAGGAAAAACTGTCCTAAACAATGTTTTTGTAGTAGCTAGCACCTAGTAAGTGCCTAATGTTTACAGAATGATTGTGTGATTTTGAGTTTGTTCCACTTTTATTTTTTTGTTGTGAAAGTACCGTTCATGGGTAATATGAGTACATTTCTTATCAAGCATTGTTGCCTCCTCCTTTGTTTCTCCCCTTCCCATCCCATCTCCCCCCCCCCCGCCCCCCCCCCCCCCAGTTTGTTCTACTTATGAACAGCTTTTTTTTTTTTTTTTTTTTGGTACCAGTCCTAGGGCTTGAACTCAGGACCTGGACACTGCTCCTGAGCTTCTTCAAAATTTTTTCACAGTTAGTAGTCTACCACTTGAGGCACAGTTTGACTTCTGGCTTTTTGATAGTTAGTTGGAGAGGAGAGTTCAACAGACTTTGCTTCCCAGTCTTCTTTGGACCACAATTCTCAAATTTCAACCTCCTGAATACCTAGGATTACAGGTATGAGCCACTGGCACCTGGCTCATGAACTTGTTCATACATGAAGTAGTAAAATTGAAAAGGGCCAACTTAGGCTGGTGCTATATTTAGCTAAATGATCTCACCCATCAAAATGTTGGATTATGAAGCACGTGAAGGACCAAGTGCTCATGACTCATGCTTCTAATTGTAGCTATTCAGCAGGTCAGTATCTTGAGATCATGGTTCAAAGCCAGCCAGAGCAGGAAAATCCATGAGAATCTTTTATCAAATTAGCCATCAAAAAGCTGAAAGTAAATCTGGCTTAAGTGGTTGATTGCCAGCTTTGAGCAAGGGACAGTGCCTAGGTCCTACGTTCTAACACACACACACACACAGTGCCTAGGTCCTACGTTCTAACACACACACACACACACACACACACACACACAAAGATAACATGTAACAACACCTCTCTCCTTCCATTCTTACTCTCTTCGTGAGCTACTGTTTTCTTTTGTTCTTTTTACTTTACCTTACATATAAATCTGGTCATTGTTCATTTATTACTTCTTGGCACAAGAAAAACCATATAGTAAATATTAGGCTGTGCAGACATAGTAGATCTTTGTCTCAGTTGCTCAGCTCTGTGTGGCCTAGTAGTGGAACAGCATCCAGAGACAAATAGATGCTTTGTGTCCAGTAGAACATAGGAGTGCTGAAAATGAATGTCATGGATCTTTGTTTCTATACTTAACAAGAATGTTTCTATTGATTATTTTTTCCTCTAAACATTTAAAAATGTATAAGCTATGATGTGCTCACAGACCTTATAAATACAGGCTGTGAGTTGAGTTGGCCTAAAGATTATACAAGGCTGATCTCTGGTTTTATTGATGAGAAATAGGAATAGCCATAGAATAAACAGCAAAACATGAAGCTGAATTTCCTGGTGTTGATTTCAGGTGGCACATCTAGAACGAACAGGACATTACTTAACTGTGAAAGATAACCAGGTGGTTCAGTTGCATCCCTCTACTGTTCTTGACCACAAACCTGAATGGGTGCTTTATAATGAGTTTGTTCTAACAACAAAGAATTACATCCGGACATGTACAGATATCAAGCCAGAATGGTAAGTGCACTTTCAGATTTTGTTAGTGTTTGGTCAGAATAGAATCTGGCTTTGTAGCCTGAGTCATGGCCTCTCTTTGCAAACTGGATAACTTGGTTTTCTCCTCAGTTAGGGATGGATACATGAGTGTGTATATGCATATATATGTGTGTACATACATACACACACATAAATATACATGCACACATATACCTGATGGCATGATTATCTTGTAATACAGTCTTTCCTGTAGTGAGACGACAGTGGGAGTGTTACTGTGGCAAAGTAGTGCTCCCATCAGAGTCTTTAGTTTTGCCAGAACCCATTCTGCAACTCAGGATAGGAAATGGCACTGGATGCACTTATGTCAGGTGGTGTCGCTTGCTTAGTATTTGGCGTCTTTCCTACGCTGATATATGACTTTTGACAGTTAAATTGTGTAGAACATTACCATTTTATCTGAAATGTTTTGTTGAGAAAACTTGTATAGCTAAACTTTCTAAAAGATTGTGGTCATATATTCTTCAGGATGTAGAGTTATAGTCATATTCATTAAAACATTGAAAATGAGAAGATGCAATCTTCTTGTCTTATTACCATAACCTTGAAGAGTCAGTCAGGTCAAGATACTGTGCTAAAGTGAAATCAATAGCCTTGCTTGTTGCCATCTTCACATTTTTAAAAGAATATATTTTGAGGTTCTTCAAACTTATGGTAAATTAAACAGAAAATTCAGCATTTGTAATTTTGATCATTATAGATGGCCTTTGTTCACCAGGATAGTATTGATTAATGCCTAACCTATTGGCAGCTTTAATAGTTGAATTAAATGTTAACTTGGTGGTTTTATTCCCTCCTCCTGGACAGGTTGGTGAAAATTGCCCCTCAATATTATGACATGAGCAATTTCCCACAGTGTGAAGCAAAGAGACAGTTGGACCGCATTATTGCCAAACTTCAATCCAAGGAATATTCACAGTACTGAACTCAATACTTAGAACTGAAGTTATTCAGAGGACAGCTTTAAAAGATGAGTGAACTCAAAAGTTCAAGTTGTGCTCTTCATGTTGGTTCAATAATGGCCTTTATTTGAAAGCTTTTTAATTTTTCTTTACAGTAAATATTCCATTCTGATTTCATAAATTAAACATTTATGCCTCCCTTTTGTGTTGACACTGTAGCTCATACTGGAAAAGTCGATCAATGTTTTGCAGTTTATTGAAAGTAGTTCTATATATAACAATGTTATGAGCATTTCTTTAGAAATGGTTGAAAATGCTTCTAAAATGTGATTATCGACCATGGTATGCATGATCGTTGTAATTGTTGACATTCCTTTTAGAAGTTGTGAAATGTTACAACTTGTGCTTATGTAGACACATCTTCTGTCTCAGTACAGAGGCACTGACTTCAATAAAGTCTATTTATACTAAATTTGGCCAAAGCCCTTTGGTATCTTTATTCCAGTCTCCATGAATATAGTTGGTTCTCTTCCCAAGTGTGGGGCTTTTTCCTTTTTTATTATAATTATACCGTTAGTATGTATTTAGCATCTTTTCCAAGGAGTACTCTGTAGATAAAGTAGTCATTAAAGCGTATTTCAGAGCATATTGTAGCACTTTGTTAATCAGTACGTGACCTAGTGGGGTAAATGTGTAATATTTTTTGAAATTGGATTTCAAAAAACAGAATAATGAATGAGTTGCTGTCCCTTTGTCTTAAAGTTCAGTTTATGTGGCTGATTTGTTACATTTTTGTCATGTTTTATACTCAGATGGACAATTTAAGCACTCACCTCTGAACATGTTTATTTGTATTAGATAGGAAGGCACAGTTGTATTTTAGATCTTAACCAGTTTTACTGTATTTCCAGTGTTGGAAGTTTTATGCAATACATGAAGTAATTTGTACAGTGTGTTGAACTGAGAATTTAACCTTTATTTCCTTTAATAAGCATTGACCCTTTGGAACCAAAAGACAAGATGTTTGTGGCCCATCTAAGATGCTATAATAAATTGTTTCCATTTAAAGGCTAACTACTGTAATTTTTAATGTCCGAGCCTCCCCTTTTGTTCTTTAAAAAATTTAATGCGAAAAGAAATTTGTTACATATGTGTTGTTGGGAAAGTTTCATATGTGACATAGGGAGAGAGTGCCAATGTAGGCTTTTTAGTGTTCCTCGTGGTTGAAAGCATTGCATTTGTACATGGCTTCATTTTCTTCCCATAGGAGTATTTATATACCAGGGTAAAACTTGAGGTTCCTTTGAAATACTGGTTTGTCATTTGTTGGGACTCACGTACTGTTTTTATTTTTTATTTATAACTGTTCTCACATTGAGAATAGATGACCGGAAGTGGCTGAACAAACCAGGCTCCTGCTCCCCACCGTGGTGTCACCACATAGCTTCCAGATTGGCTAGGGCCATGCTCAACCAAACTTGGGCATTTCCTTGAGCATTTCTTGCACGTTTTTGACAAACGTATGTCTTCTAATCCTTTATCTTAGAGATTAGGCACTAAATTGGGTAAGAATTACAGTTTTCCTTGAGAATATAGCCATGACTTATTAATCTTTTTGTGGCATAAGAAAATTGCATTCTAATATTCCATTCAACACTGACACTCAAAGTCTTTTCAAAGGTAATCTGATAGGGTCTCCTTCCTTAGCTCTTAGATCTCCCATGTTCTTTCCCTTTCTTCCATGTTCCACAAGAGACATCAGCAAGTAGAACCAATGACCCTGTGAAAGTTGAGGAAATGAAGAGGGATGAGTTAAGTGAGATAAAACACCTTACAGTAAGTCTGCTTAGCCAGAATCAAACCCAAACCGGAAGCATTCCATACCCAACCTTTTTTTTTTTGTAGAGTATTTAACTCAGAGATCCTAGAATTTTAGGTTTATAAGATACTAACAAGCACTTAAAAACAATTGGGGTGATCGTCCTTCTACTCAGGTGGGTTTTTTTTTTTGTTTTTGTTTTTAGGAAAACTGCAGAATGCCACACATAGCTCCATAGGAAATACTAACTAAAACTATTTGTGATGCCTTGATTCTCCATTTTTATTTTAGAACATAATAAAATAAGGCTGCTAATTGCCATTTAGTTCTCAGTAGTTTGTATTTGGGCTGAGTAGCCTGTTTCCTTTCCTCCTTCCCCTTCCTCTAACATGGATTGTGGATGTTATAAACGTTACATGCCTGGTGTTCTCTAAAGTGTAGTGGTCTACACTAGCAAATGCAATTGGACTTGTATATCCCGAAGACCATGCCTGCGTCACTTTTTTTAAAATAGTTTTGTTTGACAATAAGTTTTACATAAATTATACAAATTTCACAGTATAGTGAGATAGTGATACTTACAGTCACAAACACATTTTAACCTATAAAAGGCAAATTGTCATTATCAAGGTCTATAAAGTTTGTGAATTCTATGAGCTTTGACAATACAACTATTTCTTCCACATCTTCCACATGTACATTTCTTTCCTATTGCTTAGTGTCAGCTGTTTCCTCTTTGCCTCTCATTCTCTCTCTCCCATTGCTGCCCTTGAGTTGCTTAGTTCATTTTCATCAATGTCTAGTGCAGCTGATGGGCCTCTCTGTTGTATATGTTCCCGTTGCCCTCTGATTCTGTGCCCTCCTCCTACCTTTCCTCAGACGTGCACGTATATGTACCGTACATGTGGTCAAGAACACGCAGTCATTTAGAAATGATACAACAACAAATTAAGTAGAGGTTCTTTGTTTCTTGAGTCCTATTTACTTCATCTATCTCTTTGCATTTTGAATTTAACATCCACATATCAGGGAGACCATGTGCTATTGGCATACCTTGCCCCAAATTATTTTTTCTAGTTCCGTTTCCCTGCAAATGCCATTATTTTGGCCTTTCTAATGGCTGCATAATGTTCCATTGTATGTAGGCACCACAATTTTTGGATCCATTCATCTGTAGTGGGGCAATTGGGTTGTTTCCATATCTTAGTTATTGTGAATAGTGCTACAGTGAACTTGGAGGTGCATGTGTCCATGTATCCTTATTCCTGTTGTTCAGTGTGGATGCCTAGGAGTGGTATGGCTGGATCATGGGGGAGGTCTATATATTAAGCTTTCTGAGGTAACCTCCAGACTGTTTTCCAAAATGATTGTATTAGTGTGTGTATTAGTGTACATTCTTACCAGCAATGCAATAGGGTTCCTCTTTTTCCACATTCTTGCCAGCATTTTCGTTGCCTGCCATCACTTCTATCAATACAACATAAAATTACTTTAACCTTTCAAGCAACCACACTGCACCTGTATTAATCTTCCTATATAAATCTAGGACGTCTTAATGCATAGGAGTTTTAAGCCTTGTGAGGAGACCGGGAAGAGCCTTGGCAGTCTTTAGGCACCTTAGTTGGTCTTTGGGAACTTCAACAGTTTAAATGGCCCATGGATGATTAGCTTACTTTTTTTTTTTTTTTTTTTTTTGGTCCGGTCATGGGGCCTGAACTCTGGGCCTGGGCGCTGTCCCTCAGCTCTTCAGCTCAAGGCTAGCGCTCTACCACTTGAGCCACAGCACCACTTCTGGCTTTTTTCTTTTTGCTTATGTGGTGCTGGGGAATTGAACCCAGAGCCTCATGCATGCAAGGCAAGCACTCTACCACTGAGCCACCTTCCCAGCCCATTAGCTTACATTTTTTGTTTGGGTTTTTTTTTTTTTTAACTGTATTTTTTTTTGTCTTTTCTTTTTTGGTACTGGGGATCGAACCCAGGACGTTGCACTTGCTAGGCAAGCGCTTTGCCACTGAGCTGCATCCCAGCCCTAGCTTACATTTTTAAGAAAGGCAAATGTTTTTGAACAGTCTTAGAATTATAGTAAAACACTACATATTCAGATGCAACTTTTGTTTACTAGATTTGAAAGGAAAGCTGGTAGGTTTGGTAAATGTGAAAGTTACAGGCTTTTGTTTTTTTTTTAATACTAAGGGATTCTTTTCAGGAATTCTTACTGGTCTATACTGTACCCATGAATAAAGCGACCTATTGGTAAGCGTTGCACAAGTGGTCAGTGACTTAATTCTGTTGGTAACATTGGCTGGCTGGCTTAGGGAAACTTTGAGCTTTGCATAATTGCTCACTTAGGACAGAGTAGCAAGTCAGCTCTTTGTAGGCACCTCTGCCATTAGTTATGTTCAAAGACCACCTTGAACCTGAGAGTTGAGTGTTCGGCAGTTGTCTTTTTAAATTGCTACAGGGATATTTATTCCCTTTTAGGATGCTTGTATTGAAGACTGGTCATTTGTTAAATAGATCATGGAGAGTTGAATTTGAATCAGAAATAACATGGGAAAATGACATATACCATAAGTAGTTTACTTGATAAAATTTCTTAGTGGAGCTTAGAATTTTAGTGGTATAAGTTATTACTCTTTTTTTTAAAGCACCAACTCTGAAGGGCATTGTACAAAAGACAGCTCTTAAAAATAGATTTTTCCAATTACAGTCAGGTTAGGATTTAAAAGATGTGTAGAAAGAACTGTAGTTTGAAGTAAAGTGTGATGAAGTGGTCAGAAAAATAGAGAGAACATACCAGAAGTCAGAAATGGAGGATAGGTGCTGATGAGATAACTCACAACCTTGAAGCTGCCCACACAAGATGAGCCATCAGAACAGATCTTATTAGAAATTTAAGACCTGCTTGATTGGATATAATTTACATAGAGTGAACTGTTCTAATTTAGATAGACAGTTTGATATGCGTAAGTAGTTGTATGATCACAATACAATATTTTGAGTATACTCAAACCGTCTCTACCTATCTCTTTGTATAGGTAGTTACCTTTCCTCTAGTCTTAGGTACTTTGGGACTGCTATTTTTCTTTGAATTTTACCTTTTCCAGGTGACAATAAATGAAATCTTCCAGGTATAGTGGGTTATTTCTTAAGATCTGTGTTGCAGGGATCCACACATGCTCTGTTTAAATCTTGCTAAGTACTATTCTGTTGCCCAAATGCTACATGTATGCATTTATTTCCCAGTTAGAAATAAACTTTCTAAATTTGGTGGTTAGGAATAAAGCTTTTTGTGTGCAGGTAGGGTTTGGTTTTTTTTTTTTTTTTTTTTTTTGGTCTTTTTGTTTTTTTTTCTTTCAGTAACTGAATTGGGATTTCTGGATTACATGTTAAATGCATGCATGACCTTTATAAAAACTGCCCAGCATATTTTCAGAGTGCTGTTCCATTTTGTTCTACACCAGCAATATTGAAGGGTTTCAGCTGCATTCTTGCCAGCATTTTATAGCTACCTATTTTTATTTCATATTTTAGTGTATCACTGTGGTTTCAGTTTGCATTTCACTAATAACTAATGAATGTGCTTGTTTCTCTTAGGTCAAGTGACTGGTTAGTTAACTTTATAACTTGTGTCATTGTTGAATGTAAGAGTTCTTTTTTTTTAATGTATTCTAGATGTTTTTTTTGGGGGGGGGTGTCTGGTTGTGGGGCCTGAACGCTGGGCCTGGGCACTGTCCCTCAGCTCTTCAGCTCAATGCTAGCACTCTACCACTTGAGCCACAGCGCCACTTCCGGCTTTTTTTTTCTGCTTATGTGGTGCAGAGGAATCAAACCCAGGGCCCCAAGCATCCAAGGCAAGCACTCTACCACTGAGCCACCTTCCCAGCCCCTCTAGATAGTTTTTGCAAGTGTTTTTTCTAGACTGCTGCCAACTCCAACTTTATCAATAGTTTCTTTTTATTACTGTTCTTTTTGGGGGAGGGGCAGGAGGGAGGAGTGTTGTCTTGGATGGCCTGTCTTTTTGGATCAGGATTCCTTTTGAGGGTGTGTTAAGAGGGTAGTGGGGCCCAGGTGGGGTTAGAGCTGGATCCCCATCCTGTGAGGAATAAGGACAGGTGAGGGCACTGGGTTTGAGCAGAGCTCTGGGAGGCCATGATGGTAGGTAAGAATAGGTTTGCTTTCAGTACAAAGGATAGCTTGCCAAGAGGAGGGCGTCAATGCAGAGCAAAATGGTCTTCAAACAGTTGGTTTATAGGTGCATGTGATGCCTAACATGGGTGAATCTACTGACATCTCAGTTGCTGCTCAGAGAGGAGAGTGGCAGTGAGGGAGGTTCTTGCAGAGAAGCATAGCAAGAGTGTTGTGAATTTGAAGTTGCATGCATCTAGCTCTTGGGTTTCTAGTCAGCCAGCTATGGAGGTTCAAGATAGAAGTAACGGGCAGGCATTCACAAGCACCAGGTGCAACCTGCCTCTCTGTGTTTTATATGGCCCTTGGGGGGTATTGCAAGCCAAATGGAGCCATTATTTTAAAATGGAGCATGCTTACATAAAGATTTCAAAACAATACATAATTCTGGCATGGACAGACCTGCTGGAATTTCAGCAGGACACCTTGTAGTGGAATTCTTCAGTTTGCCAGCACCCTCGCTCACTGTTATTCCAGCTACCCCACCCTGGGCACTGAATGGGAAAGCCAGTCGGCGTTGCTCTCAGCTCTCAACGCTGACTTCTCAACTACCTGCTGCCAAGTCCCCTTAGCCTGTCACCTGAGGAGCTTGGATACCTGAGCCTTGAGCTGCTAGCTCCAGGAAGCTGGTGCCCAGGTGCTGCACTAGTCCTCATCACGGGAAAGGACGTACAGCTGTTTCTGACACTGGTGGTATGGTCCCAGGAAAATGAGTGTGTAGACATTTTCATGTATCTTGGATCCACCTCTGAAAGGGTCTGACCAGATCTTTTTTCGTGGTGGCCTGCTTTCTTATTGTACATTTTTTGTGTGAACCTGTGTGTTGTGTTGTGTTTTGTGTTAGGTTGAGTACCCTAGGCAAGTGCTCTACCTCTTAAGCTGGCATTTTTGTATTTTGTTCTTGAGTGACTCAAAACAGGGTACTCTGCCTTACCTCTGGAGTAGCTGGAATTACAGGTATGTGCCACCACACCCAGCTTCAGTACAGTTGTTCTTTGTAGAACCACTGGTTTGTATTTTAAAAACATCATCCAAAAGGAATTCATTTGGTATGCTGGAAACCTTTCCAGAGTGAACTTTATATTCTCTGCTTACTTAAAGCCTTTTTACCCTTTGACTTGGAACAGTCTTGATGATCTATTTTCCCATCTCTCTACTGGAATCTGGTCAGAAATATTTGGGGTTCTTTTTAGACTGAGTTTGTTTTTTTTTTGTTTTTTTTTTTTTTTACTGGGATTGGGGCCATGTCATTTGCAAGGTCCCTAGTAAAGCAGCAGGCCCAGTACATGGTAACTTTTCAGCAAGTCTCTTTGAAATCTGATTGCTACGATTTTGTGCTTGGCTTTCACAGCTGTCCTCTTACTAGTGGTGACAACACTTACCTTCATAGATCTCTCACACGCACACACATAAACACACACAAGCAGACCATTAAGCAAGAGACTGGATTGTCTAAAAGTGCATATAATGAAATGTTATTCTCAGTATAACAGGTAGACCAGCTAATCTGGGCTTTAAGACCTAGCTCTCTATATAGCAGTGAGAAAGAAGGTAGGTTTTGACTTCCTGAACTGAATAGAAAGATGATTGATTTTAATAGTTATTGCCAAAGTGGTTGGCTTTAGTGAATGAAGTATTACACAACCAATAATCTGGTCTCTAGAGGGTTACCTGTAAGTGGCAGCTTTTACTTTTCCACTGTTACCAATAGATAGAACTAAATATGGATAGCTCATGGACCCTGAATAAAGGTCTTTATGTGAACTTGGAAACATTTATTGTGGCTTACTCCTAGAGGTCACAGTAATCCCTAACTCTTCAGATTCTTAGCTGAAGACTGGAAAGGGTTATGTGTGGACACTGCTATGAGTATGATTGGAGGAAATCACTTTCCCTGAGTGGACACCTGCAGGGCAGGCCATGCTTGTAAGGATGCTGATCACATCCACATTATGAATAGAATGTGCTGTCTGATCATGTTTATAGGTAACTGCTGCACTGAAGGCAGTATCTGATTATAAAAACACAGCTGAAATGTTTGTCTGCAAGGAGAGCTTAAGACATGGTGTACTTTCTAAGGATTCAGTTAGGATTCCAGGGCAAAACTTATTTGTTCTGACCTTCCTTTGTAGTCTCCTGAGGGGGCTTCAGGACAGCTAAATCAGCTGGAGGTACTTAAGCTGACAGATGGTAAACTCTGGCTTACAGCAATTACTTTTCTTTTGTAGTATCCTTTTTCCAAGTTCCAAGGAAGAAAGAAATAATGGCATACATAAGGTGCCTCGTTTGCTGTCCTTCCAATTAAAATGTGCAGCTTTTCTATTAGATCTAGAGAATAATTTTTAGGAATAAGCTTCATCTGCCAACTCTTTATCCAGTTAGTAATTATATAAAGACCTAGTAGTAATCTAAAAGTTTACCATAGTGATTGGATTTCCTACAGGAATTTTTTTTTTTTTTGTCGGTCGTGGGGCTTGAACTCTGGGCCTGGGCGTTGTCCCTCAGCTCTTCAGCTCAAGGCGAGCGCTCTACCACTTGAGCTACAGCGCCACTTCCGGTTTTCTTGTGGTTTATTGGAGATAGGAGTCTCACGGTCTTTCTTGCCCGGGCTGGCTTTGAACCGAGATCCTCAGATCTCAGCCTCCTGAGTAGCTAGGATTACAGGCGTGAGCCACCAGCGCCCGGCCCTACAGGAATTTTTTTATCTGTTTGATTTCTTTTTTTTTTTTTTTTTTTTTTTCGGTCCGGTCGTGGGGCCTGAACTCTGGGCCTGGGCGCTGTCCCTCAGCTCTTCAGCTCAAGGCTAGCGCCCTGCCACTTGAGCCACAGCGCCACTTCCGGCTTTTTTCTTTTTGCTTATGTGGTGCTGAGGAATCGAACTCAGGGCCTCAGTCATGCAAGGCAAGCGCTCTACCACTGAGCCACCTTCCCAGCCCCTATCTGTTTGATTTCTTTGTGGTCTGTTTTTAAAATGTTACTATTTGTTTCCCGTAGTGATTGGATTTCCTATAGGAATTTTTTTTTATCTGGTTTCTTTGTGGGGGGTGTTTCAGATGTTACTGTTTATTAGAAAACAGGAACTAAGGAAAACAGCTAAATGGCTGTTCATCACTTCCACTCATTTCTAAGTCATCTGCTTTCAGACTATGGCATTGCAACCCTGATTTTTCACTGTTTGAGTATTAAAGCATTTGAGATAAGCCCTTGGTGTTGAGGAAATCCTGAACCTGGCGCTGGGGGTTAAAAGAAATCCAATGACAGGCTGTGAAATAGTGTTGTCATAACTTATCAGTGGCTAGTAAATAGGGCAGTTGCCTTCTGACACCATTTTGAGTGAAAGCAGTTTAATTGCATTGCTTCTGTTTAGATAAGCATGTGGAAGGGATCCACAGTCAAATGTGAGTACCACAGTTAAAGTGTTTCCATTATATAAGATGGATTTCATAAGTGATATTTTTTCCCTGAAGTTCCACTCTACATCAAAAGTTACTGGAAAAATGCCTCACTTTATGTATACATGGAGAAATTTCCCCTGGAGTGGTTGTAAAACAATAGGAATTTGCAGATTCTTAATTGACAGAAGGCTAATTTATTCCCGAATGATTCACCTCCCAGATCTTGTATGTTAACTGATTCCAGTTAAGGATTTATTTTTTAGCTGAGTTAGTTTCACTTGAAAATGACTTGCCCTGTTGAGTGAGGCTTCTAGTTTCTGGCTGTATCACATTGGTGCTTTTAGCCTGGTTGCCTCTTACACAGCATAAGCAATAAACAAACCACTAAGTATTTGCTATAGTACTCAGAGGAGGGTTGCAGCCATTTGAGCTAATTTTTGTATGCATTGTCAATTCAGATTTTCTAGTAGGTTGAAAATCCACTTTGGTTTGCAGTAGTGATAGATTTTATCCTCTGATGAGTCAACTTTATTTATTTATTTATTTATTTATTTATTTATTTTGAAAGAGAAGAGTTTTAACCTTTGAGGTCATCTGGCACTTTAAAATTCAAAATAAGGATCTGACTCCTTGACTCTTAAAATGATACTTTGTGTTTTTTTTTTTTTTTTTTTTTGCAATTGGAATAACTATCATAAAATCAGAGAAAGCACTGGGAAAAGATCTCCAGAGTCATTGATTTCAAACTCTCATTTTCAGGGGCTGGGAAGGTGGCTCAGTGGTAGAGCGCTTGCCTTGCATGCATGAGGCCCTGGGTTCAATTCCTCAGCACCACATAAGCAAAAAGAAAAAAAGCCGGAAGTGGCGCTGTGGCTCAATGGTAAAGGGCTAGCCTTGAGCTGAAGAGCTGAGGGACAGCGCCCAGGCCGAGTTCAGGCCCCACGACTGGGACCCCCCCCCCCAAAAAAAAAAAATCAAACTCTCATTTTCAAAGACAGCCAAGACCCAGCGATAACCCAAGTTTTGTTCAAGGTCACCCAGTTTTTTGTCTCCCTATTCCAAGCGAGGCCTTCTTCCTGTGCAGCGTATTCCCGCTGATATTTGTTTTATATTAATCCCAGTTGATTTTCTGATTTTTCCAAATAAACAACTTTTTATTTTGTGCTTGAATTCAAGGCCTGGGAGCTGTTCTGATGAGCTTTTTTGTTCAAAGCTAGTGCTCTACCCACTGGAACCATAGTTCCACTTTGGGCTTTGTTTTTTGAGGGGGGAGGGGTGGTTAATTGGAGATAAGAGTCTCACAGATGGTCCTGCCAAGGCTGGCTTCCAACCAAGATCTTAAGATCTTAGCTTCCTGAGTAGCTAGGATTACAGGCAAGATCCGCTCAAACAACTGGTTTTTGTTGCTTTTTTGTTTTGTTGTGTTTTGTTTTGTTTTTTACTGTGCCAGTGGCTTAAGATTATCAAGATAAACCTTGGTAATAGTTACAAAAGAACATCTTTTCCTGTTACCTTAGCTAAGGGCATTGGCTAATGGATTAATCACTTGATTAGTTTCTAATACTGAAAAAAATCCTATTTTTGCTTTTTCAATTGAACATCATTTCTTTAAGGCAAGGACTCTGGGAGAAAAACACTTTAAATTTTGTCTTACCTCTACATTTGTCTGACATATAGTTAATATCCATGTGCTACAGTGAGCCCAGCCAAGGGCATGAGGTGCTGATGTTAAGTATCCAGCCCAGGAGTGGGGTGCTATATTTATGTTATGTTATTTCCTTTGGTTCCTTATGTTCAAGTTTGCAGGGAGCTGGCAGATCCATGTTTAGGGTTAGTGTACTGTGCAGCGTTGTGCAAACTTCGTATTGGGTTTTCTGTTTGCTTGCTGATGTATTCCAATGATCACATGTAATGAGTTAATTTCCATTCTGGTTTGGTGAGGGGTGAGTTTGGTAATCACTGACCAATGCTATGTAAACTCCATGATCCCCGTGGTGAACACAATTACTATTCCTCAAGTAGTTCTGCTTTGAACATATGATAGGTTTACACTTACCCCTTAAAAAGTTTAGAGTGACCAGATGAGTAGTTGACACCATGAGGACTGAGCCCAAGTATTGAGTCACCATGTCCCCTCGCCCTTTGACAGGTCACATTCCACAGAGCAGAGCTTCTAGCTGAATCAAGATGGAGATGATCAAGAAGTCGACCAAGCTTGTAGAAATCTAAGGTTTGGGGCTCTTTATTACCATATACCTCTGCTTGTCCTGACTGACACCCAGGGAATAATTACAGAACTCTGATATGGCAGTGTGGCTTAAGGTGAACATATAGTTGTGGATTGTATTTAAAATGAAATAGATTTCTTAAAACCAAGCCAGAATGTTTCCTTGTTATGTTTGAGTTGAGCTTGATTTTCAGTAATAGCAGTAGTAGTGAAAGGTGGTGATGTATTTAGCTTGTACCTTCTCTGTTCCCTGGCCTGTGGTGAGACCTGTCTATACACATGAGCTCATTGAGGAGAATCCTGTGGATTGTTCCTACTGCACGATATAGAAAGTTGGACTGGCCAGGCACTGGTGGCTCACACTTGTAATCCTAGCTACTCAGGAGACTGAGATCTGAGGATCCTGGTTCAAAGCTAGCCTGGGCAGCAAAGTCCATAGGGCTCTTATCTCCAACTAACCCCCCAAACCCAGAAGTAGTGCTGTGGCTCAAAGTGATAGGGGCTAGCCTTGAGCAAAAAACTAGGGACAGCACCCAAGCCCTGAGTTCAAGCCCCACAATTGATTTCCCCCCACATCCCTCCCCCCCCCCAAAAAAAAGGCTGGGAGGTTCTGGATGTCCCAGGTTACACAGCCAGCTGATAAGAGATAAGAAATTCAGAGAGCTCTCCGCGCGCTACATACACATTGGTACTATGACAAACCTTACTTCATTTTTATTTAAATGCAGGTCTTGGATTAGAGTAGTTCCCTGCTTCAGTTTACTTGCTCATATAATTAGTCTTTCTGTATGGAAAATAGAAGATGCAGTTTGTTTCTGCTTGACCTTTCTCAGTGACTTTGACCTTCCAAAACCGTCCTGTTCCTCTCAGTCTCATCATAAAGTCCTAACTGGGTAGTCACCCTATTTTTAGCAGTTTGGATGTTAGCTCAGTCCTGTTGTATGGAAGTGTTGGCTGGACTTAATTTTACCAGAGGGAGCTCTTTGCTTTATTGCTTGACTCATTGTCCTGATTTATATTACAATGTCTTTTCTGAAAGATAAAAAAAGCTCTCAGGGTACAGTGGCTGGAATCCTATTTACTGAGGAGGTTGAGATCTGACTATCATAGAGCAAGAACCAGCTTGGGCAGGAAATCCATGAGACTCTTAACCCCAATCACCCACACAGACACCCAGGAGTGGATCTTTGACCGAAGGGGTGGGGGGAGCAGGGAACAACAACTGAGGATAGCTCCCAGGCCGAGTCCCCTCCACAAAGAAGAAGCTCTCATTGGCCTAAAATAGTGAGTTGTCAGAGTACTACACCTTTCAAATTGAAAAAAAAGGAAAGCCAATTACATGTTTGCATTTACTACAAATTATTGCCTAGAGTTGACCACATTTTAGAATATCTCTTGTAAGTCCATCTTCATTTTTTTAGTAGCTGTATTAATCCACTTTTTTGTTGTTGTTGTTGTTATTGTGGATCTTGAGTCTGGGCGCTCAAGGCTAGTGCTCTACTACTTGAGCCACAACTCCATTTCTGGTTTTCTGGTGGTTAACTGGAGATAAGAGTCTAACAGACGTTCCTGCCTGGCTTGGCTTTGAACCACAACCCTCAGATCTCAACTTCCTGAGTAGCTAGTTGGATTACAGGCTTGAGCCACTGGCACCTGGCTCCACCTTTATTTATGTGTGAAGACATAGAATGAGACATCAGCAGTTGCTTAAACCTGTGTGTGTGTGTGTGTGTGTGTGTGTGTGTGTGTGTGTGTGTGTGTGTGTGTGTGTGTGTGTGTGTGTGTGTGTGTGTGTGTGTGTGTGTGTGTGTGTGTGTGTGTGTGTTATGTGTTGGTCCTGGGACTTAGTGTGTGTGTGTGTGTGTGTGTGTGTGTGTGTTGGTCCTGGGACTTAAACTGAGGACCTGGGCATGGTCTCTTGAGCTGTTGTGTTCTACTACTTTGAGTAAGAGTCTTGCAGGTTTTCTTGCCCAGGCTGGCTTTGAACAGTAAATTTCAGATCTCAGCCTCCTGAGTAGTTAGGATTACAACCTACTGCCAAGCTATCTGCTCATTTGAATGGTTGTGAACACAGGAAACATGACTTCCCAGGGCTCTGTCTGATGACGCAGCTTATATTTTCTTATTTTTTTTAACTTCAGGTATAGAGGTTTAATCATACATAGCCTTTAGTAAATGGCATACTGTCATTTGTTCAAATACAGTGTCTCTGACAGTGCATACGCAGATGGGCCTGGCTGTGTTCGTGTCAACTGCTATTTACAGGGTAAATGGGTATGGGGCTCTGGCCTGAAAGCTGGCTTGTTCTCAGGTAACTGTTTTGTGTCTGTTTATGGGTCCTAAATGAACATTTTGCATGTTTTGCACTTAACGATTTTCTTCAACTTGATGCCTTAAGTTTCATTCTTTTATAAGTACATCTTTGTTATTATTTTTCTTTTTTTGCTGGTATTAGAGCTTGAAGTCAGTGCCTCATATTCTCATTTGGCTTTTCCCCTCAAGGCTGGTGCTCTCTGTCACTTGAACCATACCTCCACTCAGCTTTTTGCTGGTTAATTGGAAACAAAAGTCTTACTGACTTCCTTGCCTGAGCTGGCTTTGAACTTGGTGATCATTTTTCTCAGCCTTCTGAGTAGCTGGAGTACAGGGAGGGTCACCGGTGCTTGGCTGCTCTTCTACCTACTCCATGTCCACAGTTCACCCTCTATCCTTCCCAGCCATTTCCTGGGATGGACACCGTTTTCTTCAACTCTCCCTTGCCCTGAAAGCAGCTCAGGGCTGGCTGTCCATTCTTGCATATTTTCTGGGCAGTACACAAGGTGACACGGTGGCTGTTCAAATGTCGCTCTTCCCAGTAGCTGGCCCCTGCTACTCAGCCAGCAATTGCTGTTAGTACATGGTCTCTCTTTTGCCAAGTTAATAGCTCATTGGCCTTATTTCCATTTCTGTCGTTACTAATAAGCTTGAAACTATTTGCAGATAAGAAGTTTTCTAATATGAAAGTCAGGTTCCTTCTGTTAAGCTGGTAAAGACTTCAGGTTTTTCAATGAAATTTTTTCAAATGTGTGGAAGGAGAGGGATTCCATAGTGAATTAACACGTGTGCACCCCCATATTAACGGTGAATGCTCTGCCAGTCTCATTAAAGCTCTTTCCATCCCTGGACTTGCTTAGTTGTCACAAGAAAGTTTTAAAGCCACAGCCCCTGACCATTTCCTAGTTTGCAGCTGATAGGGGCGTTTTAAAAATATGCCGTTAATCTAACAATTGGCAGTCACCCTTCACATCCATTTGCATATTTCCTTAGCATATTTGTCTCCCACATGCCTTGCTCTGACCTATAGACACATTTTTTGGTCTTCCTGTTTCAGACCTCCCACTTGTCAGCTA
This sequence comes from Dipodomys merriami, assembly GCF_024711535.1. Lineage (NCBI taxonomy): Eukaryota > Metazoa > Chordata > Mammalia > Rodentia > Heteromyidae > Dipodomys > Dipodomys merriami. Next base: position 52,670,320 of record NW_027206512.1, read on the forward strand.
CCTGTCAGTCACACCTGATGCATACTGTAGTTCTGCCTGTTGGTCACTAACGAATGAGTTCTCCCCTCACTGGCCACCTGAGTGTGTTTATGGGTGACTATAGGTCATACAGTCCCAAGCTTGTTAGATTGTCTTCCATTCCTAAAGGATTCTAAAGGGATTTTGCAGGTGATTAAGGATATTCAGATGAAAATTATCCTGGATTGTTCAGCAGTCCCAATAGGTCTTCCGAAGAACAGGAGGGGAGCTAAGGGAAGGAGCCACGATCAATCCAAGGAGTGCAAATAGCTTCTAGAAGCTGGAAAAGGCAAGGGAGCATTTCCCCCTAAAAACTAGAGGACCATAGGTCTGATGACATGGTTTAGCCTGGAATGGGCCTCTGACCTCCAGAGCTGTAAGGTAGTAAGTTTGTGGTGTTTAAGCCTCCTGAGTTTGTGGTGATTTGACCCATTTCCTGCTCTGGGCAGAAGCTGCAAATCACTATGAGGATGCCTTCCCGAAATGCCCTTCTCTCCCACGTGACCCCCTCCATCCCCTTCTCAGCATCTGCTTCAGGGTCTCCTACTAAGAAATGTCTGTCTGAGGGAAAACTCATCAGAGGACCCATTTCTCTGCTTTAATTTTCTTTGTGGCACTGATCCTAGCCTCATATTGTAACAAAACTGTTCCTATTTACAGATGAGAGCAGGGGCTCTCAAAAGTCCCAAAGTAGGGACCCATTAAACCCTCATAAGAGGGAAGGAAGGAAGGAAGGAAGGAAGGATCTTGCGTGTAAGGATCCTCTGAGTTAAGCGCTTCCTAAGTGACGTTCCCACTTCACCTGTGTGCTTGGGGTTGCCGGTGGATGTCTTCCTTGAATCTTTAGAGAAAACAAGGACACTCTGCTTAAATCATGGAATGCTCCAACGCACGGCAGGTTGTCAACAAGAAATCGCTATTTGTTCGACTGCTGATTCAAGGCTAGTTGCTTTTAAAACTTAATAGTAGGGGTTTGAGCTACTGTGTTGGGCAAAGGGCAAAGGGGAGCCAAAGGCTCTGAGCAAATGGTTCTGGCTTTCCAAGTGGCTCAGAGTTGGACTGTGTGCGAGAGGTAGCATCCTAATTTTCCACCTGAGGATGGGAATGAGCTGCTGACATTATCTGAAGACATTCTCTGCCTTTGTGGTATGACCACTGAAAAGTACCCTGCACTCTAGCTTTTGAAACATTAGTTCCTAGCCAGGCACTGGTGGCTCTCACATTTGCAATCCCAACTATTCAGGAGGCTGAGATCTGAGGCTCTCTATTCAAAGTCAGCCTGGACTGACCAAAACCTGAGAAAAGCTTATCTTCACTTAACCAGCAAAAGGCCCGGAGTGGAGAGATGACTCAAGTGGCAGAGTGCTAAGCCTTGATCATGAAACTCAGATCAAGCTCCAAGACTGACAGAAGAAGAAAGAAAAAGTTCACTGTTGAATAAACATCTTTGATTCTTCTCCAGACTTCCCAGTTGACATCTCACAGGTTTGGGGGTGACGGAGTAGCAGCAAATGGTGGCTCTGGTGGGACTCTGTGGGCCTGGGGCTGTGGAGACGCCTCAGCTCCATTGAGTTCCACGGAGTCCCCGGCAGTCTGCTGCTCCCCTGGCCCGCATTAACAGGTTGCTTCCCACTTACTCAAGCGAAACACTTGCCCTGAATTTTTGTCTCAGGCTCTGCTGCTGGGGACTCCAAAGTGGACAACAGCTCAGCTTCACGCTGACCACTGAGGGCCTGCTATGCAGATTCCATCCTGCTAGCCTCCAGGTACCTACCTGTGCCGTTTCCTCTGCAATCCAATGCAACGCCATTTCCTTCCAGCGTGCGTTAAGTCCTGCACATCTCTCAGCTGCTGCTTCTCTGCCCTATAAAACCCATCATCTCCCTCCTAGGAGGCTACCCTAGGTCATTCCTTTCTCAGCAACTGACACCCCACTTTGCACTGCGTACCTACACATTGCCTTGAGGCAGTTCTGATGGTTTTCAACCTGTGTTGAATCTGTGTGCACTTCGTAATCCCCCCCAAGGAACTATGGCTGACCAATGGTTTCTCAGTGATGGCAGGGGGCAGGGGGCAGGAGGTGGGTGGGCTTTCCTCTCATGTCTGCTTTCCTTCATCTATGACATGAGAATAACAGTACACACTCCAAGTAGCAAAATGAGTGCCTTAGTCCGTTTGGGGTGCTATTACATACCATAGAGCCTCTGGCTGTTTAGAAATCCCCACTGGTGTGAAGGCTGATGAGTCTCCAGTCGAGGCCTGGCTGCTCTGGTCTCTAGAGGATGTCTTTCTCTCCGTGTCTTCAAATGGTGGAAGAGGAAGAGACCAAGCACTTTGCATAACCACTCCCCTCCCACGACACCCCCCCCCCCCCCCCCCAGTACTCAACCCTTCGGATTTTTGTTTTTAATTGAGTGAGTGAAGGTTCACTGTGTGTTAGGTTCAGGCCAGGCCTGCCAGTCCCTCCAGCCCTCTCAAACAGGCTGACTGGTGTGCTCTTTCCCCCTCTCTTCCTCACTGCCTCCCTCGCCCCCTCCCCCCCAAACAGGTCCAGTCCAGCTGCCCATCTCCATCCAGAGCTTTCTTTTCTCCCTGCCTGCTGCATCCATACCACACCACATACTGACTACCAAAAGACAGGGCAGACTTTGTTGTCCACAATTGACTTCCTAAGGAGGCTGCAGGCACCTTGAGTGTCCAGTGATTATTAACAGCATCTTTTGCTTCCTTCGTGTTTGCTGCCTTCGTCATTCTCATCTTCACACTCCTCCAGCTCTTCAGCATCCCTCGTACCTACCACTCCAGTCACCTTGTGTCTGCTACGTGAGCACCCCTTTACATAAGCCAGGTCATATCCTGCAACATGACAGAAATAACTAATAAGTCTCCACCATAAGCAGGGAGTCAGTGTAACAAGGACTAGGTGATTTCAGAGGACTTAATTCCTCTTCACTGCTTTCATCCATCTATCCATCCATTGATCTACTTACCATCCATCCATCCATTTGCCTACTTCCCTACCTGTTACCAATCGCCTCTGCATCTATTCACCCTCATCCATCCATCCACACCGTGCTTGTGCACTCATCTATCCACCTGTTCACCCATCCATGTATCCATCTAGACAGCACATCTCTATTCCTCCATCTGTCAATCTACCTTCACATCCACCCATCCATCCACTTCCCTATCCAGCCTGTCTAATCATGCACCATCCATTCATTTACCCACTCACCCACCTGCCTATCAATCCATCTATACCTTATTCACTTAGCCATCTTTCTATTCACCCTTCATCCATCCAACCATCTGTTCCTCTGCCAGTCTACCTGCCTACCCATTCACCTACACACCCATCCATCTACCTATACATACCTACATAATGGACATACATAATGCACTCCCCCACCCATCCCATCCATCCATCTCCCCAGAATCTTTCACCTGGTCTGCCCCAAGCTCTGCACTAGGAAAGCAAAGGAAGCTTGTAGACTCATGATCGAAATAGATAAAAACCATTCTATACGAACTAGTAAGTGAGAAAGCAAAGGGAAGTGGGGAGGGAAGCAGGGAAGACTCATGTTTCTGAAGCGCATAGGTGATGCCTGATAAATATTAATCATTTCTTGATTAATTTAGCTTCGTTTGCTCCCCGGGAAAAGCATCTGCTCTCATGATGAAGTGAGAGCACGTGGCTGAGTGCACTTTCTCAACTCAAAAGCCCTTACAAATGCAAGGGGCCAGGCCTGTGGTTAGCTGACAGGTGGGCCACCGAAAGCAATGCCTGGCACTTAGTAGGAAGGACAAATGTCAAGGGCTCAGCTGGCCCGTGAGCCTTGCCATCATCCAGGAAAAGGGTCTTAATGTTGTGAAAATATTTCCTCTTTCTTTTTTTTATTCAGCTCTATAGCAGTGGCACAACTGAAGGCAGGAAAGCACATTTCCACTGAACATTCTCAATTCTTTCATTGCACATTTTAAGCCAGAATGCATTCTTTCATATCCCCACCTTCCAGTCGCCCTACTGCCTGGTTTAGCTTCAGCTTTTTTTGTTGATCTTTGTTTTTCCTTCCTTTTATCATCAGTGATATTGGTGACAGATAGGCAGAGTTCTTGTGTGACTTTGGATGAGTTTCTTTTCTTTTTGATGGGTCGTGGGGCTTGAACTCAGGGCCTGGGTGCTGTCCCTGAGCTTTTCTGGTCAAGGCTAGCACTCTACCACTCTGAGTCAAGCACCACTCACTTGTGGTTTTCTGGAGCTAAGAGTCTCATGGACTTTCCTATCCAGGCTGGCTTTGAACCATGATCTCAGTCTGAGTAGCTAGGATTACAGGTGCCACTGGCACCTGCCTGGATGAGTTTCTTCATTTGTCCACACTCAACTCTTAAGTCTTGGTTCTCTTACCATGTATATGTATATGTCTGCAGAGGGCAGACATATACAAAGATGGTACCTCCTTTTCTCCCTCCCTTCTTCCCTCCCTCCTTCCTCAATCTGCCTGCCTACCCGATGTCTATTGCTGCTTAACAAAATGACTTCCAGTGGGGCTGGGAATGTGGCTTGGTGGTAGAGTGCTTGCCTAGCATGCATGAAGCCCTGGTTTCGATTCCTCAGTACCACAAAAAAAGAAGAAGAAGATGGAGGAGGAGGAAGAGGAGGAGGAGGAGGAGGAGGAGGAGGAGGAGGAGGAGGAGGAGGGGGAGGGGGAGGGGGAGGGGGAGGAGGAGGAAAAGCCAGAAGTGGTGCTGTGGCTCAAGTGGTAGCCTTAAGCACAGAGAGGTTCAAGGACAGTGCCCAGGCCCTGAATTCAAGCTCCAGGACTGGCAAAACAAACAAAAACAAAACGACAAGAACAACAAATGACTTCCAATTTAATAGCTATTTTAAACATTATTTTTAATTTTTTGTGAGTCCTGGGTCTTGAACTCAGGACCTGGGCGTTGTCCCTGAGCTTCTTTTGCTCAAAGCTAGTGCTCTACTCCGTGAGTCACAGCGCCACTTCTGGCTTTTTCTGTCTATGTGATACTGAGAAATCAATCCCAGGGCCTCATGCATGCTAGGCAAGCACTCTACCACTAGGCCACCTTCCCAGCCTTGATAGCTATTTCGTGAATGTGGGGTCAGTGTCAGGGAATGTGGGAGCATGGCTGCTGTGGCTCGGTGAGCCGTGGGTTGCTAGAGCTCAGCTCAGCCCCATGTCACCCCCTGAGGGCTTCCTGGTTTTCCCCTCCGAAGTGGCTTCATTTCAAGATTCAGTATTCCAGGAGACAAGCGACAGGGGCTGCAGTGTTTCTGTGCTCTGCCCTCAGAGAGCCTCCTGGTGTCCTTCTTGCAGCCATGTCCTAGCTAGTCTCTGGTCGGGAGGGTCAGCTTTGATTCTAGGTGGCTGTAGCCCCCTCCTTGCTGCTGTTCTCCAGTCTGCCCTCTGGTGGCATGGGGCCGCATAAACCGCGGGCTCCTGCACTGAAAGCGGGTGCGTGTCCACTCCAGGCTGGTCCCTGAGGCCTGTCCAGCTGTGGACCAGCCGCTGGTCCCGTTACCCTCGCTAACCTCGCACAGAACCGGAGCTGGCAGCTGTGTGGACAGAGCAGGCTAAGCCGATCTTGACCATGTGTGCACGTACACACACTCGTGATGGTGGCCACAGGAAGTTCACTAGCAAATGCACACTGCATGCCAAGATCTAGCTCTGATCATCCTCTCATGATCCAAGACTGGTGGGAACCAAATATTGGCCCCCATGGCTGTGATACTACGTCATCTTCTGGGTGCTCATGTTGTATACGCCATGGGTTTCTTCCTACACTTGATCTTAGCCAAAAGGCCGAGAAGCGATGCCATGGGTTTCTTTACGGCTAGGTCTGTTTTCACTCCACAACTCCAACTTGCCAGCATCCCTCGCTTGTGTCCACTTGCCTCTGTCCTTCACACGGTGATGTCACTATATGGTTCACGTGTATACAGTCCCACTACTTTCCCTATGCTCCTTATTTTCTCAAACCACCACCGATTTCTCTCCCAGGGAATAGGAATAGATCTTGTGTCTCTGGAAGGAGCCGGTCAGCTGGGCCAGGGAAGTGCTGGCTGGCTTTCACTCCGTCAGATCAGCAGGTTTCTTGCGGCACACTCAGCTGGGCAGCAGGTGTGTCTTTCCCTGGCTGGTTCTGAGACAGGTCCGCCATGGTGAGCGAGGAGGGAGCGCACGCGCCCCCTAGTGGGCAGCTGCCACCAGTGGAAGCTTTCTCGGAAGGCGGTGGGCAATTCTCTCAAGGGAGGTTGTTGGAGTAAAGGTGATCAGGTTTGAGGACCGGGACAGATCGTGGCCTTGGGGTCACTCAGTGTGACATGATGGTGCTCAGATGAACGAGGGAAGGGTCCCCCACAGCTGAATGTTGGGGGATAGGCAGGGGCCAGATCTTAGTTCCTTTATCATGTGTGGTTTTTAATCTTGAGGGGCCCCCGAGAGGTAGGACCTGGACTGAAGGTCATCTCTAAGAGTAAGCAGTTTATAATGACAAAAGTTATGTATACCCTGTATATATCTATCTACCTCTGTCAGGGTTTCACATATTTAAGCCTAGCACCAAACCTTGCAAAATGGGAAGAAAAAAACAAAGTAAGCATTCTCTTTCTTGTTTTATAGCAGAGGCAGGAGCACAGAGTATGTGAGTAACTTGTGTAAAGTCACACAGCCAGTGTGATAGAAGACCAGCCCTTGCACTGAGCCAGTCTGTTGTCACACCGTGTGCTTAGCCACGCGCGTGTGCATCTGCCCACTCACCTCTCCAAAACCCACTTGTTGACAGCCTGGTTTAAACAACCCAGATTTCCCAGGTCCCTGCTGTACACTTACCAATGTGCCAGCACTATGGAGGATACAAAAGATTCATGAGACTATTTGCTATCTATGATTGCTCTAAAATTGGTTTTGACTTCTTAATAACGGGTAAAATCCCCGAGGAAATACTGAATGATGAAATTTAAAAGAGTGAGTTTTTCAAAGCAGGAAGAAACTGGTTAATAGCAGGCTGAAGGGCAAACATGTTTGCAAAAAAAGAAAAAAGAAAAAAGAAAGGAAAAGAAAAGAAAGAACCAACCCAGGGAAAAACCAGCACTGTATTAGTGGCATGCGATCTGTATGCCTTTGAGTAGGAAAATGTGAGCGGGGGAGAGAGACATCTCCTTGAGCAAGTGAAGCATGAGAGTTCATTAGGACTATGAGAAAGTGTTAAGAGAGGCAGAAACATCAAGAGACTGTACTAGACACTGTGTCAGGTAGGTATGAATTGGGAGCGGAGTAGGCAGAGGCCTGATCGGACACATACACTTACCAAAATACCAGATAAATAATAAATAATTAAATATGTGAAAAGCTAAAAGGCTCTCTGCATCTTCAAGACTCTTAAATTCAAGTGGGGAAAAAAAAAAAGGTTGGGTTGGTCTAGTCTGAGATGGGTCAGGGAGGGGAGGGGAGGAAGATGGGGGAGAAGAAGGGAATGGATGGGGACAATCTGGCTGGGGTTGGCCTTCTTCTGTAGGCTCAGGAAATCACCCAGGTAGAACTTTCACAGGAAATCATTAGGCTGCAGTAGGATGCAAGGCCTCTGGAGAAATGAAGGAGTAAGTTAAAAAATAACAACACCAGGACATTTGGGGGATGACAAATCCCTACTCGATGTGCAAGTGACAGCCTGGTGGGAGGTCTTGCCGGCCAGGACAGCAAGACCCAGGCCCACCAAGGCTCTTCTCCACCGTGTCCTTGTGTCCCCTCTGCTGTGATCTTTGTTTCTGTTGGCACAGCTGCTCAGGATGACAGAACCCTGGTGGAAATTTGTAGGCCCAGGGGCATGGAAGACAGGGAAGACACACACACTTCAGAATGGTTCCTCCCTGGGTCTGTCAGTGTTCCATCACTGTAACAGCTTCCCCAGATCTTGTAAAGAGGCAAGGTTTGTGTCCGCCCATAGTTTCAGTGTGTGATAGATTGGTCCCATTGCTTTCCACTCATGGTAGGAGCAGAACATTCACCTCAAGGCTGGGAAACAAAAGCAAGGAAGAGACCAGGGTACCATCATGCCCTCAAAGGGCAGCCCCCCACCCCCCAGGGGCCTGAAGGCCTCTCAGGCCTCCCTCCAGTGGCAGTCCAAGGCTCACACTGGGATCAGCCTGTGAGGTCCCAACGATAGCCGCTGTGACTCCTCACTGCCTCCTCCCCTCAGCCCGTGGGGTTCCCCCACCATGCACTGCAAGAAGACCCCGTCCAGCAAAGGAGCTGGTAAAGTGTAGCACAGCATTATGGGCCAGTCTCAGTGTGGCCTTTGAGCAATCCGAGCGATCCTGGGCAAATGGCTCAACCACTCTTGTATGTAATGTGAAGGGGCTTGATAGGACCTCATTGGTGTCATGGATGTTTGAGCAGCGCCTCCCCTGCCGCGCTCTGCACAGTCCTGCCGTGCAGACCTTGTGTGGTTTGGGGGGATGGCCTCTGGTGGATCCCTTGAATGCTGTCTGGTGGACATCCCCCTCCAGGCCTTTCGTGACATGCATTTAATTCATTATGGCCACCATCCTAGGAGGTAGTCATCGGGGTTATTGGATTACAGACCAGGCAATGGAGGTAGACAGGTTCTATGTGACTTGTCCAAATCACGTGAATGATGTGTGGGCTCTTCTTTAGACAGTGGAGAGATGCCAGCTCTGCCCCTGTAGCTAAGATGAGAGAGAGGACGAGGGAGGCTGTAGAGCCTGGTGACTTGCTATCTGGCCTTTCACTGACAGCACAACACACCATGAGGTCTCAAGATGAGGCTGGGGTTAGGCAGGGAGCAATGGAAGACGTGCTTCCTGCTGAAAGGCCACACCACTCTGCACAAAGACTGCACGCACGAGGGGACTTTCGGCCCTTCTGTGCTATCGTTATTGTTCAGATAGGGATGGCCTTGGACCATGATCCTCCTACCAACACCTCCTGTGTATTTGGGATTACAGGTGTGCACCACCACACCCAGATCTCCAACAACGGATCTTAAAATAATACATAGTATGAGGACAATGCCCAGCAGACTCACAAGTATGTGTATTTTTGAGGCCTCAAAAATTTGTTCACAATTAATGCTAATGTCTTAATGTAGCAGACTTGACCCTTTAAAGATGGGACCGTAAGACAGGAAAGAAGATGGAACAGTACAGCACAATAGATCAGCCAGTTTTGTGTAATTGTGATGAAACTCCAGAGGCTTGGTACTTTACAAAAGACAAAGCGGGGCCGGGGCTCACGCCTGTCATCCTAGCTACTCAGGAGGCTGAGATCTGAGGATCACAGTTTAAAGCCAGCCCGGGCAGGAAAGACCGTGAGACTCTTATCTCTAATAAACCACTCAGAAAACCGAACGTGGTACTGTGTCTCAAGTGGTAGAGCGCTGGCCTTGATCTGAAGAGCTGAGGGACAGCGCCCAGGCCCAGAGTTCAGGCCCCACAACCGATTAAAAAAAAAAAAAAAGACAAAGGGTTTATTGAGTTCTCAGTTCAGGAGGCTCAAGGGATGGTGCGGGCCGCTGTTAGGCTTGGGTGAGGGCCTTCCTGTAGATAGCACTCAGGATGAGGCATGATCATACAATACAGAAAGCTAGAGACATTCCAGGGTCAGGCTGTTATTTTTATTTTCGTGGTGCTAGGGATCAAATTAGAACCTGTGTACAGTGGACAAGTGATGCACCACTTTCTTCTTCTTTGGTGGTGGGGTGTACCTGAACTCTGGGCCTGGGCACTGTCCCTCAGCTCTTCAGCTCAAGGCTAGCGCTCTACCACTTGAGCCACAGCGCCACTTCCGGCTTTTTCTGCTTATGTGGTGCTGAGGAATCGAACCCAGGGCCTCATGCATGTGAGGCAAGCGCTCTACCACTGAGCCACCTTCCCAGCCCCATGATACACCACTTTTATAACCACCCTCACCTCACAGGGCCACATTTCTGTCAGGTAGTGGTCTCACTTAGGTGTCCTCCTAGTTCTTGGTGTCTTGAAGAAAGAATTGAGTGATACACACATACACACACACACACACACACACACACACACACACACACACACACACACACACACACACACACACACACAAGCAGAGGGCTCAATGCATGTGGCCCATAGGCACCGAGAGGGTCAGAGGGCTCCTCCCACGGGAGCTATCCTCTGTGATGGGCACTTTTGAGTGGCAGGTGGCTGTTATATAACAAGTTTCCAATTGCATGTCCCCTTCCACCATGCACTCTGTTACAATACTAATGATACATGGTGCATAAAAATGAGGCCTCCCCCAAGTTCACTTACGGACAGCCAAGTGTTTCCTGCGCATGTGCAGTGGAAGGGTGTTGGGGGGGGGGCGGAAGGGGATTTTACTTTGCTGAGTAAGCATCCTTGTGATCAGGATGGAGGGCTCATTTGTCTGGCCCTGTGGGAGATTTATCAGTACTTTTGGATGGGCGCGTGATAAACAATAAGCAAGGGTGGATCTGTGGACCCCAGCCTACCATAACTCAGATCATGACCTAGCGACTTCTCACTAGATCCCTTTTCTAAAGACCTGACAGCAGAGAGCAGGGAAAGAGACCCCTGTCTCCATTCTGTTACCTGGGACAAGTCTACATAGACAAAGCATCTCCCGGTGTCCATGAGTCACATTTACCAGATGCGTTTGTGATCTGCCGGGTGTCACCCATGGCTCTTGGCAGAAGGGAGCTCCCAGCCTGGCCTGTCCGCCTTGCAGCCCGTGGTCCAGAGCCCTGGACCTTAGCTCGAGCAGCACCAGGAAGCTCACTAGAAAAGAACAGATTTGCTGTCCCTAGTGTAGCTTTTCCAATGCAGTGTCTGCTCGGAGGCGATGTTCTGGGTGACCTGTAGATCTGAGAATCCCTGATCTCTGACACCCTGCCGTGTGAGGCCCCCACGGCGTCTCAGAGCCCCAGGTTGACCATCCTCGGCCTCCCCACCTCCTCACGACCACCCCTCCGAGGTCTCTTATCTCCAATCCCAGCAGAAATGAATCCAAGTGACTTTCAAACCTCACTCCTCGGTCACTCCCCGCAGCACCTAGACAAAGGTTGGGCGAGAAAAGCTGTTTGAACCCACAGATCTGATCTGGGAGTTATCTGTGGGGTGTCTCTGTCCATGTGATTCCTTTCTAAACAGTGGAGGGTAAATAGGGTAGCTTTATTATTTGAGGGAAGAGGGGGAAAAAATCAACACGGCAGGTTTTAGAAGCAGAGGCCTCTGTGATCTGCTTAAATGCAGTCCGAGTGCCCTGATTTAAGGCGAAGCGTCGGAACAGGGCTGTGCTGTTTATATGTGATGATGGATGTAAACTAGCGTTGCTTGGTTGGGAAAGCACAAGCCACAAGCAGAGGAAACTTCATGGAGGTATTTAATTATACAGGGCCCAAGGCCAATGAGCTTTGTTTCCTCACCGGCCCAGGCTTGGAAACCCATAGGTCATCGTGCATGAAAAGGCATTAAAATGTACAAGGAGGAAGCGGAACAAAACATTTAGCAGAAGTTTTCTGCATTCCTGGTCGTATTTTTTATTTTTATTATTTTTTATTGCTAAGGCTGTTTGCATGCCGAATCACAGCTACAAGCAGGTGTGGAGTGGAATAACACAACTGGTGCACATGCGTACACACGTGTGCAGGCGCATGCACCCCCCCACAGACACACAAACACATACACACAGGAGGGGCTGGGGGAGGGGGTGCTGCTTTGGATATTCATGAGAAACCATAACGATACATATGGTAATTTGATGGTTTAATTCTGCATGGGTAAAAGCAGCTTTGGAAATGAATTTTTTCCTCCCATATACTGTCTATATGAACACAACCACATAGAACTGAGGTTCTGGACCTAAGCTCTGGTTTTTGTTTGTTTGTTTGTTTCATTTTTTTTCGTCATGAGGCTTGAACTGAGGGCCTGAGTGCTGTCCTTGAGCTTTTTTGCTCAAAGCAAGCACTCTACCACTTGCCCTGCAGATCCACTTCTAGCTTTTTGCTGGTAATTGGCGATAGGAGTCTCACAGACTTTCCTGTCCCTACTGGCTTTGAACCACAATTCTCAGATCTTAGCCTCTTGAGTAGCTAGGATTATGGGCGTGAGCCACCAGCACCCAGTGCTAAATTCTGCTTTTAAAAAAAAAATTCTTTTTTTGGCCAGTTTCTTACAATATATCAAGGCTTTTCCACTAGTGTTAAGAGAGCCAAGGCAGAGAACTAGAAAGATAAATGATTTAATTCAGCCTGTCAGATTTTGTTTGTTTGAAGGGAAGACTCATGAGAAGAAAAGCACATTAATTGAGGTCTCAAGGTGTTAGTAGAACACATTTTCTTTATTGCTGCTCTCTGTGTAGAGGGATTGCTTTTTTTTTCTTCTTTTTTTTTCTTCTTCCTCTTGTTCTTTTTAAAGTTTGTTCAGTCTTTCCCAGTCCACTTGTATTGAGCAGGTTGTGAGTTAGGTGTGGAACAACAATGTGGTTAAGAGGAGTTGGGGATCCAGGCACTGAGGGTTACACCTATAACCTCGCTCCTCCAGAGCTAAATAAGGTATGAGGATGGTGGTAGGAGAGTCTATGAGACTCTCTATTTCCAGCCGGGCACCGGTGGCTCATGCCTGTAATCCCACCTACTCAGGAGGCTGAGATCTGAGAATCTCAGTTCAAAGCCAGCCCTGGCAGGAAAGTCCAAGAAACTCATCTCCAATAAACCACCAGAAAACCAGAAGTGGCGTTGTGGCTCAAGCGGTAGAACACCCGGCCTTGAGCTGAGGAGCTGAGGGACGGTGCCCAGGCCCAGAGTTCAAGCCCCACAACCGACAAAACAACACAAACCAAAAATGGAACTGTGGCTCAAGTTGTAGAGTGCTGGCCTCGAGGGAAAACCAAAACAAAACCAAACCCACCTCAAAGACAGCACCCAGACCCTGAATTTAAATTCCATGATGGGCAAAAAAAAAAAAGAGAAACCCAAACATCCATGACAACAAAAGCCATGAGCTCTTGTGCACGCAGGGCACAAGAATGAGGGCATATAGGTTTGACTGTTACTCTGTGTCCATCAGACGTGTGATCCTGTTGGAACAATTTCTGTGAATGAGTCTCAAACTGCTAGAAGAAGTCATTGGCTTATTCTCTGGGGAAGCCGGGGGGAGGGGTATCCAATTTCAGGTCGGGCTGGATCCAGCTGCTGCTGAGCCGTGAGAGCCAGCTGCGGGGCGGACTCCTGCCCGGCCCTCCGGGCTGGCTTCCTCCTCCATGGGAGGAGCCAGGCCTGAGCGCGCTGGCGCCCCTCCCCACCTGCGCTCTCCCCACGCCTCCCGTGAGTGTCTGCGGCAGAGGTTTAAGGGGTGCCCGCTGGCCGGGAAGCCAGGGACTTGGGAGAGATGCTGGGGCAGGACCGGGCACAGGGCCCCATGGCAGAGCGGGAAGGGGAAGCGGTGCCAGCGAGGGGGAAGCTGCAGCCGCTCCATCCATCCACACCTGCTCCATCCATCCACACCCTGTTCCACTGCCCGCGCATCCTGCCCACTCCCCCACCGGCCTGGCGCAGACCCCGGAGGCTGACACACCCACATCACGTTCCGCGTGTCAGGCCCCATGCCACCTGTCCTGGCATCGCCCCCAACGCGCTGGGAGGCTGACAACACGCGGTGTCCGCCGTGGACTGTGCAGCCCCCGAGCAGGGTACCACTGAGGCGCGCGCTCCACGCCGCCCCCGCGAGGGCCCCGCTGGTACTGCACGCGCCCAGCGCACCCTGCACTTGCTCCTTGGTGTTTCCCTACCCGCGTTTCCTGGCATCCACTCCCAAACCAACAGCTTGAACCCCAGTCTGTCCCAGGGAAGCCCAAAGGAAGGACGATCCTCAGGAGCTTAGCGTCATGCCTGGATTGGGGTGCTAGATCATTTTATCTGTCTCTGTTGTGAATGACACAATACCCCCCCCCCCCCCCACAGAATGCTTTTGTGAGAAGAAGGTTATTTCGGCCCCTGGTTGTGGAGGTGAAGGTCAATTGGAGGCATCCGGTGGTGGGCTTCTTGCTGGCAGTGTCCTGGGGGTGAACAGAACAGCACGGGGGGGGCAGAGTTGGAGCATGTATGCCCTCTCTCTTTCTCTCTCTTAAATTCTAATGATCTTCCCAAAGCCCCACCTCCAACCATTGTAATCTAAGTTTCCATCTTAATCTAAGTTTCCATCTTTCCTCCCTCTCTCCTTCCTTCCCTCTCTCCCTCCTTTCTTTCTTTCTTTCTTTCTTTCTTTCTTTCTTTCTTTCTTTCTTTCTTTCTTTCTTTCTTTCTTTCTTTCTTTCTTTCTCTCTCTCTCTCTTTCTTTCTTTCTCTCTCTCCCTCTCTCTCTGTTTCTTTTTCTTTCCTTCTTTCTTTCTTTCATTTTTTTCTGTGCTGGTCCTGGGGTTTGATCTCTGGGTCTGAACACTATCCATGAGCTTTTGTGCTCAAGGCTAGTATTCTACCATTTGAGCCACAGCTCTACTTCTGGGCTCTTTTGGTGTTTAATTAGAAATGAAGGTCTCACGAACTTTCCTGCCTAGGTTGGCTTAGAACCAAGATCCTCAATGTGAACATTCAACTGCAACTCAAGAAGTCCCAGTTAGATCTCAGTTCCTACCACCTAACCTGGTAGTTGCTGACATGGCCAGGTTATTTAGCATCTCTGAGCCATATACACATTAAAAACACTCAGTAGATGCTTGTGGTTAATTATTGGAATAGCTATTTTGAATTTTTGTCTTAGTCTTACCAAACTAAACATGGGATCCTTTTCTTCCTGTATTTTTTTTTGTCAGTTGTGGGGTTGAATTCTAGGCCTAGGCGCCGTCCCTCAGTTTTTCAGCTCAAGTTGAGTGCTCTACCACTTGAGCCAGAGCGCCACTGCTGGTTTTCTGATAGTTTATTGGAGATAAGAGTCTCAGGAACTTTCCTGCCAGGGCTAGATTTGAACCGAGATCCTCAGTTCTCAGCCTCCTGAGTAGCTGGGATTACAGGCATGAGCCACCAGCACCAGGCTCTTCCTGGATTTTACAGAATGTTTTCCTCTTCGCTTACATCTTTTCTGCTTTTGTGACTTTTCTATACCTCAGTCCTCCCTAATTTTCACCTTTCCTCCAGGTCACTGTAGTTTTCCTGAGAGGATGTAAATATTTAAACCATTACAAATCAGGAACCCCAACTCAAAAATAGAAGGCTCAGACAGCATCGGACAAGACTTTACATTCCTTTTCTTTTTGTTAGAACGGGGGTTTGAGCTCAGAGCTTTCTGCTTGCTACACAGGCCCTCTGTCAATTGAGCTACCCCTTTGGCCTGTGTCTGTGAACTTCTTGGAGGCAGGAATAATATTGGTTTTACTTTGCGTAAAGCTAACACATGTATTTGTATTCACAGAATTTTTTTAAATGAGACAAATTAGAAGACTATATTTTAATAAGAGAAGAAGAATGAAATGAAATCTACTTCCTCTATACCTTACACCCGCTTCCTATCTTCAGTTTTAATAAAAAACGATCCTTTTTTAAAACTCAGAGTCACAAGAATTTGGCTTCTTGTGTCTACATCTGAGCCACCATTCCCTAAATGACACCCTAGTGGTGCAGGAGTGTTAATGCAGCTCACTTATAAACAAGGAAACCACCTTGTTATCTTCTGCACTACTCAACAATTTCCAATACAAGTTTAATGCACAACTTACTTCTTAGGGGAGTATTTGTGAGGAAAGATGGACTGCTCATTAATGGGAGGAGATCAATGCAGCACATTGTGTGTTTTCAGCATGACAGACTGTGACTTCCCAACACCACAGAGGGATATATGCAGGAGAAAGTTCCCTTTGTCGAGGGAGAAGCCCACCATGGCACATCTGGAAATGAAAAGCTTTCTGTGTGAGGGTTCTCACCTTCCCACTTCCGCAAGGTGGCTGGAGCGATGGTTTCTCAATGAGCTTGCAGCTCCCTTAGTCTCCCCAGGGGCCTTCTCCATCTGTTCTGGCCCCAGAGGGGGTAGAAGGGAGGATGGCTTGTTTTCATGTTGTTGGGAACTAGAAAACAAACCTCCATGTTCCTAAGCTCATGGCAGGCGAGCAAATCTACGGAGAAAGGCAGAATTTTGGTGGGGTTGGGGTGGGGCATTGGAGATGCAGGATTGCCTTGGTAGAGGGGACAAGACAGGAAAGGAAGCATTTTATCAGAAACCTACACCGATGGCCTTCCTTGCAGGTTTTGTGTTTAAGAAACAAGGAGCTGAAGATTTGAGAGGTACCAAGTGTTTATCCAATGGCTAGATAGCCTTTCTACAAGTGTTCCCAGGTGCATGTGCCTAAGAAATTCTTCCACCTGTCCCTGCCTTTCCCACCCAGGATGCCTTTGCAGGTCCTGCACCTGCTCAGTGGGCCCTAGTGCTTGTTTTCCTGTGTGTTTGGTGATGGGAAAGTCAAAGTTCCAGGGAACGAGAAACCTTAAGCCAAAGTCCAGTTCAAGACAGATGTAGGTAGATGGACAGGCTTTGGGGTCGGGGGGGGGGCGCTGCCTCCTCCTCCTCCTGTCTTCTTCTTCTTCTGGTATTAGGGCATGAATTCAGGGCATTACACTCTAGCCATTTTTCCCTCCCTCAAGTCTGGTGCTCTACCACTTGAACCACAACCTTCACCCTGGCTTTTTGCTGGTTAACTGGCAATGGGAGTCTTTTGGATTTGTCTGCCTGGGATGGCTTCAAACCATGTTCCTCAGATCCCAGCTCCTTAGTAGCTGGGATTACAGGTATGAGCCCTCAGTGACCAGTTGGGTATGGGAAAGAGGTGCTTTTCTTTGTTTCAATTTCTTCATCTACAAAACAGACACACAGTAGGTGCCTAGGACAAATGTACCTGTGTCTCTGATTGGGGCAACAAAAAGGCTGAAAGCGTTGATTCCGTTTTAAGGACGTGGCAGTGACCTGGTCAACGAAGTAATGGCCGAGTTTGGACGTGGATGGAAGAGGTAAATGGAGTCACAAAGCTTGGATTCAATTCCTACAGCTTGGTAGATGAGTAACCCAAGGTAGGTTGTTCGACAGCTTTGAGCTTATTTCCCTATCTGTAGAATGGGGATGGAGTCCTGATTCTCCCAGAAAGTTGAAGATGGATAAATCTGTTTACTTAACAAGTAGGAGAGGGGACAATGGAGTCAGAAGTGACTTCCACTGGTGTGGCAGGGGGTCTGTGCTGAAGTCAGGGGAAGCAAGAACAGAATATTCACTTGGGCTACTGTATAGATGGACCACATTTTATGAAGTACAGTTCTATAGTGCTCTGTGTAAATGTCATCTAAGAGATTTTGTTTAGTCAGGAAGCCTGAGAAGCCCAGGCATTTGCCTTAATGTTGAAATCTCCAGTTCCTTTATATTTCATGGGAAGTGAGGTGGAACTGTAGGGAGGCTGAAATGGAGGCTAAGCATGAAGTATTCCCTCTTTCTGCTCAGTGCCAGTGGTTCATGCCTGTAATCCCAGTAACTCAGGAGGCTGAGATCTGAGCATTGTGGTTCAAAGCCAATCAGGGCAGAAAAGTCTGTGAGATTGTTATTTCCAATAAAACAACAAAAACTGCAAGTGGAGCTGTGGCTCATGTGGTAGAGTGCCAAGCCTGAGTGAAAAAGCCATGAGAGGCCCTGAGTTCAAGTCCTAGTACCAACAAACAACAACAACAACATAAATAAGATGTCTTCTTCCTCGTGGTCCAGAGGCACAGAAAGCAATGGAAGGAATGATGGAGGAGTCAGTCCCCCTAGTTAATTTTGGTGACAGCAGCATCAGCAACAATTTTGACAACTGAAAAGAATTTCTGTGGGTCAAATATTATTTGAAAAAACAAACAAACAAAACCAACCCGCAACTGTCTTTTGAGGCAGAGGCTGTCAGCAGTATTGGAGTCTGAAGTTATACACTGAATTTCTTCTCTTGAGGTTCTCTCCATCATCATTTTTTTTAAAGAAAAAAATCTTTTCCTTCCTTATGAAAATCTATAGTGGTCAGTTGGTCAAGGTCCATTGATTCCAAATGCCATTCTTCATGAATCCAGAACACGAAATGATGACCTATTTTTTTTTAATATACAGGGCCATTGGACATATCTTTGAAAAAAAATAAGTCAATCTCAGAAACTGAAAACAGGTATTTAGCCAGAAATGTACTATATTTTCTGGGTTCCAAGAGCCATTATTTGTAAGAAGAAAGGAGCTGTCTTTCCGAGAGTTTCCTTTCTTCTCATTTTATTTCCCTTCTGAAATCACGGACCAATGTTTCTGACATCACTGGGGTTGCTGTGGAAATGTTTATTTCACAGAGGAGTTTGACCTCACGTGGGGAATTTAGAAGAGGAAGTGCAGAACCCTTGGAAAAACAAAATTGGTTTGAAGGAAAATGAGCTGCCTTCGAAAACAAAGACTGTGAAAGCAAACAATATAAACTGCCTATAAGAGGTTGTTTTCGAGTTTTCCTGTGAGGTTTCAAATACTTGGAAGAGAGTCTCACATAGATATGCCAGTTTTTATTTGAATTTTGCTTTCTATAAATACCTTATACAGAGTCAGGGGAAGCAAGAATGTCTTTTTTTTTTTTTTTTGGTGTTTGTAAAAAAAAATCCAGAAACTTCCAGCTACTCAATTATTCAGACAGAAAGGTTGAGTCTTGAATTATCTGAGGGGAGGGAGCAAATTATATCCACTTATACTTTTATAACCTAATGCACTTGGGCGAATGGCTGTCTTTAAAGGACTGTGGGACTCAAGGGGCCTGTTTTCAGAAGTGACCAAATCCTTTCTCATTTTGAACTGTTAAATCAACAGAACGCTAACAAACAAACAAACAAACAAATCAAAATCACAAAACCAGAGGCTCTCTTCCTGCTGGGGCAGTATTGTCCCCTAAATCCACTTTCCAGTGCTCAGCCTGGCCGAGTTTGATGGAGCATGGACTTAACCTAACTACAGCAAGCGGCGGAAAGGAAGTGGGTTTTCATTTGGGATGGAGGCGGCGGCCACGGTGTGCGTGTGCCTGCGTGTGCGCGCGCGGGTGTGTGTGTGTGTGAGAGAGAGTGGTGGTGGTGGTGGTGTGTGTGGGGGGTGGGTACGGGGGGGTGGGGGGAAACCGAGACAGAGGAAAAGAAGGAAAATCGGAGACCTAGCAACTGTATGAAAATAATTTCCCCCGTGTCTGGAAGGAGGGTCTCTGTATGGGGAAGCAATTTTAGGAATTACAATGAAAACCCTTCTAAAAGGGTGGGAGTCAGAAGATTTGCCCCGGAAGGTACCGGGCGCCACGCGGGGACGGATGCAGAGGGGGAGATTATATATACATATATAATATACATACATAATATATCCGTTCCCCCTTGCCAGGCTCGGGGCGACCCTCTCCCGATGCACCTAACCCACCCACCTGCCCGCGATCGCACCCGCGCCCCCTGCTGTCCCGGGGCGCGCACAGCCGGCGGGGCCGGGGCCGGGGCCGGGGCCCGGGGCCCGCGAGGCGATCCGATCCGCTCGGACGGCCGGCGGGCCGCAGGGGCCGCGAAGGTCTGGCTGATGTAGTGGCCGGGGCTGTAGTACAGGCTGTCCCCGGCAGCCGGCGGAGTCGGGGAGCCCACGTGACGGCCCCCGGCTCTCCGGTGAGCTCCCCAAACAGACGCACACCCAGCCATTCGCTCGCTCGCGCGCGCGCGCGCGCGCACCCACAGACACACACTCACACACTCACACACACACGCACGCACGCACCCCCGCGCGCACACGCCCGCGCCGCTCTGCCTCTGCGCCCATCCACATCCCGGGCTCTCGCTCATTCTCTCGCCCGCTCGCTTCCCCCTGCGGTCTCTGGCTGCGCGCGCCCCCCGCGCACACGCGCGCACACGCACACACGCGCGCACACACACACACGCAGCCGGCACAGGCGGCGGCGGCGGCGGCTGCCCAAGTCAGGACGAACCTCTCTAGGTACCGTCGCGAGCAGGCGGCGGCGCGGCGCGGCGGCGGCGGCGGCGGCAGCCCGAGCCTCCCTCCTCCGCCGGAGAGGGAGCACCGCGCCGAGAGTTTCCGTTCCCCGGCCCGGTCCCTTCCCCCTCCGGCTCTTTATTTGCGAGAGCATCTCTTCTTGCCTTCTTGGTTTATTTCATTTTGAACATTTTTTTTTGGAGGGGGGAAGGTTTGCTTGTGTGTGTGCGTGTGTGCGCGTGTGCGTGTGCGTGTGTGTGCGTGTGTGCTTTTATTTTTTTTTTCTTTCCTGGTTTTATTTGCATCCAGAGCATGGCGGGCTGCGGGCTGTCGGAAGACACCTTCTTCTCTTCCTTCTTTTACAACTACGGCTCCTCCTGGGAAACCCCTTCCGACCAGGTAAGGGGCGGCTCGGGGGCCGGGCGGCGTCGCGCCCCGTGTGGCTCCCCCGCCGCTCGATCACTTGGCACCCGGCGGGGAGGCTGAGGCTGGGGAGGGGGGTGGGGAAGCTGGGGGGGGTGGCAAGTGGGTGGCACTGTCTGGGTCAGCGCCAACCTGCGAAAGGAGGTGCCCCCCTCCTCATTTCCCCCCAGCTCTCCCCAGTCTCCAGGGTCTAGTGGCGTCCCCTTCCGTGACCATGCTGCCATTGACACCTCCCGTCCCCCCCCCCCCTTACACACACCACCTCCCAGCCCAGCGGGAACCCGAGAAAGAGGCAGGAGCTGGCGCGTTACCCCGAACAACTCCAGGCAAACCAGGGAACTCGAGCGCAACCTTCCCCCAAGTCGCCGCGGGCGCCGCGCCCCTGTGCGCCCGGCGCCTGTCCGCCCTCCAGTTGCGCCCAGGGGCTGCGGAGCCGCGAGCCCCCCGCGACGTGTGTCGGTCCTCCCACCACTCCTCCTCCACCCCCCCCCCCCGGCCCCGAGCCACCTCTCTCTCTCTCTCTCTCTCTCTTTTCCTAAAATGGCTGAAATCTCAAGTAGAGGCGTCCCCCTGACCCGCGGAGAGGGGAGAAGCGAGTGCACGCTCCGCTCCCCCCGCTGACCCCGCGCCTCCACCCGGGGCGCGCACCAGCACCCCACAAAACACACACTTAACTTTGATGACTGTGCAATGCAGTCCGGCTGCATCGAGCCTGGACGCTCCCCGCCGCCGGCCTGTCGGTGTGCGTGTCGGGGTGACTGGGGGTGTGGGGGGGCCGAGGAGGGGGATTGGGGGTGAATGTCGGAAAAGGGGGGGCGTGGAAGCAGCTGGGTGTCCGCGGGCCCCTGGGAATCTGGAGAGACAGGCATGTGCTCAGGGTCTAGGGGTGAAAAGCTATTCTGGGAGCCAGAGCGAGAAGGAGGGGGGGGGGATGCCTTTTAATTAAATAACTGTTGTAGTCTGCTGCCCCCATCGCTTGTTTGGTGAAAGTCCACAGGCATCTGTCATCTCCAAACTACACCGGGGAAGTGGAGATGGGGTCGAGGGTTGGGAGAGGTGTGTGTGTGTGTGTGTGTGTGTGTGTGTGTGTGTGCAGGCAGGGCAAAGTTGGGGGCCAGAGGCTAGATGGCGGGGCGATGGGATGAGGCAGCAGCAATCTGGGTGACTGTCCGGGGACGCCGGGGACCCCTGGGCCCCGCGGATCGCGCGGCATGGGCGGCGTGGGGTGTGTGTGTGTGCGGGCCCGCGGGAATGGAGGTCTCCGGGATGGAGCTCGGTTCCGCCCGCGTCTCCGGTCCGCCCGCCTGCCCGCCTCTGCCGTTCCCGGGGCTGCCCGCCGCGCTGGCCGGCGCTGGCGCGCTCCCTCCCGGGCCCAGGGCGCAGCGCGCTCCGGCAAGAGCTTGCGGGAGAGAAAAAAATTAAACACACACACACACACACACAAACCAGCCAAAACAAGGCAAATCCCTAAAACAACCGAAAAAAAATGTGTCTTGCCGCCGCGCCCCCCACCCCGCGCATCCCCCCCCCCAAGTTTCCAAGAATCAAATCGCCAAACTAGTAGTTGCCAGGTGAAGACGTGGTGTGCCTCCGGAAAGCGCCGTGGCCGCCCGAGTGAATAATACATCAGGGCTCCCGGGAGCCTTGGAGAGGCTCCCGCCGCCGCGCCACGGCCGCGGGAGGCGGGAGCGAGCTCCAGCCAGACTGCCTGGCCGTCGTCTCGGCTGGGGCGTCTGGATCGCCTTCCCCCCGGAGATGACGGCCCCCCCCCGTCTCCCCCCACCCATCGCCCGGGCGCGGAACCCCTGGAGGGGAGGGGAGGGCAGCCCAGGGGCTTGGAGAGAGGATGGCGGGGAAGCCATGGGGGGGGGGAGAGGAGAGGCCCCGCTGTGAGTGGAAACTTGGAGTTGGGAGCCCTGGAGAGACACACATGTGGGCTTAGGGGTGCGCTGAATCTGGGGGTTCCTCCTGACCATCCTGGGTGCTCTCCACGCCTCTCTGCGCCCCGCTCGGCCAAAGACGCCCCCCCTCCGGCTTTGCAAACTCCAGCTCTCCAGGAGCGGGCGTCCGTGCGCCTCTGTGCATGTGTGTGGGGTGTGCGTGTGCGTGTGTGTGTGTGTGTGTGTGTGTGTGTGCGCGCGCGCGGGCAGCATGCGGTGGTCGATGAGTCACAAACCAAACCCAGCTCCTCTCTGAGGGCCCAGGCGGGTAGGAAAGGCATGCCCGCGCACACCCGGCCCGGCTGGCCTGCGTGATCCCCAGGTAGCGCCCTCCACCCCCCCCCCCCCGCCCCGCTCCCCCAGTCCTGGAGTCAGATGCGTTCGGATAAGTTTCCAGGCGCGTGCCTCCGACCCGCAACCTGCGGGCGCCGAAACTCAGCCACTTTGTATTCGCTAAAGGAGAGACTGGGGAGGGGTGGGAGAGACTGGGGAGGGGGGTGGGGGGGGGACCTGGCGTAGGGAGGCAGGCGGGAGTCCAGATCGCTTCGGAGGTTTCGCAGCATCTTTAACCGGAGAGGAAACAGGTCGTTTGAGAACGCTTACCGGCGAAGGAAGGGCTGTGGCCGGATTTCGCTAGACAGGCAATTACGTGCGAACCCTTAGAAGCCCTACAAATGTGGGCGAGACGGAGGGGGTGAAGGGCAGGTGGGGAGGGGGCAGATTTGGGCTCAAGACAACCATGCGTGCGGGGGGGGGGGTGGCGTGGGGAGGGGGAGAGGAGGTGGTGTGTTTTGAAAGAGGAAAAACCAGTTTCTTCCAGGTAAAGTTAGTTTAAGTTGATGAGGAAAAGCCTTTTCCCAAAAGGCAACGTCCTCCTCCTCCTCTTCTTCTTCTTCCTCCTCCTCCTCCTCGAAGAAAGGGAGACTCACGTGGCTAAGAAAATGGAAAGAATTTCTGATGAAGCAGCTGGTGCTGTCCTGCGGAGGGAGGGTGCTTAGTTAGCTCTCGGGCTGGCTGGTACTGAGTAGCGATCTACTCTTAGTTCTTTGTGGTGGGGAATGGGGAATGATCTGAGCTATTGATCTCCTCCTCCAGTGGTGCGGTGTGAACTTTAAGATAAAGTACAGAAACAAACGAGAAATGTTCATCATTAGAGACAGGTGCAGCCTCCTCCGTCCCCCCCCTCCCCCCCGCCATGCTACGGAAGGGAGCTTGGATGCCTGGTGGTGGATGCCAGGCAGAACAGTGCAATCTTACCAGGATGCGCGATTTCCAAAGCAGCCACGGATCCCCCATTTTCAGGGATGAAGAATAGACTGTACGTGCACCAGGGCCTTGCTGATCGCCTCCTTTTTACAATTTCCGATTCTACCAATGGGCCTAGGACTGACCAAACTGCTCCCAACTGCTCCTAAGAAGAAAAAGAGCAACAATAGTTAAAAATCCTATCTCAGATTTCAGGCCCAGCTTGCTTTGGAGAGAGGCCTGGACCCAAATTTGAAAAGAGTGAGACTTACTCATGATGTTACCTGAATCACTGCCAAAAAAAAAAAAAAAAGCCTTACAAATCTTCCATCCCCTAAAAATAGAAATGATCTTCAAATATAATTTGTTTACTCTACCTCAATTAAAAATAAAACCCTCATCCTGGTGTTATAAAGTGCTTATGGAGGTAAGGGTTGACTGTACTAAAAAAAAAAATCAAGCTTTTTATTTCTAGATCAATATGATGTGCTCTCCACATCTAATGCCATGTAAAAGGAGCCTTTGTAGAGCAGCAGTAACAGGCAGGTCCGCCTCACTAAGCATCTTTTTTCCTGGAATTCACAAGGCATTTTGATTACTTTCATTTTCACAAGAAACGTGATGATGACACCTCTCGTTATAAACAAGCAAGTGAAAAAAATATAATGAAGATGGTGGTTCTTGAGATAGAGGCCTGGAAATCTAGAAACCACGAGGACATTTATTCATTACCAAGACATGCAAACACAAACAAACAAATAAAAACCCAGCCAGGAATCACGATAGGAGGGAAGATTTTATTGTATTTTATTTTTAGCTTCTCGGTGGCATTTTCTTGAAATGGGTGATGGGTGGTGGTAGTGATGTGTATTAGAGCTGAAGGCATAACTGTTACCTTTTAAAAATGGAGAAATCCCATCCTATACTAGAGTAGACCATGTTGCAGATATTTTGCACTTCTGCCTGGCCAATGTGCAAAATAGGCCACTTTGTGTGTGTGTGTGTATGTGTGTGTGTGTGTGTGTGTGTGTAGGGCAGGGAAACATCTGCTTTGGTGAAATTTATTTCTTCAATTAGAATGACCCCCCCCCCAATTAAAGTGTGGATGTGAACTGCCCTTGCTTGGCTCAGTGCAGTAGACAACAGACCATTCGTTAATTTACAGTTTCACGCCTAGGGATGGCAGCAGTTGTAAGCTTCCCAAACCGAGCTTTCTTTTCTGTGCTTTTCAGTCTGGGATTCTCCCCTGTACTTGTCTAAGCTTTCCGTGTCTCTGCCACAAAGCTGACTATGCAGTGGTCATTACTGCTTGCTTTTTTGGACCTAGGTCACCTTATTAGCTGCCACGATGTAAGCCCAAATCGAAGCAGGCCAGGTCTGTATGATACAGAATCAATCAATTGAAAGTGAAAAATGGAGCCAATTAGCTGACTGCTTGGGTGTCTGCAAAGCTAGACATCTGCCTTTGCTCACTGTGTCTGCCTATCCTTGGGTTACCTGGTAGCTTGCAATGAGCTTATGAAGAATACATGGCCACCAGAATCCATTAATGGTGCTTTTTAACTTTTCTTTCTCTGCCTCTTGCATCACAGTTTCCTGACTCAAAATGGCATCTTTGTAAGAGCTTCAGAGTCTGTGGGTTCAGAGTAGGCAGCACCTGTCTTGAATTCAGTTCTGGGCTTTTGTTAAACCAGTATCCATGATCTCTTGAACTAACTATCTTTTGAAGCATGGTAGAATTTCTTTTCAGAATCAGTAATGGGTAAGTTGTTGAAAGCGTGTTCTGATTGCTTCCTTCCCCTTCCCTTCCCTTCCCTGCCTCTTCTCCTTTCTCCTCTCTCTGTGTCTTTCTTTCTCCCTCTCTGTTTTTGCCTTAGCCCTCCTTCATGAATAGGAAGAGTCAATACACTGAAGAACTCTGGTTTTCCATCCAGCCCAAGTACCATACCGTAAAAAGTTCAGTATTTGTCTCCTCTGGTTGTTTCATAATTCTTAAAGTGGCACCAATATTTGGATCCACAGAGATGAGACAAGACTTGAGAATGTCTTCCATTTATAAAACTTTTAGAGAGTCAATATCTCAAGGTCCAAAAAAAAATATGAACGGATGGTCTATACATTTTAACTATTTTTATTTTCCTGAGGGTGTATACAGAAGCTGCATATATTTTTCATTGTTGGTGTGTATGAAGGAGATTGAATCTAGGGCTTCATGCACGGCAAGCACACACTTTACCAATGAATCGTACTCCCAACCTACAAAATAGTTAAGTGCATTTCTACATATTCACTCTAAACAGAATTTAGAAACCCACTTGTGAACTCAGCTCACACAACTCTATTCTTTCTCATAGGAGTGCATAAAAAAATTAGAAGAGTTTCCCTCCCCACCCCCCCTTCTTCTGTGGGTCTTGAATTCTGGGCCTGGGTGCTATCCCTGAGCTCTTCAGCTTAAGGCGAGCACTCTACCACTAGATCCACAGTGCCATTTCCAGTTTTCTGGTTTGTTGGAGATAAGAATCTCATGTGGACTTTCTTGCCTGAGCTGGCTTTGAACTGTGATCCTCAGATCTCTGCCTCCTGAGTAGCTAGGATTATAGGCATGATCTACTGGCATCCAGCTTTATAAGATATTTTTAAAATAAGTTTTGTTTTGGGTCTTCCAATAAGGTAGTTTCCCTTAAAATATTCTCCACTTTGTGTGAGTGTGTGTGTGTGTGTGTGTGTGTGACTGTGTTGAGTGTGAGTACTGAGGCTTGAACTCAGGGCCATGCATTCTTGCTTGACTTTTTGGTTCAAAGCTGGTACTCTACCACTTGAATCACACTTCCACTAATGGCTTTTTGCTGGGTAGAGGCAAGAACCTCATAGACTTTTATCCTGACTGACTTCCAACTGTGATCCTCAGATCTCAGCCTCCTAAGTAGCTAGGATTAGAGGCATAAGCTCCCAGCACCCAGCTAGAGATCTCTTTTGTGTGCCCGTTTGCCCAGTTTTATTTTGTGAATTGGAATTCTCTCTCTAGTGAATGAGGGGCCGCATTATCTGTTTTGGTGGAATCAACCACAAGTACCTGATGCTTTTTCTCTCTTGGTGATAGAATAGATTTCCAGTTTACCATTCTTTTGGTTTGAATACTTGATCCACAAAGGGATAGATGCAGTCTTTAGATTGTTACCCTCCGAAATGGAATAGAATAATTTTGTAAGTAATTAATCAGATACATCAACACATTCACACTTTTACTCACAAACACACACTTAGGTGTACACTCATTTGTTTTCCTTCTGTGTTAATCCTGGGACTTGAACCTAGGCCTGGGGCAGTGTCCTTGAGCTTTTGTGTTCACACCTAGCGCTTGATCACTTGAGTCACAGCTCCATTTCTGGCATTTTGGTGGTTAATTGGAAATAAGGATCTCATAGACTTTCCTATCTGGGCTGGCTTTGAACTGTGACCCTCAAAATCTTTGCCTCCTTAGTAGCTAGGGTTCCAGGTACCTGGCTTACTTTCATTTTACAAGTAACCTACATTGGTCTGTGCTTGTACTATATGTATATATGCATGAATATACATATATATGTACGTAGGATGTATAATGTATCTACGTAGATATCTATGTGTATATAATGTATGTAAGTTTCAAACAACACTATAAATATGTCTATATGTAGTTGTGTGTATGGGTATACATATTTACACGTATATACTTTTCCATATATATGATGTATGTGTATATATGATCTTATTTGAGATTTAATCTGTATTTTAACAGGGCTCCTCTGTACCTCACGCACCTAACATTTATGTCTATCATGAACTGATACCTTTTAGAGGTTCAGCCCTTACATTGTGATCTTCTGCAAGATAGCTGTGGGAAGGGGAGGGAGGACATTAAATGTCAGTAGCTTCAGCAAGATGGGCTCTAGGAAGAGGGCAGAGTTTCTGGCTGGCTTCATGTTCTGGAGGGTGGGGGTGGGGGGGGGCTAGCGGAAATGTAAAAGTGCAGGGTTTGCATTGGAATGAGAATGGGGTCACCTCCCCTTCACAGTCATCCGCAAGGAAGCAGAACTTCCTTCCAGAGAGACCATAGGAAATCAATGCTCGCGCGCTGGCAGTGAGGAGGCAAATGTGTACAGCGCATGGCATTAAATAAAAGGGCAGCAGAAAAGTGATTCCCTCCCCAAGACAGTGTGCCTTTTGGTCCTTTCAAAGAAGTCACATTTTTGTGATAGCACTTATGTTTAAATATTTCTTTTCTTTTGGAGTGCATGTTAAAAATAAAAAGAAGAAGAAGAAGGAGACAAGTGCCAGTCTTTGCACTTAAGGATAGTTCTTTAAACAGATGACTGGAATATGTACCAGGCCTGCCCCCTCCCCCAGGGGAATTGGCTTAATTGATCAGATTCAGGTGCACACTTCTTTCTTTCTTTGGTGTAGTTGCTGAAGCAAAGGGAAGGGTGGATGTTTCCCTAGGGAAGGCTACTGTTGACCATAAGGGGCTGGAGGGAAGTCTTCACTTAGGAGAGGCCTGGGTGGGGGAGGGGGAGGACGGCAACCTTGCCAGGAGGTGTACACGTGAATGCTTACTGCAGCGTGGAAAAGCAGGTGCGTGGGGCTAGTGTACTTCCCTCTGTAGTGTGCACTTCTGATCGCTTTGTGAGCACGTCTCTCTGTATTTTTGAAATAGAGAGCTGCAGGTAATAGCTAAGGGCCAAAGGATGTCTGGCTTTCAAGGAGGAAGAAGACAAGACACCCAGGTAAATCTCTGGCTGGAAAGAGTCTCACAAAGTATGTTAGTTGTGTAACAGCAGAAGCAAATGAGCAAAGAAGACACAAAGGAACAGGAAGAAAACTCTAACCCACCATCCCATCCACATTTGGTTCCAATTTATTATTTCCAGTAGCAGTTTAGTCTCTAATGTTAACAATGAGTGATTATGATTCTGTAGTTTCGTTTACAGCATAAATTAGCATTTTTGTTTTCTGTTACGGCTTTTGAATGAGGAATTATAATGTATAATTTGCTGAAAATAGATGTTATCATCTCTTACGATGAGCACCACCACATAAACTTGAACAAATGATAAAAATGGAATCAATTACATTTCAAATGGAAGTAGTTTACAAACCTCCAAATACAAAGTGGCAGTAGTAGCTGGTTATTGTAACAAATAATTAGTTTTTTTTTAAACAACATTTATTGAATTGCATTGACAATTTGGTAATTGTTCACATTTGGCTGTCGCCCTCCCTTTTCTGAAATGAAACGTGGCATGGAAGGAGTGCATTTTATGGATTGCGATTTGCTTTTGTCATTTTGTATTTCCAGAATGTATACTTTTTCCGTATACAGCCCTCGTCCAGTAATAGGACAACATCAAATTATGTCACTAAGCCTAGGTGACAGATCAACATCGAAGTGTTGAAGACTGAGGGTGTTCAGATACCAAGGGGGAAAAAAAGAAGTGATTTATCAAATAGGTGAATCATAGTTTGATTTCAACAGGATTTGACTTCCCTTTCTCACTCCCATTGTTCTCTTCCTAGAAGCTTCCTGTGTGGCACTGTCATTGCTTACCTCTGGGTTTGCCTCCTCAGGTCCTGCTAAGGGGAAACAGCCCTGCCATACCTACTCATCCTCTCTTAGTGGTAGCAGACAGAGTGTGGTATCAGATAAATGGCTGAAATCTCAGAAAACATGCCATTTTATGTTACTTAATTTATTATTATTATTTGGTGTTGGCACTAGGAATTGAACTCAAAGTCTCATGCTCTTGCTTAGCTTTTTCATTCAAGGCTGGGGTTCTACCACTTGAACCACACCTCTGCTTCCAGCTTTTTGCTGGTTACTTGGAGATAAGAGACTCATGAGCTTTTCTACACTTGATCTTAGCCAAAAGGCCGAGAAGCGATACTCATGAGCTTTTCTATCTGGCTTGGTTTTGAACCAGGATCTTCAGATCTCAGCTGGGATCCCTAGCTCTCAGTCTTCTGAGTAGCTAGGATTACAGGAGTGAGCCACCAGCACCTAGCCTTAATTTATATTCTTTAAAAAAAAGTCTTTTTTCTTGTATTTTAATTTTAAAATGATCTTTATGTGGTTGTACAAAGGCGGTGCCATTTAACAAAGCAGTTTATGAATATAACGCACACCTGCGTTGACCTACCCCTTCTCTTACTTCCTTAATTTTCTGGTATATACAATGAATTCTTGACTTCATTCTCCTTTTCCCCTTCATTCGTCTGCCTTTCTCCCCTTGCCTCCTCCTCCCTCTGGATGTACCTATTTCTAGTGCTGATTTTGTTGGGCTTTGACCTAGTCTTTCTTAAAGATTTTACTATTGGAGCGCTAGTCTAGCATACTCCGGTTAATTCATTTGTAACCACTTATGTACCGCCCAACATGTGTACATGTAGCTTTCTAGGCACATTCTATCTATCACAAATGAAGGCAACCATGCAACTTATGTTTCTCTGGGACTGGTTTACTTCACTTATTTTTTCCCGGGTCTTTCCATTTCTCTCCAAATGGTATAATCTCATTCTTTCTAATAGATGAGTAAAATTCCATTGTGTATATATGCCACATTTTCTTGATCTAGTTGTCCTTGTTCCATTTCTTGGGATGATGAGGACAGTTCTGCGGTGCCATTTTTGGAAGTGGGTATTGGACTTGAGATGAATAGTTTTTCCACTCAAGTCTTTGCCTGAAGAGCATTGGGGGGGTTGTCATAGGCTTACTAAACCTCTTAATTTTAAAAAATGAAATATTTCAGTTAAGGGGAAAGGAAGAAAAGCAGGAATCTGAGGGGGTTGTAGTTTTATTTATTTATTTTTGGTAACTACTACATGCTGAGTAGATCATTCATTTTTGATTATTTCTAAAAGATTAATCCATTTCTTTAAAGTTAATATGCAAGGAAATATGTTCAACATCGCTTTATTTTTAGATCACACGATTTAGCCTGAAACAAATCAGTGGTGCATTATAAACACAAGAATGTATCTGATGGCAGGAGTCAGGCTGAGCAGATGCTAAAAGGGGTGCTTTGTGGGAAGTCTGCGGAGCTGCAGGAGGGAAGGGAAGAAATCTCTACAAGTTGGAGGGCTTGTGAGGTGAACACTGGAGACTTTTCACCCACTACGTGTGGTTTATGTGGGTCAGAGCGTGAGCGACTGACTCCTCTTGCTCTGAGGAGAGAGTAACAAGGATCCATGTGTCCCAGGAATTGCTGAGTTTGAATGGGACATTAGACCTGGAAGACCTTTAAGGGGTAGGATAAAGGTAGAGCTTCTCAGTCATTTCTGCCATCTTTATTTATTTTGGCAGTACTGGGGTTTGAACTCAGGGCCTTGTGCTTGCTGGGCAGGCATACTGCTGAGCCACCACTCCATCCACTCTTCCAGCCCTCTTGGGGGCTAGATATTTTTGAGATATGTCCTTCTTTGCTGTACAGGTACATGCTTGGTTCTCATTTCGTCCATTAGTTAGGCTTCTGTTGTAGCTGGGCTGACAGGCACAGACAACTGTGCCCAGATATGGTTTCAGAAGGGGGGATCTCTCAAACTTTTCTGCCTGGGCTGGCCTCGATCCATGATGCTTCCCTCACAGCCTCCCAAAGGTAGGAACTATGACAGGTAAGAGTTACCCAGTGCCCAGATGATTTCTCCAATCCTTATAAACTACAAGCAGAGAACCTGGTACCTAGGACATTCTCAGTGAATTATATTGAGTCAATCACCAGAGGAATGGTCTCATTATTTTTTCAAAAATTTTATTAGCATGTGTTAGTTGAAAAGGGGATGAGTTTCATTGTGACATTCCCATCTATGCCTACAAAGTATCCTGATCACACTCACCACTAACGTCATACTCTCTTCCCCTCTCCCTTCTGAAAGTTTCAATAGTGTGTTCTCCCACGTGCAAAGGAGCTATGTGCACCAGACTCATCCTCACTTACCTTCTCTGTGTGCTCTCCCTCTCCTGCGAATACACATTACCCACAACAGAGACTATTTTGCTGTCTTATCATTCATTCACTTTGTGTGTATATGTATTAATTGTACCAAGTATTTTCACCATGGTATTTCATATATGTTTGTGTGTATATATGTATGTACATGTGTATATATGTGTATAGAGAGAGATGCTTAACACAGTTTAAGCAGAATAACTCTATAAAAATTATCAATTGAACACTTGCATTGATATTCTGGAAGCCTTTTAAAGTGTTTTACAGGGATTCAGCAATTTCCCTGTGGGATGAGTACTAGTATTAGCATTACATGTGGCAACTAAAGGACCTAAGGTACAGAGAGGTGAAAGGCACAGCTAAGACCCAGCCAGTGAGCAGGGAGGCCAGACTACCCAGAAAATAGTGGTATTTGTGCTGGGCTGGGGAAACCAGGGAATCTGAGCAGGTAAGAATGGAACAGGGAGGGAGCTGGGGAGGGTAAATAGGACGTGTGGAGAATTTCTCATAGAGCGCTTGTCAAAGATTATTTTGTTGGTTTGTGTTTCAGCCAATTTTGTCATTAAAAAACTTTTTATTGAGCACTTGCAATCTGCTTGTCCCTGCCCACAGGGAGCTGTCATTTTAACACACACAGTATATATGTATATATATAGTATCTATACATATAGATTCTATACTGTATCTATGCATATGTTAGCAATTCGTAAATCAAATGTAAACTTTTATGTGGTGTTTTATTATACATACTTTAACAAGTTGTTAAGAATTTCCTAGCCTGAAATTAATCACCCAAGCTGAGGAGTGAAGTAGGCATGAGAAGTCAGGGACACATTATCAGGCTTGTGGCAGTGCCTAGGAAATCCTTGATGACTTGGTTCACAGGATGTCAAA
Source organism: Dipodomys merriami (assembly GCF_024711535.1). NCBI lineage: Eukaryota > Metazoa > Chordata > Mammalia > Rodentia > Heteromyidae > Dipodomys > Dipodomys merriami. The sequence goes on from NW_027206512.1 coordinate 52,702,824, forward strand.
TAAAAAGGGATACTGAGCTTTGAAGACAAGAGCTCAAAACATTGTAAATGGGAATGGAGTCGTCTTTAAGATGTTTATTGAAGACTTGTTATTTTAGGAAGTAAGAGTCCACAGCTAATTGATTGTTTTGGCCCTGATAGGGTCAAAACATTGGACCTCTAATTAAATTGCCCTAGGAAATAATGGGTGAATTCATTGCTTCTATATAATAAAATACATACTTGTCTAATTTCCCCCAAATTGGCTACATTGAATCTTTTCCTGCAGTAGGACAATCAAGTCTGATGATAGTTTGGGGAGTGTTTGTAAACTGTAAAGTGTTTCTCTTAGTCATTCTCCTTAGAATTGGAGGGAGAGTTTGCCTTCTGCAATTAGCATTGAACACAGACCCAGGAATGAAGTGGGTCTTAAATACATGTATATTAGCCTCACTTAGGTAGTTATGTACAAGTGCTTGTTTACGGTGACATTATACATTTGCGCTGTGGGGTCTATTCTAGGAACAGCGAATTCTTTATTAAGTCTCTTTGCCTCCACTGCAGCCAGTCCTGTCCTGTGACCTCACTGCGCATCTGGAAGCTTCGATGGAGGTCATTTCAGGCTGAGTCTCTCCGAAGCATCACATGGTTGTTGAAAGTTATTAGAAAATTAGAATTATTAAACCTGCTCGAATATCCCTTTTCTAGAGCATTTTAGAAAGTGTCACATCATAGATTTGGTTAGATATAAGGTTCAGGAAGTTTGAAGACATAGTAGGCACTACTTGAATACTAGCTGTGACTAGTTCTTTTTTCTTTTTGGTTTTGTTTTTGTGTACATCCTTGGGCTTGAACTCAAGGTCTGGGTGCTGACCCTGAGCTTTTGTGCTCAAGGCCAGCACTCTACCACTTGAGCCACAGCTCTATTTTTGGCTTTTTTTTTCTTTTTTTGGTGCTTACTTGGACTCTCCTGCCCAGACTGGCTTTAAAACATGATCCTCAGATCTCAGCCTCCGGAGTAGCTAAGATTACAGAGATGAGCCCCTGGTACCCTTGAGCTTTTTTTGCTCAAGGGTAGCACTCTACTACATGAGACATAGCTCCACTTCTGGCTTTTTTTTTTTTTTTGGGTGCTTAATTGGAGATAAGAACTTCATGGACTTTTCTGCCCAGACTGACTTTCAGCCACAATCCTCAGATCTCAGCCTCTTGAGTAGCTAGGATTACAGGCTTGAGCCATCAGCATCTGGCTTAGTTCTTTTTTTTTTTAATTAAAAAAAATTAAAAAAAAATTTTTTGGGTCCGATCGTGGGGCCTGAACTCTGGGCCTGAGCACTGTCCCTCAGCTCTTCAGCTCAAGGCTAGCGCTCTACCACTTGAGCCACAGTACCACTTCCGGCTTTTTTCTTTTTGCTTATGTGGTGCTGAGGAATCGAACCCAGGACCTCATGCATGCAAAGCAAGCACTCTACCACTGAGCCACCTTCTCAGCCCCTAAATTAAAAATTTTTATAAAGTAGTTGTACAAAAGTGTTCCAATTCAACATGACAATTTATGAGTATAATGCATTATGATCAATGTCACCCCTCCATCATTCTCCTCATCTATCCCAACTCCACTTCTAGTAGTTCTTTTAGGTTTATTGTATTAAGATTAAATAGTTGCAGGTTCTTTTCTTTCTTTCTTTTTTTTTTTTTTTGTCGGTCATGGGGCCTGAACTCTTGGCCTGGGCGCTGTCCCTCAGCTCTTCAGCTCAAGGCTAGCACTCTACCACTTGAGCCACAGCGCCACTTCCAGCTTTTTCTGCTTATGTGGTGCTGAACAATCAATTCCAGGGCCTCAATCATGCAAGGCAAGCACTCCACCACTGAGCTATCTTCCCAGACCTACAGGTTTTTCTTTAATTGAGATACTAGTGCCATGAGTGTCTTTGTGTGCAGGTGTGTTTGTGTGTAGTAGTGTTCACATCATTTATGCCACATACTACGTTAAATAAGTTTAATACGTTAAATACACTTAATATAGTTTATGTGGTGACATGACATAGGTGCTAACATTTTATTGATTATTTAACTTGAGAAATAATCTTTATTTCCTTCAGGGCATTGATAGACACAATGCTTTACCAGTCAAATAGTTAGAAAGCAAAAGGACCAGGAGTTTGAGAGACAAGAACATTTCTTCATCACCTCCTCAAATGGCCTAAAACTTGCTAAAAAAGAGTTTTCCTCTTGGTATTTGGGTAAATATTTCTTGGTTCTGTATTTTGTATACGGGGAATACCATTTTTAAAAAAACATTTTACTGTCTAATTTAAAATATATTGAAATTTAGTTTTTTAGGGCACTACTGATGAAAACTATATACTAGAAAACTGTACTAAATGGAAGCTATTAGAAAAGAAATAATCCTGTTTCTTGAATTTTGGATGTCCATTTGAAAACTCAAAATAAGCCTTTTTTCCCCAGAGGTTTGCAACAGCAAAAATCCTCCTTCTGCATAGGTCTTGCAAATTCTTAGGCTGCAAGAAACACAATGTGACACAAGTGGTCCAAATAAACAGTTTAACTCCATTATCAGATAAGTGTTTTTTGTTTTGTCTTGTTTTGCTTTCCCTCCACCCAGGCGTATCTCTGAAATACCTATCAGCTTATGTTCTGTTGGGATCTACAGAGAAAAATCTTTCTTGTTCTGCTCACTGAATTACTCACGTAAGAAATAAGACCGGGCTCTAGTCTATTGGATCTCTTGTCATTCCTGAGATAATTCCAAAAAAAACCCAAGGAGCATCGACTGTATAGGACAGCACCATTATTGTTGATCTGGTCTGGACCTAGACACAACAAACAGAGAATTTTGTGAAAATAAAACTCTGGAGCAAAATGAAATGTTTTTATATTCCATAACCAAGGGCATTGTTATTCCTTGCTAGCTTTTACTATTGCCTTTTTCTTTTCACTATTAACTTCTTCATCTCTCAATTTCAATGGTGCCTTTGGACCCTGTTGGTTAAGAATCAACTCCCCTTCCTCACAGATCTGGTCTGCATTAAGATCTGATTCTTTCCCAAGAAAGGACACTGGGGAGAAGGATGGGAGAATAGAGAAACCGTCCATTTATTTGCAAATTCCTTTTTGGCCCCAGAGGAGTTGTGGACACTGTCCCTTCCAGAACATTGCTTTGCTACCTTCGTACAAGAGGTGTACCATCCCAGTGCCCCCAGTAGAATTCCTATAGAGTGTCTCCTACCATTTTCCTGGCCATCTTGTTAGTGTCCTATTGCTTCCTCTTGTCCATGAGGGCCCAGACACGTCACTCATCGACAACCTGCTTGATCTCAGCATCTACCCATGGAGGATGAGGATGGATCCATTGACTTTAGCATCACATTTACCACACTCCACTCCACTCTGGCAGCCTAGTCCCAACTTCCATCCCCTGGCTTCATCCTTTGGAATGTTTCCTTCTAGAGCCTTAACCTCCAGTACAACCATGTCTGGTAGTCTTTCCTTTGCCCATTTATATCTAAAGTCTGGTCTCTCTACAACAATACTTTCATTGTTGTTATTTGTGTCCCAGATTGCTTTTTAACCAGTGAGAGATACCATGATTCATTATTTTATTTACTCATTTACCCAAAACTTTAAGATAATCTCTTGTTCTTCTGTATCTGCCTACAAGATTCTAGTCCTGGCTCAGCCCAACCATCTGCCTTGTTTGCTTGTTCCTGCAAACCATTGCCCGCTTCTTACTGCAAACCATTGCCTGCTGTTGGCAAGTAAACCCCAGTCATGCCAAAGAATGCCACTCTAATGGTCTTGTCTCCAAAATCAGTTCCATTCGTCGTCTGGTATGAAACGTCAAACCTGAAATCTTTGACTGCGACTCCAATTCATGTGCATTACCCTCAATGTCTCTGACCAACACCGGCCCCTTTGCAGATGGAATTCGTTGTCATCTAAAGTGAGTTCTATCAGCCTATTATTTGGAAGTCTCCATCTTTCTACTCTCAGCTTTCCTTCAATCTGTGCCATGGGTAGTGGGTGTCAATCTTGCCTGTCTCCTTCTGGATTTGATCCATTAGTTATGGCTTCAGGACCCAACAGAGTTAGGAAAGAATGTACCAGAGTCTCTGCTATTTTGAAGAATCCCTCCATGAACCATTCACTGCTCTTTATGGGATGCTGCTCTCTTTCTTTTCCTTGTTGCATTGCATGAAAGGCCCAGCTAAGGTTGAAGCCCATAACTTTTAATGACACCAATTTGTATCACTGAGTTTGGTTGCTCTCCATAGATCACAACATTCCTGGAGCAAGGAGGCAGATAATGTTCAAGGCAGGGTGACCTAGTTGTACTGGGATCAACAAGAGAATTGTATGCCCTTACTACTTCCAAATTCCTTCCTCTCAGTCATTTATTAAATGGCCTCTAATAAGAGTTCAGTCTCAAACTCTTCTGGCAAATATTACATCATTACAAAAAATGTTGGACCTCTTAACAAGCCCTAGTTTTAGCTATATCAATGAAATGCTGTTGACTTCTGTGATGTCTCTTCCACATGATTCTTCTCTCTTGCTCTGCTTCCTCACCTTAATGGGCAATGTTTCTGAAGACCCATTCTGTGTCTATTCTCCCTTCATTCTGCCATTGCTCTTTTGTAGAAACTTACCTATCACAGAGATCAGATTTATAATTCCAAAGAAGGCCTCTCTCCGTCTCTTTATCGTGGGCATCTTCTTGTGTCTTTACCTATTCTTTCTGTGTGTTTCTCCAGCTTTTCTCTTCTTAGAAGGACAATGGTCACATTGGATTAGGGACCACGGTAAATTAGACTTCCTTTGGATGTGAACAGCTTTGTAAAGACTTAACTGGTTTCCATTAGACTATTTTTGAGCAGCGGTTACCCATTTGATCTAGTCATTTCTTCATTACTGGGTCAGTCTCAATGAAATATTTTCTAGGAGCACCTCGTTCAGAAGCCTTATGCTAGGGTCGGAGGCATGGCTCAGTGGTAGAGCACCTGTCTAGTCCATGTAAAGCCTGGAGGTCGAACCCCAGTACTACCTGGAGCTGGATGCTCTTTTTTTTTTTTGTCGGTCGTGGGGCTTGAACTCTGGGCCTGGGCGTTGTCCCTCAGCTCTTCAGCTCAAGGCTAGCGCTCTACCACTTGAGCCACAGTGCCACTTCCGGTTTTCTGGTGGTTTATTGGAGATAGGAGTCTCACGGTCTTTCTTGCCCGGGCTGGCTTTGAACCGCAATCCTCAGATCTCAGCCTCCTGAGTAGCTAGGATTACAGGCGTGAGCCACCAGCGCCTGGCGAGCTGGATGCTCTTACATATACCAGTTAGGTCTCTTGTCTGATTTAGATTTTAATATTTTTTTACCTGATTTTTTTTTTTTGCACACAAAATGAAAAAAAAAAGTTTCCCATTTATTTGCAGGGAATAAAAACATACAATACCACAGAAAATTAGAAGGCAAAACTCCAGAATAACACGATTCTTTGAAAAATACAATCCAATTATAAGAGACAGGTAATATCCAGTTCTTTTTTTGGTTGACCTATAATAAATGCAGATTGCCTAGGTATTTAATATGGCATGGTATTTCAAAACCACACGGCGGCTATTATTTCCATTATCAGTGGAAAAAGTAATATGAAGGTAGAAATTAGTACTTGGGGACGAGGGAAGGAAAGTCTTCTGAGCAAAAGTGTCTAAAAATTGGTAACTCTTTAAAGCTGAAGCTAGAGAATGGTTCTTCCAACAAATACTTGCAGAGTTTCCATCTCCAACATGGCAGGCTGGGCTTGAGAATCTGGATGTGTAAGGAGGCAAGCTGGGAGGAAATGCTTGCACATTGATGGAGCTTAGAACTGGCAGGTATAGACAGAGCCAAAGCAATAATGCTGAATGCAGAACAGAAACACTTCTGAAGACCACTGTGATGCGTATAAAGAATAAGGGGATAGATAGTGACCAGGGACCAGAACGGATCACCAGGGAGGTGGCAGGGAGGAGTGTCCAGGCCTGGGCTATCACAGGACCCTCCCTGGGGAGGTCTTGGTGGAGCCTCTTGTTTGAGGCAGACCCTTGTGAGGAATCTCCTACTCATGTGGCAGGGAATTGGGGGCATGTAGGCCGGAGGTCATAAAACTCAGATCCTTCTGGTATACAGGCATTGTAGAGTTTAGAAAGTATGTTGCCAATATTGGAATCCTCGAGATTTTTAAGCAGGGGAGGAAGATGCCCACACAATATATATATAATATTATATTACATATATATATATATATATATATATATATATATATATATATATATATATAGTATGTGTGTGTTTGTATGCGTGCATGCACATGTGTGCTGGTGTGTGAGCTTAAACTCCAGCCTTGGGTGCTGTCCCTGAGCTGCCTTTACTCCAGGCTAGCTCTCTACCACTTGAGGCACAGTTTAACTTCCAGTTTATTTTTGGGGGTGTGGGGTGGTTAATTGGAGATAAGAGTCTCACAGACGAGCCGGGCGCTGGTGGCTCACACCTGTAATCCTAGCTACTCAGGAGGCTGAGATCTGAGGATCGCGGTTCAAAGCCAGCCTGGGCAGGAGAGACCATGAGACTCTTATCTCCAATAAACTACCAGAAAACCAGAAGTGGCGCTGTGGCTCAAGTGGTAGAGCGCTAGCCTTGAGCTGAAGAGCTGAGGGACAGTGCCCAGGCCCAGAGTTCAAGCCCCATGACCGACAAAAAAAAAAAAAAAGAGTCTCACAGACTTTCTTTTCCCAGGCTGGCTTTTAACCGTGATCCTTAGATCTCAGTCTCCTCAGTAGCTAAGATTACAGGTGTGAGCCACTGGCACCTGGCCTGATATGTTTTCTTGAAGATTTCTCTGGCTGCTTTGAAGAGGTTGGGCAGGAGTGGGTGCAAATGTGAATGAGGACATTTGAGAGGTGTCTGTGGCAGGAACTAAAGATGATGAGTTGTTCACCTAATCCAGGAAGACATGGTGCAGCTTCCTCTTTTTCCCAGCATGTTTAGTATGCCGTGCAAATCAGGATTGGCCCCTCTGGCACTTGATAGCATACCAGCTCCTCCAGCCTCATGGTGCTTCTACACCTGCCGTTAGTGTGGTTAGAGTGTTGTAGTGTTGGGTGATGATCCATCTTGCTATCTAGGCAACCAGAGTTTGCTTGGGTAAAAGGAGAGAGGTAGGAAAACCCAAAATGACAAGAGCTGAAGGCAGATGTCTGTGGCTCTGAGTTGGACGAAGGTGGAGACAGGTTCTCTGTTTTCTCTGGTGTTCTCTGGGTCCTTTATACAAGAATGTGTTGAATGTTGAACCAAGTGCAGACCATTGTTCTATTAGGAAGCAGAGGGACTGCCCAGTAAGAAGGGCCTAGTGCTAAAATTTCTAGAAGCTATGGGTCATCTGCTGCTGTGGGAAGAATGTCTTCATTCTTCCTTCTTCCCCCTCCTGTTCCTCCTCCTCCTCCTCCTCCTCCTCTTCTTCTTCTTCTTCTTCTTCTTCTTCTTCTTCTTCTTCTTCCTCTTCTTCTTCTTCTTCTTCTTCTTCTTCTTCTTCTTCTTCTTCTTCTTCTTCTTCTTCTTCTTCTTCTTCTTCTTCTTCTTCTTCTTCTTCTTCTTCTTCTTCTCCTTCTTCTTCTCCTTCTTCTTCTCCTTCTTCTTCTCCTTCTTCTTCTCCTTCTTCTTCTCCTTCTTCTTCTCCTTCTTCTTCTCCTTCTTCTTCTCCTTCTTCTTCTCCTTCTTCTTCTCCTTCTTCTTCTCCTTCTTCTTCTCCTTCTTCTTCTCCTTCTTCTTCTCCTTCTTCTTCTCCTTCTTCTTCTCCTTCTTCTTCTCCTTCTTCTTCTCCTTCTTCTTCTTCTTCTTCTTCTTCTTCTTCTTCCTTCTCCTCCTCCTCCTCCTCCTCCTCCCCCTCTTCTTCTTTCTTCTTTTTGGTCATAGGGCTCAAACTCCTCGGTGCTGTCCCTGAGATTTTTCACTCAAGGCTAGCACTCTACCACTTTGAGGCACAGTGCCACTTCCAGGAAGACTGTCTTCTATGTCTGTTTCAGACCAATGTTTCTGTCTCCCATTCAGGACCTAAATAGGGCAGGAATGTTGTGTAGTAGAGACAAGAGGGGACCAGGGCATGGAAGAGCCTCCCCCCACACCTCTTCTTTATTTTGTTCAAGCTTTTCCACAAGGAAGAAAGTGTGCTGAATAGAACTGCTGTCCCCCTCCCTGCAGCCTCCAAGTCTTTGGGGGAAGAGCATGGCAGACTGTGGGAAAAGATTCCAGAATAGCCTGAAATCCAAGGTCAGAAAGAGAAGGGATGCCATTGTCTCCTGTGCAGTGGGACCAGGCTCTGAGACAAGATTCAGGCTGTTGATTCTCTTCTTTCTGGGAGCCCATTTCCGCACTGACCTGTGGGGGCCGATTCAGCCCAGTGCGCTGTGGGTCCTGATCCTATGCTACCACCTTCTAGGCACCTGGGCTCTACCCTGCCATGGCGCCTGGTCTCTGCTTTACTTTAGTTCTGCTTCCCAGAGGACAATTCTGTTTGGGTCAGTCCCTGAAGTCCCTGGTTAGTGGCAGTGGCTGGGCCATGGCTCATGGTGCTGTTTGGTGGTGAAGGATCATCTTCTGTTTCCCCCTGAAAGCCATGGCATCGCTTGGCAGGGGACAGAGGAAAGCTGGATGGAGGAAGCCCGTTGGGTGTTCCCCAGCTGGCCAGCCGGAAGAGGATTCTAGACCATTTCTAAGGGAGCTCTGAAGAGGAGACCGGGCGGGGGTAGCTGTAGGCAGGCGAGCTGGGCTGCCAGAGCAGAGGGGCCCTCTTTTGGAAAGGGGTGTTTTACACCTTCACCTGCAAAAGTAGGGCCAAGAGTTGAGACAATTCTCTAGTAAATTTTGTGTTTTCCAACTATGTGCGAGCATGGTGTCTTTTCCTCTCTGTCCCCTGAATTGTTAAAAGAGCCTTTGCTACAAAAGTCCTTGTGTCTTTTTCCCCCCTTCAAGGAACTAAAATATATAGAGAACTTCTACAACTCAATAGTAAAGAACAAAAAACCCTAAAATAAAACAAAGAAGAACATCAAAAAACCCCAACCCTCAAACAACCCAGTTAAAAATGGCTAAAGAAGCCATTATAGGCTCATGCCTATAATCCTAGCTACTCAGGAGGATCCTAGCTACTCTGAGGATCACACTTCAAAGCCAGCTGGGACAGGAAAGTCCAATTAACTACCAGAAAAACCTGGAAGTGGCACTATGGCTCAAGTCGTAGGGAGCTAGCCTTGAGAGGAAGAGCTGAGGGTCTGTGCCCAGGCCCAGAGTTCAAGACCCACAACTGACAAACAAAGGGGGGGGGGCTAAAGATTTGAATAATAATTCCTTAAAAGAGACATCTAAATGGTCACAGGTAGGAAAAGATGCTTAGTCATCAATCATGAGGGAAATGCAAGTCAAACCCATACTGTGATATGGTCATGCAATTGTTATAAAAATAATCCCGTGAAGAATGAACGGAACCATGTCTGTTGGTATGGTGGTGGAGAAATCCAACCATTTCTTTCTGATCCTGGCTTTGGTCAAGTTAGGCATCAGAGCAAAGTTGCTATTAGGTGTTCGAGTGTATGTTGAGAAAGACCTGCTTTGCCAGGTGGTACTGTATGAGTACTTGGAGCCAGCAGCATTCTCCAGATTCTCAGAATACAATTGGGAAGGTAGTCAACTCCCTTGGATCCCATGAATCCAGAAATGCATTGGATGTGATTTCCTGATGATTTTCACTTATCCTTCCTGCCCCATGTAGATCTGAGAACTCAAGAAGTGTTATAGATACATTCTTGACCTCTGAGATGCTTTTACTTCAATGCTGAACCAACACATTTGGAAGAATGGAACACTTTGCATGCCAAATCATCCTTGCTTTGTAAAGACAAGAATAAAACCCATTGCTGGTATTCTGAACAGGGCCTGTGGGTAGACACAGGAATCTGGTACGGACAGTCTGGTTGTGTTGTCTAACAAGACAGCGAGGAATTGTCAAAGGATTGATTTTGTATGCACACAGCTGACACACAATTCTGGAAATGTTGACATTGTTGACATGAAAGACCAGACAGAAGAAGGGAATTACCCACATCTACATGGTAGAAAGATCACCAGTCTTGGGGTCTTTATTGAGTGCTTGCACCTGTGAATATTTCTGGGACTGTCTGGATATTGGTGGGTAATTGGGACAGCCTTGGTCTAGTGTTGGAGAAGATTTGGGTGGAAGGTTTCGCTGAGCTGATGACAGGCCCTGCAGTTGAAGCACTGCTCAGGGTCAGGTAGATGGAGGATGCCCAAGGATCTTCCCTTCTCTCTCCCTCTCGCTCTTTCCCTACCCCCTCTCCTCTCCGTCCCCCTCCCCCTCTCCCTCCCTCTTCTCCTTCCTTCCCTCCTTCCCTCCTTTCCCCCTGCACTCTCTCTCTCTCTCCTCTCTCAAGCAGATACACATACACACACCATTGCTCAGCAAATGCTCAGGCTGACCTCCCTTGAACCTTTTCTTCCCAGGTTTACGTTGGCCTTTTCTAAGAGGCTGATCCTATCTCTCTCATTTGTATTGATCTCACTCCTGGAATGTTCCAACAATTACTAATGGCTGCTAAGTGACCTTTATCTTCATCCGTTTTCCATTGTTAATCACCCAGGAGTGCAGACTGGGTAAGTTATGAAGATGAGGTTTAAGGCAGTGCCAGGTCCTGGTGCACATGGGCAGAGTCTCATCTGGCAATGGCCTTCTCCCTGGGGAGAGGCTGGGAGTATGTGAGAGTGGTATTTATTTATTTATTTATTGTGCCAGTCCTGGAACTGAGTTTGTCGTGTTTTTTTGTTTTTTTTTTTTCCCCCGAAGGCTAGTGCTTGATTTAGAGCTCCACTTGAGTTAGAGCTCCACTTCTGGATTTTGGGTGGTTAATTGAAGAGAGGAAACTTATGGACTTTCCCACCCAGGTTGATGGATCTCAGCCTCCTGAAGGGCTAGGATTATACGCGTGAGCCAACAGGTGCTGGGTCAGACTGGCTTTTATAGCAGACCCACTCTCAAAATAATCTACCAGCTCATGAATCCATTGATCCACTAATTCTATGTATGAGAGCTGAATTCTAAGGCCTACCTTTTGATATCTTAGACTAGTGATTACATTTCAGTGAGTTTCCAAGAGGGCCAGTCACATTTGGACCATAGCAACCTTGTACAGTTTTCTTTTATTGTATTAGTCTCCTCCTCCAATAGAAAGGTAGGCTCCTTGGGAGTGGAAATGATTCTTCAAACTCACTTGCCCTCCTTGCTATAACTTTAGTTCATATATATTTTTTAAAAATCATGTTTAACTTGGATGAGTGTCACAGATTCCTTATTGGGCCACCTAGAAAACACAGCTTCTAAAACATAAACCTGGCTCTGGAAATTCCATGTGGAGAAACTTGGCAGCGGATCCCCTTGTCTTCAGTGTAATTTCAGAGGCCTAGACACAGCCCTGGGTGGCCTGGTCACAGGCCCAGACTGCCTGGTGCTGCCTCTATTTTTTTCCCCAGCACCATCTTTTCCTCAGTGCTGCAGCTGACAGAAGCTCTTCCTTGGTGTTCAAGTAGACTCTGTTTCCTTCTCCCCTCTGGGCCTTGGTTCTCATGGGTCTCTTCCTCTTCAACTCTGTCTTATACTACTGGAATTTTTACTATTCTCTCTCTCTCCCTCTCTCTCTCTCTAAATATATATATAAACAATGTACATTTTTCAAACTAAAACAGTGACATTAAAATTGAGGGAAGAGAGGTAAAGAATGTGTCTAATAATGAACATTATTTGCCCAACCAGACAAATACATAATTTGTGCAGGTTAAAAAAGCATATTAATAACTTCATGAGGCTAACCAATTTAGGACTCAATTAGAAATGTGATCCCAGGAACTACATACAAATTATTATAATTATGGTGACAGGAAATGGCGCTCCTAGGAAATCGTAGGAGGCAGAAATTTAAAAGGGGAATATATTATTTAAAAGTCAGCCAGCTTGTCTTTGTGGCTCTAAGAGTTGAATTGGGAAAATTAAAGATCTCAGATCATAAAACGACTAGCAGAATGAAGTACTAAGCTGGTCCACTCAGCAGAAAGTAGTTCACCATCGTAATTGGAAATACAGGCTTGTGGTTACTTAATGGAAACGAACATTTAATCATGTCAGGGCTATCTTGTGCCATAGATTTAACATACCATTGCTAACATATTTTGCAGCTTGGACAATTAATTCCACACCTGTACTGTCCCGAATCCAGCTTTATAAAACATGTCTTCCCCATAAAAATAAATGTATGTGGCAAATAGCCCTGTCTCTTGTTTGCCAAAAAAACAGATTACTATCAGGATGCAGAATTGTCACCTGCTGTCAACAAATGGATGACCCAAGTTAAGGTCATTATTGTTGCTGTCATTGTCTTACAGATTAAAGTTATTATGTATGAATTTAGGAACGAGATGGATGATCTTAAATCTCTCTGGGGTTTCCTTGAGACATTTTTTGAACTTCATTTGCATACTTGTAAGATCATGAATTAATACTGTCCATGCCTTTTTAAATAAGAAACTGCTTCTTTAAGTGAAGAGATTTTTTTTTTCTTTTACTTTCCTGCTAAAGGTTTTAGATTAACTCAGCATCCTATGAACCCTTTCATGTTGTCATCTGCTGACATTTTTCTTTCTGGATTTTTAGAAATATAATACAAGATAAAAATACCCTTGGAGGTGAAACAGCAAGAGGTAGAGATAACAAGAATATTTATTTAGTTTACTCCTCTGCTTTTATTTTCTCCCCTTATTATTTATGGAATTTATGTTTCTACTCTTTTTTTTTCAACTCTAAAGTCTGTTCCAGTTAACTTTGATTTCCATGTTTCGATTTTTATTTAATTAAACTTTTTGAAGACTTTTTTCCCCTACTCCATTTAAATGAAACATGGCTGAAGAGGAAATGAATATAAACATCTTTGCATAGCTGATATGTTGAAAAATGCATGACCACTTAAATGTCACAACTCGGTGAAGCATTTCTTTTTTATTCTAGTGCTGCTGAATTTTAAGGACAAGCTACAGTTTGCATTTGTCACTTTGCTGAAATCAGGGGACACTGTGCTCCTGCTAAGCACTATTTCCACAAACAAGGTGTTGTTGGGGGTTTTAGGCTTCCTCTCTTCCTCTTCCTTCCTTGCCTTCCTTTCTTCCTCTTTACCCTTGACCCTTCTTTTCTGTCTTTCTCTTTTCTTATTTATTTTTATTTTGGTATTATAAAGGTGATGTACACAGGGGTTATATTTACCTAAGTCAGACAATGAGTGTTTTTTTCTCCCAACTTCCTGTTCCCACTCTTCCAATTAGACCATTCATTCATTCATTCATGCATTCATTTATTTACACATCCACAGTGTTAGGGCTGGGGCAGCAAGCTCCACATTCAGGTGCATTGTCCCCCTTCCTCCATCCCATGCATGCCTCCTTGGCCTGTTACTGAGCACAGCCTTCATCCTGCCCCGCCCAGCAGGAATCAGGAATTCATTTTGCTCTGATTGGTGCCTCTGTCCTGCTTCTGGCCCTGTGCAGGGTGCTCATTGACTTGCTCTTCCACAGCCAGGCTGAAGTGGCCTAGACACCAAGTATGAGGTAAGGTCTGCTTCCGATGACCTACCAGCAGGATCCCACAGGGCCAGGGGAATACTAATCTGAAAAGGCAATAAAAGGACACAAGCAATTAAGTTATTGCAAGATAAATCAAAGCAGGGAAGAGAGTGTAGAGGTAGGGGAAGTGGCTCAGGTAGTTTCCATTTCCAAAGCACCTACGATGGACGGAACACTCCTGTGACAATCGGGGTGAGGCAGGATGGCATCCTGAGCTGGGTGGGAACTGGAACGTATGCTTGTCTGTGCACTGCACTCCCCACTAGTGCGGTGTGTCTCTCTTGCAGACAAGAGATGGCTGTTTCTAAGGAATGTGTATCATTATATCATCCCCCATCTCAGCTGCCTATTGGTCTATATTACTTGGGAATATGGGGACACACCAGAAAACTCTATGCTTCTGGGACATAGATGTTTTCAGTCAATTGTTTGCCAGGTAGTAATTCCAGCCCCAGTGATGGTCTCTGGTCTTTCTAGGAAAGTTTGTGTTCCGTGTTGATTTGCTGAATGTGTGTTGCTTTTTATGGGAAATCCTCCAAGTTTTTGTTTTTTTCTCTTTATTTGAGACAAAGTCTCACTGTGTAACCCAGGCTGGCCTTGAACTCCCAATCTTCCTACCTCTGCCTCTCTAGTGTTGGGATTACAGGCAGTTACTTCCATGCCTGGAAAAAAGGCAGTGCTTAGAACTAAATTTAAAAAAATAAATAAAATGAGCACCATCAAATAAGCTTGTCATGAGGAAGATATGTGTCTGGTGCATACAAGTGCACCTGCTATGTCCCAAGTGTGTTCTGAGCCTCGTCCTGGTGCTATGGCTCCTTCCTCAGCACAGATCAGAATTACTCTTCCCTTCCACAAGAACTAAAGGAAGACATTGATGTGGCACATGGAAGAAACTTGAATTTAAAAAGGTCTCCTGAGAAAGCAAAGGAATGGGTGACATTGTCCAAAAAAAGAAATGTACTATTACCGACTTATGAAATGGTAACACTTCTGTGCAACACTTTAATGATAACAATAAATTTATATTTAGAAACATCCTCTGAGCTCCTCCTATGTTCCAAATGCCATGTTGTTCTCTGTAGGAAGAGGTTCAAGTGGATCTACCTTGCAGATACTTCTGTTTCACTCAGAATATTCCAGAGGTGTTTGGAAATGTCATTACCTCCTGAGGTAATAGTTCAGGACAACAATGAAAGGATTCCCAGGAACTATCATGAAGTGAGTGATATTCCCTCTGTGAAGAAGGAACAGGGAGACCTGTGTTTGGGTTTAAGAGGCCAAAGGATCTACAGGGACCAAGCCATTAGGAATATTCTTCAGGACAGATTAGATAAGGAGGAGAGAGATTCAGAGCAAGAGATAGAAGCAGCTTCCCTTCTGGAAGAACTCTCTGGAGAAAAGCCTCCACTGTGGATGTGAGGGGCTTGGCCCCAGGCTTTACTACTTAGCCTGTGAGTGCACAGTAAATGTGCAACAAACCTAGTTAGAGCCCCAGACTAACCTCCCACTAGTTCTGTCTTGGATCACTGATGTGCAGAGATCAGAATGGCTATATCAGAAGCTGTAAGAGAGCCACAGCAAAAGACCCCAGACCTGCTGCCTATGACTGGAGAAGAACTTGCTCTGGAAATCATTTTTCATTCCAGAGGGGAACCACAGAGCCCATAGGTATGAGAGTCTGCCCAGTGCGAACTGCCCAGTGCGAACTGGAGACTGCTGGGACGACTTCTAGCCTTGAACCTGGAAGAAGATAAGAGAAGAAAAGTGCAGCAAGTACAGAGAATAGCAGGGAACATCCAAATAATTTCCTTCCACTCTGCCCCACATAGCAGAGATCTTCACACTCGCTCTTGTTAACTGCAGAGCGCTGTGCTCAGTGGAACCTCTCATTCAAATCCTCCCTGTTTAAATTAGATGAAAATGGCCCTCCATCCTACCTCCTCTTACCCCAGACTTCCCTTAGGGCTCTGAATTTAGTCCTAGGACTTGGGAATCTAATATTGCTTCTATTCTTCTCTTAAAATGGAGAAGGATGGAAAAGAGTAGGGGAAGACAATTGTATAGGCCAGGGATTTACAAACTGCAAGCCATTTACTTAGGGGGGACAAAGCAATGAGGAGAGGGAAGGAAACATGAACATTCTGACTTCAGTTTTTTTTCTCCATCCCATCTTTCTCAAGTTCTTCTTGGTTTAGATGTCATAACAAGCACAATACATTTGTTTGATGGAACTAATTTACACTTAAAATCGATTACATTGTATTGGCAAGTGACAGGCCTTATTGTCTTTAAGTAGTTGCTCAGAGGGGTTTCCCTTCAACATGTCAATGTCAGAGTACAATGCTTCTTGATCCATGTCCACTTCCTTTTTGGTTTTCCTGATGAGCCTCAGTGTCAGACATGTTTGGCGACCACCATCCTAGACTACGGATATCCATCTTTTGTGTTTTGGCTCCCATCCACTAACTGCTCTGGGTGCCACCATGACAGAAACGAGAGCCCAGCTTTGCCAGGAAGAGAGCTGTTGCTCACAAGCTTTCCATTCTGGTGATTTGTCATTCATGGCAAGTTTTGAGGACATAAACATTGCAGTGGTATTTTCGAGAGGAAATGTTTATCATTATAGCTCCCAAACACATCACAAACAGAAACAATAATTTCATTAGTAGCTGAAAATTGTAATGATGCTGTTGAATATAAATTTCACTGCGATGGTAAATCTAAAGGATGATGAAGAAGAAATCACAGCAGAATTATTGGGAATAAACTTTATTGCTCTGAGTAAGACACAAGTGGGAGGATTGATGGAGGCTGAGCTTTGAGGCGATGCTTTTCCGCCAGTGGATGCGATGTTATCTGTAGGAATGGATGTCGTACCCTTGCCTCCTGTGGAAAAATCCCTCCTCTGGAGGGAGCTGGGTAAAGTTCTCGTCACTCCAACCCCACACGGAATGTCTCTGTGTTACACAGTCTTTGGTTATCTCAGTGATTCTGTCTTGTTGCATAAGCCAAAGAGCCAAGGATTGACCTCCCTTTTTCTGTTCCTCCGCATTGAACCTGACACCAAGAGCCATCATTACTTCTGTCTCTTGATTGTGCCTGGAATCAGTTTATTTCATTTCTTTATTCTCTCCAATCCTGGAACACACTCTGGTCCCTTACTGCTTCTTACCCCTGCCTCTCTGCTCTCCTCCAATAGGGCCATCCGCAGAGTGAGCATTACCCTGGGGTCACGGGTCAACCGCTGTCCAGCTCAAAGCCTCCTGTGGCCTTCCCTTCCTGATAAAAATAACCTCAAACTAAACAAGCCCTGTGGGATCGCCAGCCTCATCTTCTGTACTTTTATCTCTGGATCATTATCTCACATAGATTTTTCAGATTCTAACCCGTGTCAACTCTAGGACACTCCTGTGTCCCGAGTCTTAGCTGGTTCATGCCTATCCCTCAGAGCCTCAGCCGTTGGTTTCCAGTGTGAATAGCTCCTCCACTTCTACCCCAGCTAAAGAAGTCCTTGATGATTTCCATTTCTGTCTAGCTCTGACCCGGGAGCTGTGACCTCCGTGCTTCTAGGGGGCACCTGCCTTACAGCACACAGGTAAAGAGGCAGTTCCTGAAGCTGTGAGGGGAAGGGATCCATCTAATTTCTTTTTTTCCCTTGCTTTCTTCCTTGCTTCCTTGCTTCCTTCCTTCCTTTCTTTCTTTCTTTCTTTCTTTCTTTCTTTCTTTCTTTCTTTCTTTCTTTCTTTCTATCTTTCTTTCTTTCTTTCTTTCTTTCTTTCTTTCTTTCTTTCTTTCTTTCTTTCTTTCTTTCTTTCTTTCCCTCTTTCCTTCCTTTCCTTTCTTTCTTTCTTTCTTTCTTTCTTTCTTTCTTTCTTTCTTTCTTTCTTTCTTTCTTTCTTTCTTTCTTTCTTTCCTTCCTTTCCCTTCCTTCCTTTCCCTTCCTTCCTTCCTTCCTTCCTTCCTTCCTTCCTTCCTTCCTTCCTTCCTTCCTTCCTTCCTTCCTTCCTTCCTTCCTTCTTCTTCTTCTTTTTTTTTTGCCTATCATGGGGCTTGAACTCAGGGCCTGGATGCTATCTTTGAGCTTTTTTGCTTGAGGCTAGTATTCTACCACTTGAGCCACAGCACCACTTCTGGTTTTCTGGTGATTAATTGTAGATAAAAGTCTCATGGACTTCCCTGCACAGGCTAGTTTTGAACCACTGTCCTCAGAGAAGTTAGGATTACGTGTGAGCCACCAGCGGCTGGCAATCCATCTCCTTTCTTCCTTCATAGACTTTATCCCAGGCTTGTTTTGCCATGTTTGATTGCTTGAATAAACAAAAGCAGGAAAATTGGTGCCTTTTGGGTTTGTAGACTCACATTTAGTGAGGACAAGACACCATGACACACTGGCATACAAAAGCCTCACACTTTCACCGGGCCCCACTGGGTTTTCTATAGAGCAAGCCAGACAGGTGTTCCTTGCCTGCCGTGGACCTGTCTGATAGATGTCATCTCGTCTGCCACCTCTGCTTACCTGTGAGGGCGGTATGGCTCAGAGCAGGGCCTCATCCAGCCACCCTGGAGCCCAAGGCAGCGGAAGGATCAGTAAAGCCCAACCTGTCTTTACAAAAAAAGAAAAAAATAGACATTTGGCTCATAATGAATTTTCAGTGTTAATTTTTGAACGTTGCTTTAAAATACTACCTTGCTCCTTGAGATTGTGGTGTGTCTTTAAGGTTAGTATCCCAGGCAAGTGCCTCACTGGCTCCAGTTCACTAGAAGAGGAATATTGATCAGGACTAGATAAGGAATATATCAGGAATCAGAGGTCTTATTTTGGTTGAGTGGGATGGAGTGATTGTGGTGTGACAGTGACTATGGTATGTAGAGTTGAGTGGTTCCAACCTCATTGTCTGCCTTGCCTAATGGACAAGAACAGCACACATCAGGGACAGGGACATTTCACAGGGTTATATTTATTTTAAAAGTCCAGGACTGATCAAGGCCTGGGAGCTGGGTCCTAACAAAATGGTGGAAGGAATAAGACATGGGCAACTCATGGCCAAAGATTCACATCCAGCTTTTATTAACTTATTTGTTGTACTGTTTGAGGCAAACGATTTATCTTTCTTGAGCTTCAGCCTGTTTGTTAGTAAAACTTGGACATTAAAATATCACCTGTTTTTTGGTTGTGTAGTCAACATTAAATGAGATGATCTATTCATCCCACATCTAGGTACAGAGTGCACCAAGAAGTGCCAGCTCTGCGAATAGTTCTGGGATAAAGGGTGAGAAAATGGCCCCAGAACATTGTCTTCCCCTGTTGGTACTTGCAGGCTAGCGAGAAAGAAAGAACATGTAACACACATGCCCTAAGAGATCGCACTGTGAGAGGTCAGGGGAGAACTTTCCTCCAGGAAGTATGGATCTTCCTCTAGGTGAGATGTGAAGAAATAACTGGTTCACTAGGCGCCGCAGGTAAGAAAAGCTTCCAAGCCGGGAAGAGCTTAAGCAAAGAGCAGTCGTGGCAAGGAGGTGGCCTGTCCACAAGCAAAAAGAAAAGAAAAAAAAGAAAAAAATATTGGCAGTGCAGTTGGGGTCAGGGCATTAATTTATTTTGTCATTTTACCATTCCCAACCTCTTTGCTGATATTTGGGTGATAAGGGAAGATAAGATCCAGAAGCTTCACTAGCTGACTAATAGCATCTTTAGGAAGGATGGTTTTGCTTTCAAAGGCAGAAACTGTGTTCTAGGTATGAGATTGTATTTCTCAAGAAGCTTCTAGAAAGGGGCAGGAGAAGGTCTGTGGAGTGAAGAAAGAGCAAGAGTTAAACCCCAAAGAGCTAAGCTTATGATGGACAGTGAATAAACAAGAAGGGACATTTTTGTGTCACCTGCCATATTGCTTGTGAAATAAACGTTATTTTTCCAGAAATAACTTAAATATTCAGTGAGAAGAGGTCCCAAGCTGTAGAACACCAGTGCTGAGAAAATTCCCTAGTGCATTAACATTTCTGAACGAAATGTACAGGTAGCTCTTGTTGACAGGACCCCTGTTCCTTCCACAAACCAGTTTAGTTTTGAGGGCTTCTTTTGTAAAAACAAAATATTATTTATTGTTTTTATAAAGGTGATGTACAGAGGGGTTACAGTTATATAAGTCAGGTTAAAAAGTGCATTTCTTCTTGTATAATGTCACTCCTTCTCTTAGTGTCTCCTAGTTTTTCCCGCTGGTGCCCACCCACAAGTTGTATAATTCCTGCTCAACATAGTGATAAGTGCATTTGTTTACTCTTTGTCCCTCCATTTCTGTTACTTCCTTATCCTCCCAAAGGCAGATAAACTAGACAAAAAGAAAAGGAAAAACAGCAATAAAGAAAAAAAAACCTCTTGTTTCCACTTCCTAGAGTTCATTTCTATAAATACTATTTTATATGATCATATGCACATAGGCATTGAGCATTTGTGTTCTTCTCCTAAGAGCATTGTCCTTTGGTCTCACTGTGTGTGAATGTCTAAAGTCCTGTATACTTTATCATGTTTGGGGGGCTTCTTAAAGGTTCCAACTGATGAGAAATTTCATGTGCCTGTCAGGATGGACAGGAAGAAGGAAGCAGTTGAACTTCAAAAGTAATCTCAACAATGCATTGAGGAGAAATTTGCATTTATGCACAGTTCGGTGATGGCAGACTCTGCTCTTTATGGAGGTCAGAGAATCGGTGGGAAAGGGTCACTAATTCTGTCCTTCAGCCTCAGGCCTCTCCCAGACAGTGACTGCAAAGAGCAGAAAGAATTTTCAAGTTCTGCCAGAAAACACAGGGCCACCAGTGTTTGTCACGCAAATGCCATTCATTGTAGCTGATAGGGCCTGTAGCTTCCACTGAATCTAGCAGACTCTTCATGGCCTTTTGCATTTGAACCAGTGACCGAGAAGTGAGAAATCCTACATTCCATTACTAAGTCCCTCAGCTCTCTGGTCACCTTGATACGGCGGCCGTGACACTGAGGGTCATGTGTGACACGCTACACAGGCTCCTGATGAAAAACTACATTGGACTGAAAGTAAATCTTTCATGTAAATCCCAGGGCTTCAACTTGCCAATTAACAGCTCCAGCTTTCCTGAGGGGGCTTTGCCTGCCAAGTTGTGACAACTCCCATCAGAGAGGTGCTGGGTTCGCAGCAGAACTCGTTCTGTGGTCTGGTGCTTGTAGCCGCTCATGACCAAAGTGCCTTTTCTTTGTTTGGGGTGGAGGGAGTTGTTTTAATCAGTAGCCTGCAAGAGGGCTCAGACAGATGCAAGTGAGGACCCCAGGCAATGTGGGGGTCACCAGATGCCCTGACGAAGATGGCAGGAACAGCAATCAGTGCTTGTCTTTCCAACCAGGGTCTGCAGAGGATGGGGAGCAAGCTGCTGTTCCAGAGGCCAGAGAGGCTTGCAGTGATTTTGTGAATAAAGGCTTTATAAGAACCAAGGGAACACCATCTGGTCCTGGGTCCCTGCCAGGTTGAGGGCACTTCAAGCTTTTTGAGTTCCTACAGTGAGAACGGGGCTGTCCAGGGAACTGAACATGTGCTCTGCAGTGGTGAGGAGCTAGAGCTCCCGTTCTGGGGGTGGAGGTGCCAGAGGTAGCTCACGGGTAAGAGCGCTTGCCTTCACTGCAGAAAAGGAAACGGGGAGGGGCCTAAGATACACTGAGAGAAGATAGACAGGTTAGGAGCCAGGAGTGTTTACTTCCGGGGTAAACAATGAAGTGACTGATAGCTGTGGCTTAGCATCCTGGGTTACCTGTTGTTTGGGATATCTGTGATTGGCAGATGAGATAGACCTGGTAGCCTGGGCTCTTGCTCCAAAAGGTGCATGAAGGAGCGATGCAGGCTGTGACTTCACATCTCTGGTTACCCCATTGTCTGGGATTTGTGAATCAATGAGAATAGGACATTGATCATGCAAAAAGGCTGCCAAACAATCCTTGAAGGAAGTGATCTCATTCAGAAACCTAAAGCCCATGGAAGAGAGCATTTAAGGTGAGGTTTATGCATCGCTTCTGCAGGTCATGGTAGTCAGCCTCCGTTAAAGGAGATGTGGGTTTCTTTTTCCTGATTTATGAAATGTGTAGGCCAAACTAAAACCTGGCGACCTATTTCATGAAGTAAACTGCTGCAGAGTTGGCAGCTACCCTCCAGAGAGCGTCTTGTCTCCCCAATAATATTTATTCATGGCATTAAAGAATTTAAATGAAGTCATCCAGGAGCAGTCTCCTGAGAAAGAAATAAAAATGTACAGGGACACTGGTTAGAAATGTTGCTATAGATTAAGACTATAGAAGCAATTAATACTGGGGAAAAAGTCAATCTAGCAAGCAGGAAGCTGAAATACGTATATATAAAAAGTTAAAATCCATCCCATTAGTTATTACCCAGGTGGACATATCTCCATGTAATTATGGAGTCTGCTAACAAAAGCAAATTTCTCTCTCCCTGCTTCCATCTCTAAGGCATTCGAAGTGGAAGCAGTTCTTTTCATGGGGAAGTAATTTAAATAGATAGGGAACGAGTTTAGGGTCGATGTAATTTTTTCTTACTCAATAGGTCAAAAATGTAACTCCCAGGGGCAAAGACAACAGCTGGGGAGAAAGGAGGCAGACGATACATCGCCTGCCCTCGGGAACTGCCTTGGGAAAGAGGGTGGCAGACGCGGGTCTGGGAAGCCGTGGAGCAGTGAGTGACCTGAGCAGCATTTAGGAGCTGGCTGAAGTCGTTAAAAAAAATTCCATCCTGTTTGTGCTCCACTGAAAATCACTGAGATTAGAGTGATTGATACATGAATGGTTCTGTTTGCTGTGCCAGGAATGGAACCCACGGTCTCACAGATACTAGGCAATCGCTCTACCACTAAGCCATTCCCCAAGCTCTAGAGCTTCTATGCAAGAAGATCTCAGAGGAGTGGGAGAGGTGAAGATGACTGCTCTTGACAGAAAGGAAAAGCAGTTCTCATTATATTCTACTCGATTTAAGATACACCCATCATCTCTTCCCTCAGCCTCGACTCTAGGGCTCTACACCTCACCAAAGGGAGTTCACTGGCTGCTGTCAGCACACGAGGTTGGTCTCCACGTTGGGTAAGGTCTTCAGGACTCTGCTAGTTAGCCACTTTGGATCTTGATGGCAGGGGTCTGACAGACGCCTCCCTCCTTATATAGATTTCTCTCTTGCCTTATCTACCACTGGGCAAAAATGTCTTGCTGCTTGAGGACTGCTTCCTCCCTCCCCTCTCCCTCCCCTCCCGCCTTCCTACAACCTGTTCCATCCATTTCCTTCTCTGCTTCTTCCGTTGCTTATTCTTCTAAATTGTTACATAAGCTCAGATTGCTTCTATCTCTTGTCCCCCATAGCAGCCTTCTCTTGACCTTTTCTTCCATTCACTTGAACCACAGCCCTCACTTCCCACTTTCCCTGAAGCCACAACAATTGAGCTTTACCCCAACATGGTATTGAAATGGCTCCAGCTCAGGTTACTGTTGACCTAATTTTTAATTTCTAATGACCTATTTTCATTCTTGATATAAAAAAGTAATTATCTGGCTTGACGGCTCTTATATTCAGACATCCTTTCCTTCCTTGGCTTGATTTCATGTGTTGATTCATTCACTTAGTGAGCACATCAATTCCCTACTGTGTGCTATGGATGCCATCAGGGTTGGAGACACAGTAACTGTAAACTATTCTAGTGGTACAGGTAGAAATGTATTGCAGTTTTGAAGTGAATATAAGAATTATGGTGGATAATGGAGAGGCCAATAAGATCTTCTATTGATAGCCATTATGGTTTCTTCCAATGCTTTTGAAGGTCACCCTGCCTCTTCGACTTGATTCTTCAATGTTGTCAAACCCATGGTAACAGTACACCTGCCTCTTTGCTTTCTCTCTTCAATGGTCCACAAGATCTCATCCACTCTAAGACTTTTATGATTCGGTTTCTGCTAATTACATTTGTATCCATTCTTTCATTTTACCAGTGCCTTAGAATGTTAGAATTTGTCCATCCATTCATTTCTGGGATATTTCTTTGTCTTCTTTCTTTCTTTCTTTCTTTCTTTCTTTCTTTCTTTCTTTCTTTCTTTCTTTCTTTCTTTCTTTCTTTCCTTCCTTCCTTCCTTCCTTCCTTCCTTCCTTCCTTCCTTCCTTCCTTCCTTCCTACCTTCCTTCCTTCCTTCCTACCTTTCTTCCTTCCTTCCTTCCTTCCTTCCTTCCTTCCTTCCTTCCTTCCTTCCTTCCTTCCTTCCTTTCTTTCTTCCTTTCTTCCTTTCTTTCTTTCTTTCTTTCTTTCTTTCTTTCTTTCTTTCTTTCTTTCTTTCTTTCTTTCTTTCTTTCTTTCTTTCTTTCTTTCTTTCTTTCTTCTTTTTTTTTGGTCAGTTGTGGGGCTTGAACTCTGGGCCTGAGAGCTGTCCTTCAGCTCTTCAGCTCAATGTGAGTGCTCTACCACTTGACCCACAGCACCACTTTTGGTTTTCTGGTGCTTAATTAGAGATAAGAGTCTCACAGACTTTGCTGCCTAAGCTGGCTTTGAATCGTGATCCTCAGATCTGAGCCTCCTGAGTAGCTAGGATTACAGGCGTGAGCCACTGGCGCCCGGTGGGATATTTCTTTTGGACACATTCTCAAACTCATCAAGTCTACACAGGCATCTCCCTATCACTCATAGCTGCTCTAGCTTCTGCAGTCACTACCCTAGTAAGTGTGGACAGGATCTAGAGACCCGCTGTTTCTCATCCCTATTAGAGCACATTGCCAATGGTTATGGGTTGGGTGTGTCTGGGACTTTGCTTTAGTTTTTCCTTCAGAACCTGTATATACACTCATGTCCTAAGCTGTTCTGGATTCTTGCCTTCTAGCTGCTCCTCTAACTCCAGGCTTCCCATTCCAGTCTGCTCTTACTTGTTGTCAAAATTACTACCCTGATTAGATATCTGATTTTGTCTGGTTTCAATAAAAACAAAATCAAAACAAAACTCCCTTGCCTCTCTACAGCCCCTAGCAATTTTTTTTTTTAAAAGAACTATAAGCTACATCTGAGTTGTGGCTCATGAGAATGTTTTAGAGTATTACAACCAACACTCAGAAGTAGGAAATAGAAAATATCCAGGTGAGTTTCACAGAGCAAGGCTAGCTGTTGCTTTGTGAGCCAATAATTTCAGTTAGAAATATGTGCGCGTGGAGCAAAGGGACTGACGGACAATATCTGTCTTCTCTGGGGGAACAGTAGGAAAGTTTGAAAAACTGTTGGCTCATGGGGGATGCATGACGTTCCGTTGTGTACCTTATGAACCCCGTCTTGGTCCTGCAACAACAGGCTGCTAGGGTCTAACCTGGAGAAAGCCCTTCAGCAACAGGGACCCAGTGAGCATGCCCAGCTTTCCCTGCCCCATGCCGCTCCACCCCCACCCCTTTTCTGGGCTCTTTTTTTTCCCTGCAAAGAAACAAATCCCTTCTTGCTGTTCTGAACTCCAGCATCCCTTTTCTGACTCTTGCTTGGTAGGGGTACTCGCTCCCTTGCTCACTGAGTACCCCAGGCTTTCCAGTCTCCAATGATCACTAGATAGCTTGGAGTGAGATTTAAAGGGCCCCGTCTGGTGTCCCTCCCTTGGCCATGTGGACTGTGGAATGGGAGGCCAGTTCATCTTTGAATCTTTGGCATCTAGCATAGGACCTGGGACATAGAACTCAGGATATGTACAGCCTTTCTGTCTGTCTGTCTATCTGTGTCTGTCTGTCTGTCTCTCCCTCTGTAGGATGTCCATTAGCTTCATTACAGTGACACATATATGTGCACATGCCTAGCTGGCATCTCAGTTCTTTGACTGCTTTTGATGATGACAGCCTTTGGGGCCACACCCTGAGCACCAGGGTCTACTTTGCCCCAGTTACCGGCTAAGCAGAAGGAGCCTGCGGTGAAACTTCATGTGCATCTTTCTACATTGGCATGTGTCTCTGTCCACGTGTTGGCTGTCTCATCGCTTTCAGAGATCAGTGGTTTGTGGTACTGGGTCCAATGTCAATTCCTCCCTGTCCTCCTAAAGCTGGAGATCCATTATACCATGGCCCAAGGCTGCCAAAACAAGACATGTACTCAATGATAAGAACAATATAGTTCATTTTTTGGGTTGTTTCTGAATGAATAAGACTTATAGGCACCCCAAGAAAGAGAAACAACATTGGACCGAGTATCTCCTGTTACATTATACTTATTCCTTGGGATATGTAGGAATCTCTCTCACTCTCTAAGATATTTATGAATATATTAAAAATTGTGTTAGGACATGGGCAAGCTGCCTGCTTGTAGCATGAGCAAACAGCAGCCCAGAGTGTCCTTTTCCAGGAGAGCGCTCTTGGTCTTGGGAGCCAGCAACCAACCTGGTTTGGTTCCCCCAAACAACTCGGTAGCTCCTGAGCCCTGGTAAAGCACTCCAGCTTGTGTCTGTAGAGTAAGGCTTTTTTGATGACCATATAGGACAACAAACGACCCTGCAAACTGTGCAGTGCTCCACATGTGACATTTTGAAGACAAAGAGAAAGAATAGAAAACAGGAGAAGAGAGGGAATGGGACGTGGCAGAAGACAGAGAAGGAAGCAAGTGGGGCATCTTGGAGGGAAGGGGAAATCCGGGTCCCTCTTGGCTCCCTGGCCCTTGGCTGCCTTTGATATTTCTCTCCATCACTAACTGGCCAGGACGGTAAGGCTGGCATCTCCTTGACAACATCAGAGAGAGAGAGAGATGGGGGGTGCTGGTGGGAAGCAGGGAGATGTTTGGTCTCAGTAGCACAGAATCTAGACCAGAGTTCAGTACTGTTGACTTTGGAGACTGATGGTTCTTTGTTGTAAGGGGGGGAGATGTCTTGTTTGTCCCCGCTAGGAACCACCCCTGCCACACTTCCCTGTAGACTAAGATGTACCCCCTTCCTCTGGCCCATGGATCTTCCATACTTCAGATCTGACAGCGAGGGCAGGGATGGTCTAAGGAAACAAGGTGGATACAATTAGAACAAAAAGGACCCCAGGCTCCTTCAGGAAAGACCCTACCCAAACCAGTTAAATGATATTATTTTTCATACAGGCAAAGAGGAAAAGAGAAAGCCAGTAATAGGAACAATCAAGGACAGAAAGGCCCCTGTTTATTTGATGAGCTGTTTGCAGCTTTAGAACAGCATCTTATGATTAAGGGTTGAGATGAATTTTAAAAAGACTGGACTGCCAAAAACGGGGCAGGAATTTGGTCCCAGGGAATGAGCTCTTTGCAGTAAATAGAGCCAAGTATCTTTCATCTTTGCCATCACTGATTTTGTATGTTTTCTAGGAAGGGTCCTATTTTCTTCACTTGCCCTCCACTTGTTTAGCAAGAAATAACCATTGGTCTTTGGAGCGCTGGCAATTGTTAATAAAGTTGTGGAGCTCTTTTCTCATGCCCAAGAATGGAATGTCCCAGCAGACTTCCCATCAAGCATTGGTCCTGAGACTGTTGCATGTAAAAAAAAAGTCTTATTTGAGCAGGAGAAGCATGATAAGGAAGAAAATGGATGGCACATTTGTTGTACACTTGCAAAATATTGTTAACAATTACGTTTTTAATTGATACATAAGAAGTATGCATAGTTATGGATGACTGCGCCATGTTTTGATGCATGTATACACAATATAATGCTCCAATCAGGATAAGCCTAACTCTCCCTTAAACATTTATCATGTGTGGGGAAACCACTCAAAATCCTTCTTTGAGATACACAGTGCATTATCATCATCCCTGGTCACTGCATGGTCCAATGGAACACCAAAGCTTGTATCTCCTGTCACTGTAAGTTAGGACCACTTGGCCAATCTCTCCTATCCCTTTCTTCCTCCTCCCTCTGGCCTCTGGTGGCCATCATTTCAACTTCTATAAGATCCACTTGGAAAAAGAAAATCTCAGTGGGCACAGAAATGGAGGAACAAAGGGTGAACAGATACAGCAGTGTTACTCACTGGATGCTATACTGAAAACGAACCATACAACTTTGTGGGTGGGGTTGGGAGGGAAAAACTGGGAGAGAGTGCTGGAAGGGATGCCATTGTCCAAAAAGAAATGAACTCATTACCTGACTACCCTCTGTACATCACCTTTATAGTAACAATAAAAAAATACAAATTAAAAAAAAGAAAAACATGTGCAAAAAATGTAGTTTACAGAGCTGGAAAAGAAATACCATTGGGTTTGGGATGAAGAGATGAGAATATCGTGAAAAATTTTGCCTTCCGGAGGGAACTCAAGCCTGGCCTGCAAAATTGTTAGTTCTCAGCTCTTTTACCTTGTTCTTGTTATTTGGCTCCCTGTACCTTACTGTTTCGACCTGCAAAATGGACATAGGCATGCATCCTTTAACAGAGGTAAAGAATGTATCTCCCAAGGTCCTTGCAACTCTTCTGGCAGCTGAGGCTTAAAAAGGTCAACATCATTTCCCCAGGTGTGTGTGCATTACATGCACACAGCCCTGTCTGATAGGAGCTGGCTTCTGCATCATGTTTTTGATGATGTGGGTCTGGGCATTTACCTCTGCAAAATAGCAATCTTTGCCTAAGGTACATATTTTTTCAGATCATCATAAGATTCTTGGTGTGATAACACCAGAGAGGTAGTAAGCCGGATTTGAAGTCGTCTGGCCTTTACCTCATCCGTCCTGAGCTTACAAACTGCAAGGTGTTCTCAACACGCTTACTCCATAATGCATGGTTCTCAGGCTACTGGAGGTTATTACCTGACTGGTAATGACCACAGAACTATACATTATTGCTATTAGGAGCAATTTTGGTACTATTTTCAGTTTTCTTTTTTTATTGAGTAGCTGCTGCCCACCTCACCCTCTTTCCCCGAGTTCCCCCGGGGTTGGATTATAGCGGCTGGATGGCCCAGTCCCTTCACTGGGTTTGGTTTAGGGGAGAAGTCAGCATGCAGCAGCTGCTGTTTTGGTTCATGCCCTGTCAGGGAGATTGAAGTTTATTGGAAATGTGCCTTTTATTTTTAAAATGGCACTTGGGACTTTTGGTCCTGAGAGGCCATGTGTATGAATACATACACACACACACACACACACACACACACACACATATATGTGTGTGTGTGTGTATGTATCTCTCTCTCTCTCTCTATATGTATATATATTCCCCTCTTCCTTACAATGAGGCACTAAGGTGAGAGGAGGAGTCACATTTGTTTCTTTCTTACCTTTTCTGAATAATTAGTTATTATGTTTAAAAAAATCAATAGTATATATTCTGGAATTATATAGAGCATCCTATTAAGAGGTTTGACATCTCTATGAGGAGAAATAAGAAGGGGTCCAGAGTTGATTGATTGCAAGTATTTC
The DNA here is from genome assembly GCF_024711535.1 of Dipodomys merriami. NCBI lineage: Eukaryota > Metazoa > Chordata > Mammalia > Rodentia > Heteromyidae > Dipodomys > Dipodomys merriami. Next base: position 52,731,898 of record NW_027206512.1, read on the forward strand.
TCTTCAATTGGAATTTTAAATCATATTTATGATTGCTTCTGTTACTTATCTCATGGAGCAAACAGTAGCTCTGGAGTGTGAATTAGTAAGAGCTTTACTTTTCAAAATGTGCAAGCATTCATTTTTGAAATATTTACTGTTAAATAAAATACCACAGAGTCAGTTTTTGGTAAGAGCTCGTTATTTCATTGTTAGCTTCAGTCTATTTCCATTTTCTGTGGAGATTCAAATCATCCTTCCTAGAGCTATAGAAGGGAAAGGGAGAGAGCTGTAGTATCAGGACCATTTGACCCAAGATGGGAGTTCTGTCCATGAAGGACTCCATGGTCTGAGTGATTTTATTCAGCTGAGCCGTTGGATAGAAAGGTCATAATAATGAGAGCGCATTTGACAGCTTTTACTGTTGGACAACAGGCTTCATTATATTTACTGTGTTGATTTATTATTTTTAACCTCTGTTACATATGTATGCACGCTCTGGTGTGAATTCCCTGAATCCCTTTTTCTATCTCTAGGTGGACTTATGAAGGTGCTCATTAACATTTTTAATGGGAGATTTTATGTAGGAATAAGAAACAACTAACATTAATTATTATACTTGTCTAAAGTAGAGGAGCGCCAACACCATATATCTTTGTCTATTTATGGAAGTGTCCGAGAGTGGATAAATTATACCCCAGAGGCTGCAATAAATTAAAAAAATAATAATAATCCAAGATAGGGAAGGCAGTTTTATAAATCTAGGGTTCTACAGAAATATTTCAGATGATGAAGTTTCCCCAAGACTTTGTTATTATGATACATGGAAACCTTTGTTAATATGTGTCACTGCGGCCTGGTTGTTGAGACAATAATTATGGTTTGTGGTATTTAAAGATGCACACTCTCATCTGTTACCTTCCTAAGTTTTTCTTCCATAAGAGAAATCCAATGAGTGGAGAGTTGTGGGCCAGGTGATTCTTTGCCAAACGAGAGGGGCATTGCATAGTTGGATGATGAAAGAATCATCATTTATACTCTTAAATACATAATCCCAAGAAGGTTTAAATCAATGTGTTAATGGGTAAGTGATACTGTAATTATATGCATAATCAGGGAAATTTTGATACTAGGTTATTTACTTGCTCTCAGGAAATTAATCTGTGGAGGTCATATATTCGACCGCTTGTTTATTAAGTGGAACCCCTATAGTTACAAAGTGCCCACTGGCTTTGCCCTGTCTGAAGGATTCTTCTACACGTTTCCAGCAGGTGTCAACACACAGAGCCCCGAGTGCTTATTGATCCTGATTCAAACAGTTCATTAATCTAAGCACACATTATATAGATTTTTCAATGTAATTTTGAGAGGGTTGAAAAACTATATTGAATGATGAGATATGATACTCAAATTATGCTTTGTATAGCATATCGCCCTTGGGATTGTGGCTTTCTAACTGGCATAGACACTGGGACACACACTAAGTTTTTCCTTGACTTTACTTCTAGGAGGTAGTTATTTAAAAACTTCACTCAGTATTCCTTGTGCTAGCATAGTTTTCCTTTCCTATTTGGCATAATCCCAGAAGCTCCCTCAAACAGTGCCAAAAAGCTCACAAAACATAAAAGAAAAAAAAAAAACACCCCAGCTCTACATGAAAAAAAAATCACATAGAAGGTAAACTATTTTTTAAAAGGATGTTTTTGGCTTTTTCATAGAAACAGGAAAAGGTTCCCTAAGATTTTTCATTTCTTCTCAAGATCTTTAGTTTTGAACATATACCAGGCAGGCAAATCACGTATTATTATGCCCTTAAACCCACAAAGTAAGACTCTTTTTATTTAAATTTTATTTCATTGTAAAGATGCTGTACAGAGGGGTTACAGTTTCATGAGTAAGGTAGTGAGTACATTTCTTGTCAAGCATTATTACCTCCTCTGTTGTTGTTTTCCAACCATCCCTTCCCTGCTACTTCCCTTGCTCCCCCCACCAAAGTTGTAAAGTTCATTTCCAATATAGTATCTTGTGGGTATCGTATTATTATATCCTTTTTTTAACTGTATTTTTTTCTGTTTTGGTACTGGGGATTGAACCCTGGATGTTGTACTTGCTAGGCAAGTGCTTTGCCCCTGAGCTACATCCCAGCCCTTAAGTTCTATAAATGGGGCTGGAAAGAGTCATGGTACCTAAGCCCGCCATCATAGCTGCCATTTTGGATGTCTCTGTCTGGGCCAAGATAATGCTTACTCTGTGTGTGTGTGTGTGTGTGTGTGTGTGTGTGTGTGTGTGTGTGTGTGTGTGTGTGTGTGTGTGTGTGTGTGTGTGTGTGTGTGTGTGTGTGTGTGTGTGTGTGTTTTAATTGGGGGGCTTGAACTTGGTGCCTGAGCTCTGTCCCTGACCTCTTTTGCTCTGTACCACTTTGAACCACAGAGCCACATCTGGTTTTCTGATGGTTAATTGGAGATGAGTTTCATGGACTTTCTTCCCCAGGCTGGCTTTGAACCATGATCCTTAGATCTCAGCCTCTGAATAGCTAGGATTACAGGCGTGAGCCACCAGCGCCCAGCTTTGCTTACTACTCTTATAGGTAGAGTGAGCTTTTTTTTTTTTTTTTTAATCCTGGGCTTCTTATATGTATTGTTCCTTGAATTTAGGATAATGTCTTTGTAGTCTCTTGTAACTACAGACTGGGATAGGTCACCATCTTATCTAGATGAATGTGCACGTGGTTGCTTATTTTCTAAGACAATAAACAGCAACAGTCAGAAAATAAGAACTTGACAGGGAGAGAAAGCATACATAAAGGGAAAGCTAGAGATTCTGAAACACCCCCAATCTCCAAAGCTCATGATAAGAATGTCCTGACAGTTGTATTTTGTCAACAAAGCAAGAGTATAAACAGAACATTTTCTTGATTAGAGAGAAACCTAGTTTGGATTTATTCTGCTAGTCCAGTAGCAGAAAGTGGTCATACCTATTCTCCTTGGATCTCATTTGGAACAACTTGGACAGAATTCTGAATGGCTGAGACACTTGGTAACTTTCTCATGGCCTGTCACATGTTAGGCATTAGAGGAAGTGAAGCAGCTCTGGACCCTGGTGTGGAGACAACCAGGTCACTGATTTGTCACCAGACAGATGGTAATGGTAAGTGGGTGTGTGCTAGAGAGATGAGAGCAGCCATAGACTTCTACCAGCAACACGTTTTGTCTGGGTCAGTATGAGAAGATTCATCAAAGAGGTGGTATTAAGTGAATTACATATATATATATAATTTATGTATATTATATATAATTATATTTATTATATATTAAGATACCATGATATATTAAAAATATATTTGATGTTTCTCAAGGCTGAGGAAATTTTCTAGAATTGTCTCCTAACTGTAAAAGTACACTTGGGGCCATATTTTAATTTTGTTTGAAGCCTACAGTGTTCATGTCTTCTTGTCTTTGTGAACTGGCCAGAGAGCCAGCAATTCTGTTGGGTTAGAAGCTATCATGTTTAAGGTTGTTTAAGTAGTGGGGTGCACTATGCTTACTCAGGGATTAGTCCCAATGGAAGCTTCCTTCCAGAGCCTAGCCGTCCTTTCAGAAGTAATTTGTGCACGCTTATGGAAAGTTATTGTGTCACCTATTCCTGCTAACTTTAACATATTCCATACGAGCTGTGTGAAGGTTGGAGTTATTAAGAACAGTTGGCCATCTACAGCCATAGCGCTGTATGAGAACAGAGTCCCTTTTCCCAGGAGAGCACAATAAAAGATGTGTTGGTGTCTTTTTCATGGGCGGTTATGCAGTGCTGGGTGTAGGTGGGTCTGAGTTAAGAGGGGGAGGCTTAGGAGAAGGAGCAGGTTTTATTTCGAACCTTAAAGCCTGGGAATGAAAGATGGAAAGCTTAGGATGATCTAGGCAAGGGAAAGAGGTTAATAAAAAGACTGAAGTGGGAATGGAGGGCCCTGTCATCTCCAGATCTTACTATGCCGTATATCTACTCCCGCCCCCAAACATCTCCATTGTGGCACTTGCAAAGTTCTCTCTTTTCATTTGACTGCCTTGGGATGAGTGATGGGTTAGATCAAAGGTCAGTCAAATTTCCCCTTTCTTTTCGAAAATAAGCTCGAGAGTTACTGTCTTGAGCTTTGTGAGATCCATGGCCTCTTATTACCACTCCCTAACTCTGTTGTAGCATGAATGCAGCCAGTACATAAGTGCGTGTTTGTGGCTGTGTACCAGTAAAACTTTATTTACACATGATGGGCCAGGTTTGAACTACCACGAGTTACTGACTTCTGCTTTATTTAGGGCATTGTTTCTTGAACATCTGTCCTTTTGGTACCACTGTTGTGATATTGCTCCATCTGAGTAGCTCCTGCACTATTGTTTAATTCATTTTCTCCCTTATATTGATTTTCTTTGTTTGAAAGTTTTATCTTATCACAAACTCTACATCACTACTATGGAAAATAGCATTATGTTATTAATAAGGGATCAGGACACGTTAAATTCAGTAAAGCCCAAACGCTGTTGTGTACAAGCCACATTTTCGGAAATGTTCAGGAAGGCTTTTGTCAGTAACAAATGAGACAAATGAGCTGGCTTCAAATCAGTCTCTCCAGTAGGACAGCTGTCCCCTTGGATGTCCTAAAGATATGTATCCAGGTGGGCTTCCTGGAGGCAGTGGCTGAGGAAAGGCCCAAATGGAGACAGGACTGTTATGTGATAGCCTGAGAGGGAACAGTATTGTTCAAATATAGAAAATCCAGTAAACTGGAATCCCAGATCAACAACAAATGTTTTTTTTTTTTTTTTTTTTGTCGGTCATGGGGCTTGAACTCTGGGCCTGGGCGCTGTCCCTCAGCTCTTCAGCTCAAGGTGAGTGCTCTACCACTTGAGCTACAGCGCCACTTCCGGTTTTCTGGTGGTTTATTGGAGATAGGAGTCTCACGGTCTTTCTTGCCCGGGCTGGCTTTGAACCGCGATCCTCAGATCTCAGCCTCCTGAGTAGCTAGGATTACAGGCGTGAGCCACCAGCGCCCGGCTAACAACAACAAATGTTTTATTTAAAAATAAATATGTCATGTGCAATATTTGGATCAAACTTATGCTAAAACTTTGTTCATTTTTAAAATCTGAAATTGGGACCCGGTATTCATTTTTATTTTTTGCCTAAATCTAGTCCCGTAGTCTTTTTTGTTTTGTCAGTCATGGGGCTTAAATTAAGGGCCTGGATGCTGTCCCTGAGCTCTTGTACTCAAGGCTAGTGCTCTATTACTTTGAGCCATAGCATCATGTCTGGTTTTCTGGTGGTGAAGTGGAGATAGAGAGTTTCCCAGACTTTCTTGCCCAGGCTGGCTTTGAACTGTGATCCTCAGATGTCAGCCTCCTGAGTAGCTAGGATTATAGGCGTGTGCCACCAGAGCTTGGCTGCTTCTATAATCTGAACGCAACACCCACACCCCAATTACAATGTCGAAATCCAGATCCTCAGTTCCAGTAGTGTTTTGGGAGGTGAGTTGTCCCTTCGTGATAAATAGTTGTCCTTCCCCTGGTAAATAGGCTAAGAGGAGGCCAGCTTGCTGGCCTCTATGTGCAGACCCAGCTAGAAGGGCCGTTTATGAACCAAGAAGCGAGCTCTCATTACTGCTCCTTCCCATGCCTTCACCCTGACTTCCCCGACTCCAGAATTCAGAGAACTAAATTTCTGTTGCTTAAAGTCATCCAGCCTAAGATGTGTTATGATGGTAAGCCTAAATGAAATGGGTGCTGGTGGCTCACACCTGTGATTCTAGCTACTCAGGAGGCTGAGATCTGAGGAACATTGCAATTTGAAGCCAGCCCAGGCAGGAAAGTCCATGAGACTCTTATCGCCAATAAAAACTTCTTAGCAAAAGCCAGAAGGGGTACTGTGGCTCCAATGGTAGAGCACTAGCCTTGAGCACAAAGATGTTCAGGGACAGAGCCCAGGCCCTGAGCTCAAACCCCAGGACCAGCAATAAAAAACAACCCCCCGCCCCCAAACCCAATAAAACCCTGAATGGATCAGGACACCAAGAATCTTGACCTGGTGTCACCACAAGGATGAGTTTGAGGTCATAGGTGGTAGAGGTGGGGTTGGTAAGTACATAGGGTAGATGGCCGAGGAAGTAGCAACTTGGCTTACTTAAAGACAGAGCCCCTGTGGGTCTCAGAGGAGACAGGAATGAGCTGGCTTGGTCCAGATGTGAGGAATGGAAAGCAAGCCAGGTCCTTGTGACTGGGGAGCTCAGCCAGAAGTTTGTGTATGATCAGCTTCTGCACCAGGAAAAAACCACTGGAGAGTTAGGACCAAGTGCTGAGGTTCTTTCAAAGAACCTCAGCGTTAGCCTATTTCTGCAGCTCCAGCCTGTCTTCAGTGCTCTGGAAAAAATAATCAAAAGGAGAATTTAGAACTGTTCTCGGATTGTCAGGTTTTCATCTCAAAATGTTAATGTACATTAAACTTTTAATTAAAAAAAGCATATCCCATCGCCAACTATTTTTAATATGGAATATTTAGCAACGATGCACACATTTTGTTCTGAGCACCATCCGGCTATTAACCAGAATAATTTGATTTAAAAATGAACTGCATTAGGCTGTGTACCCTCAGGTGACGTCCCAAACAAATCGCATTATTTAAACCCTCCTCTTAACGAAGGGCACACATGGTTTTGCTTGTTCTTTGCAGGGAAATGTAATTCGCTGGTGAGTTGCTGGGTGGTATCAGAAATGTCAGCCATTTATGGAAAAGAGAAAAGAAGACTCTCATTATGGGTTCTTAGAGCCTATTCTCCATCTTCCTTTTCTTTTTTGCTTGAAATAATTTTATTTATATAATTGTCGGCCTAGAAGAGTTGAAAGGCCAAAAGTCTGCCTGGATTTAGATTAAATATTTGTGCATATTTGTGAGATTGCATGAGGATGCATTTGGACATGAAAACCTAAAGTTGGCAGGAATTTTTCTGTCCTCTTTTGTCTCTTCTGGGTGATTTGGATGTGATTATAATCAGGAAATAGTTTGAATGTGATGGAATCCTGATGATTCCTAATTCTGGCTGTCATGTGCACCAGCTACTTCGGTTTCTCTTTGGCAAGAATTAAAGAGTCAGCGGATAGAAGTTGCTTTTTTTTTTTTTTTTTCAGGCTTGATGAGAATGTGTGCCTGCCTAGCTCACCTGGCCGCTAGGTGGCACTGCAGCCACAAGGAAGTGTGCTGTCAGTTACACAGGTCGGCTGTGATATTAAGGAAGGCCTGTTAGGCTGACTGTGGAAGGGGTCAACCTGGCGCCCCAGAGCTCTGAGGCTCTTTGGATTGTGCTGTTCCTTCTGTAGGCCTAGGATGCAGGTGAAAGCAAGGAGGATTGTTTGGCTAGGATGTGATGTTCACACACACATACACACACACATATACACACACATGTGGAAGATTCACTAGGGATTAATATTGTTGGGGTCACAGTCTTCCTTTCCTTTTTTTTTCTTCCCTCTCTCCTTCCTTTTCTTCCTCCCTTCCTTTTCTCCTCTCTTCCTCCTTTTCCCCTTGTCCCTTTATGTGTGTCAATACTGAGGTTTGAGTGCTGTCCTTTAGTTTTTCCCACTCAAGACTGGCATACTACCACTTGAGCCACAGCTCCACTTCTGACTTTTCTGTGATGAATTGGAGATAAGATTCTCCTGGACTTTTCTGCTCTGCCTGGATTTGAACCGTGACTGTGGACCTCAGATCTCAGCCTCCTGAATAGCTAGGATTGTAAGTGTGATTCCCAGGCACATAGCTTTGCCTTGGTTTCTGAGCAGGATGACCAACCTCAGCTGAGCAACAGGAAGTCTCCCAATCCCTACTCTTTTCTTTGGTGTTTATGGACCAGAACTATTCTCTTAGCGAAGAAGAGCAACTTGTGGAAGCTGATAAATGTCAGCAGCTCTCTGCACTTCACCAGTTTATTCCTCACATTATTTTCTCTGTTTTATTTATTTATTTTTTGTCGGTTGTGGGGCCTGAACTCTGGGCTGTCCCTCAGCTCTTCAGCTCAAGGCTAGTGCTCTACCACTTGAGCCACAGCGCCATTTCTGGCTTTTTCTGCTTATGTGGTGCTGAGGAATCGAACCAAGGACATCATGTATGTGAGGCAAGCACTTTACCACTGAGCCACCTTCCCAACCCCTGTTTTCTCTGATTTTAACTGCTAAGAAAAAAATTACTTTTGTCCAACAGAATGTATTTTATTTCATTTTCCGTTTTTTGAACAGAAGCCAAGTACTTGAAATCTAGAAATGTCAGTATTGCCTCAAAGAAGACAAAAAGTGGGAAAGGGTCTAGTATGTGTCAGGGGGTTGAAAAATGGAGCCACACCAGTGCCAGTCGCTCTTGAAGCACAAGAATCCTGACAGAGAATTAGTAAGGATATCTCCTAATTAGTGCAAGGTGTGGTATCGATTGCATCGAAGTATGCCTGGGGAAATGAAATTTGCTATCAAATGACTGGAGGGAGAATTTGCTTAGGGTGTCAGTAATTAAACCTGCAAGCCATGGTGATGCGGGAGGACACACGGGGAAAATGGCAATGTCCAGAAAGGTTCTCGTACACGCCGGCCACTGTTGTACTGTCATTGAATCTCTAGCCTATGAAATGCTAACCTAGTCGGCGCATAGAGGAATGGCAGCAACTGAAGACTGACGCCTGGCTTGGCTTTTCATACAGTTCAGAGGCGTGGTTAGAAGTTAGGTCTGGTGGGTGTTGCGGTTGTCTAGGCAGTGACTTGGGTAACAGGACCTGCAGGGAGACACAGTGCCATTAGTGCTTCATAGTTGGCTACGCATTCTTTCAACTAACAGAAAACTAGAGAACTGGAAGTTTTCCAAGGAGTTTCGTTAGACAATTAACCTGCAGCTGCCGTGTAACAATGGCTTCAGATCTGGGTGTCTTTTTCCAGTTTCAGGGGACTGGAACCTACTCCACTTCATCCTCAGTCTCTGGGGTGAGGGTATCACAATGAGGAAACTGGATCTCTGGGGAATGTTCAGGAAGCTTTCCTGAGGCTGGCTGGTAGGTCCAGGTTTTAAGACTTGAGAGTGAAGGATCTTCAAAGGGGCCACACTTCATGAATGCCTACATTACTTTTGTGTTTGTATGCTCGTGCACACGCATGTGTAAACATATGCAGGCCAGTTCTAGGGCTTGAACTCTTGCCTCTTCCTCTTTCTTGTATTTCATTCAAGGTGGGTGCTCTACCACTTGAACCACAGCTCTACTTCTGACTTTTTTGGTAGTCAATGAGAAAATCTCTCATACTTTCTTGCACAGGCTGGCTTTGAACCTCAATACTCAGATCTCAGCCTGCTAAGTAGCTAGTATTATTATGGGCTGAGGCACCTGTGCCCAGTTCACATTACTTTTTTGTTTTTGCCAGTTCTGGGGCTTGAACTCAGGGCCTGGGCGCTGTCCCTGAGCCTCTCTGTGCTCAAGGTTAGTGCTGTATTACTTGAGCCACAGTGCTACTTCCGCTTTTGTTTTTGTTGTTGTTTATGTGGTACTGAGGAGTCGAACCCAGGGCTTCATGCATGCTAGGCAAGCAGTCTACCACTAAGCCACATTCCCAGTCCCACATTACTTTTTTTTTTTTTGCTAGTCATGGGGCCTGAACTCTGGGCCTGGGCGCTGTCCCTCAGCTCTTCGGCTCAAGGCTAGCACCCTACCACTTGAGCCATAGCACCATTACTGGCTTTTTTCTGCTTATGTGGTGCTGAGGAATCGAACCAAGGGCCTCATGCATGCAAGGCAAGCACTCTACCACTGAGCCACCTTCCCAGCCCCCCACATTACTTTTTTATACATTAAAATTATGTGGAGTGAATATCTTTTATATTTTTTAGGTATATATGATACACATTTCTATAGAGGAGCTGAAATAAGTAGGTGAAGGATTAATAGAGTAGACACTTAACTAGCCATGTCACTTAAATAATATCTGTTCTTAAACTTTTACCTTAGAAATAAATGTTTATTCTAGAAAACTTAGATGATGCAGATAAATCAAGTGATGTATGATTAAACTTATCCTTTCCTTTTAAAGTTGAAGATCAACATTTTAGAAGCTTTAGTTTTTCTTCCTCTGCATAGACTTTTTTTTAAAGAAGAGACTATGCTTTATAATTTGCTTAGAAGTTCAATATGTTGTATACATTTTTATGTGTCAATAAATTATTTCTACATCATCACATTTAATGGCGGTAAAGTGACCTGCAAGATGACCATATCATAATTTATTTAACCACTTCTTATTGTTGGCCATTTGGGTTGTTTCCAAACTTTTACTATAATAAAGCAATATTACAATAAACATCCTTCTATACAAGTCTGGGAGCAGTTAATCTTGACCCTTGGTCTCTGAGATAATTCATGCGGACTTGAGGGGCGATGGGACTTAGCTGTGTAGTACGACTCCGTCTAGACTTCAGGCTTTTCTCTCATTGGACCAGCAGCTCACAGGGCCTTCTGGGGCTGGGGTGGTACCTGCTCTGGGATTCTGTGCAGATTTTTTTGTCATTTTATCACAGTTATTAGAGATTAAGCTATTTCCTCAGTTTCCCTTCTGGTTTTCTGGTCTTCCTTCCCTTCCTCTCTGTTTCCTTCCCTCCTTCTCTTTCTTCTTTCATTCCTCCCTCCCTCCTTCCTTCCTCCTTCCCTTCCTCCCTTTCTCCCTCTTCCACCTATGGATTATTGGCTTACAGGTTACCAAATCCCAGGTCTGCACCCCAGGACACTGGGGTGCTCTGAGGACACCCCCACAGGTCAGCGCTATCCTTCTGGAACCAGAAGTTCTGCTGGGAGCCAGCACTCTTCCATAGGCTCAGACCTTGAGTGGCCTGATTCTTCCCCTGCCTTCCGGCATGCCAAGCCAGGCAGTGCAGAGGGTCAGGTACTCAGGGAAGGACTTGCCTCTCCCCCCCTTGGCCGGATCATTTTATGTCTCTAAAGATGGAGTAGGAGGGACTGAGCCCCACCCTATTGTCCCAGGCCCATACAGATGCCAGGCAAAATCCCAGGTGTGTGTGAACTGGTTTGAAGTGCAGGCAGGGCAATCCCCCAAGCCTAGCTGTACACATCCCATCGTGGGTCCAACTGAAAGCCCCCACCTCCCTTGGCCTAGTGGTTTTTTCATTCACCTCTGACTCCTTACTCAGACCTCCCATAAAACCCAGCTCCTGTCCCAACTCTCTGGCACAACGTCCAAACCCGCAGGAAGGTCTGTGCCCCAATAGACAGTCCACGGTTGTTGATGATCGAGTCCAGCCTATTCCTTTTCCGTTCTCCTCCATTTTCCCAACACCCGGTCCTCCACTGCCGCCCGCACCACCTCTGCCCCAATTGCAACACAACACGTGGCGCCTCTTTCCCGGGCCTCTCACGCCACCTGGCCTGCTTTCGTCTTTCCCTGGCCTACGCAACTCGCACAGGCTTGGCGAATTCCCCCTCCAAGGCGGGTCATGGCCTGAATCGATGCCAGGACTGCTAGCCTGGCCTTCATGACTGTCATTCTACGTCAAGCTATCTCCTTAGCCTCATCTAGATTCTTCTGGAATGACATCTTGCTTCGGTTATACTGGCCTCCTGGATTCTCATCAGCAGTCCTGGATAAGCCTGGATTAGGTGCTTGTCCTCTTCTGCCTTGTAAGATCTGACAGCACGAATGCCACCTCTTCCACGGAGCCTTCCCTGGTTTCTTTTGTTAAAACTTTGTTTGCGAGACTGGGACTTGAGCTTGGTTACTGACACGTTGCTCATTGGCTGGCACTCTACCAACTGAGTCAAGCCTCCAACCCATAAAGGTTGGTTATTTCTTCTTTTTTCTTCTGCTGGGAGACTGGGACTTGAACTTGGTACCTGACCCTTCCCTGGTTTCTGAAGTCTGAAATGACCTTTGTCCTTTTGGTGAATTGCATCCCTTTGCTGGACGTAGCCACTCCAGGGTGGGCTTCTGTTCATCTTTGATTTTCAACTTTCTGGTGCTAAGTTCCTTAACCTCCCATCTCCACTCTCCCCTTAACAGACCCACGCGCCACGCCCACAGCGGCTTCTCCCAAACCACTGGTGGAGTAAATAAAAGAATCTGGGGTTTAAGAAGTGTTTCCTCCATGTCTGAGACATCTTGACCACGTACGAAGCCGAAACAGGGCCTGTAGAGCCCAGCAAATGTCTGCCTCCACCTCCCAGGGGTCTCTTCCCGCCCCTTCTCTTGTTCAATGCAAAAATAGCTACGCAGAAGGTCAGCGGAGCTGGCTGCAAAGTTCCACTTTTGGAAGTGGGAAGTCTTCTCTGTGTCCTTAAAAGAAACTCGGCTCCATCCCTTCTAGCAGAAAGGTCGCAGGATGGAAGCCAAAACACTTGGCCTCCACTCCCTCTGAATGGTGCAATCCTGGGAGACTTTCATCACAAGGGATGGAGACTAGCGACCTACATACACCTCACATCTGGCCATTGCAATACACCTGTGGTTTGATGGCCTAGGGAAAGAAGAAAGGAAGATGTCATTGTTATCTTCTTCCTCCTCCTCCTCCTCCTCCTCCTCCTCCTCCTCCTCCTCCTCCTCCTCCTCCTCCTCCTCCTCCTCCTCCTCCTCCTCCTCCTCCTCCTCCTCCTCCTCCTCCTCCTCTCTTCTTCTTCTTCTTCTTCTTCTTCTTCTTCTTCTTCTTCTTCTTCTTCTCCTTCTTCTTTGTTCTTCTCCTTCTTCTTCTCCTTCCTCTTCCTCTTCTCCTCCTCCTCCTCCTTCCTCTTCTTCCTCTTTGTAGGAAAAGTCTGGAATTAGACTAGAGTTCTACAGTAATTGATGACCCTCTTTGTGTGTGTGTGTGGGGGTGGTGGTGGCAGGGGCAGGGTTGGTCCTGGGGCTTGAATTCAAAGCCTGGGCTCTGTCCCAGAGCTCTTTTGCTCAAGGCTAGTGCTCCCTCTAGGAGCCTCAGCTCTACTTCTGGTTTCCTGATGGTTAATCAGAGATAAGAGTCTCATGGACTCTCCTGGCTAGGCTGATTTTGAACTATTTTTCCTCAGATCTCATCCTCCTGAGTAGCTAGGATTACAGGTGTGAGTCACTAGTGCCCACCTGCCCCAGACTCTTTTACTGTCTGTCTTATTTTATACCTTGGTGTGTAGTTTTCATATTCAGTATAACTTCACAGATTGAGATGGCTGCTTTGACTCCAGCCATCCTGTCAGCATCCCTAGCAAGAAAAAAGGGCCCAAGGCCACCTCTTCCTTCTTCTTGTGTAATCTCCCTTTAAAATTTTTTAAACAGTTTTCCCATAAGTTTTATCTAACAAATCTGATTTAGTCCTAATTGCATAATTGAAATATATAACGACTTTATAACAGTATACTCGGGCCTCACTGAAAAGTGAGTTAAAATCAGAATGTCTATGGTTGGAGTTAAGATTCAACATTTTATTTATTTATTGTCTTGAAAATTATATTTAAGGAGTTATACAAAAGGGTTTTAATTCAATATGTTAGCTTGTGAGTAACAATACATCTTGATCAAAGTCACCCCTTTCTTCCTTCTCCCCCATCTCCAAGGATTCTGTGTGTGTGTATGTGTGTGTGTGTGTGTGTGTGTGTGTGTGTGTGTGTGTGTGTGTGTGTGTGTGAGAGAGAGAGAGAGAGAGAGAGAGAGAGAGAGAGATGTATGCATGTCCTGGGCCTTGAGCTCAGGGCCTGGCGCTCTCTTGGAGCTTTTCTGCTCAAGGCTACTGTTGTACTATTTGAGCGATACCTCTACTTCCAGCTCTTTAGGGTGGAGTCCATGGAGATCCTCAGATCTCAGCCTCCTCTGGAGTAGCTAGGATTACAGGCCTGAGCCACTGGCGCCCGTCAGGATTCAGTATTTTAAAATAACCCTCAGTGATCCAATTGCACAGAGAAGGTTGAGGGCCAATTCTATAACTGATAACTGATAACTCAAAGGAGACTTTTGACAGGGCCGGGGCACGAGCGACAGACACCAGGTCTGTTTGCAGGCAAACCCGGAGAACCAGGGGCCCTAATACAGCTGGTCCTGCCGCCCACCCAGTAGCTGTGGCTGGACACATGGCTCTCCCTTGCTCCTGTTCTGGAAGGAGAGGGAAAAGGTCATGGTTGGGCCTCCAGCCTTCCCTTCTCATCCTTACATGGGCTTTGGGCAGGATTAAATATCACTTATTTGAAATCACTGTGTAAGAGGCAAATGCTCTGAAGATGTGTTTATAAATGTCATCTGGACTTATGCAAATGAAGTAGGTGGGGAGGAGCCTTCACTTCCCGTGGCCTACTCAGAGCCCTCCACGCCCCTGGCCATGCTGCCCCTGGCGGCTGAGTGGGTGGACTTCCACGGCCCACACTCCTGGGGTTGAATCCAGCCTGCTTCCTGATCGCTCGGGTCATTTGGCTTCTCTAAATCTCCCCCAAAGACTTAGGCTCAAGGGGTTGTTCCAAGAATGAAAGAGATGAACATGCAGGAAAGGTTTAACCTGCAGACTGGTCTTCTGGAAGCATCCATGGCTGGCTTTCCATGATGATTGGGAAAGGTGTAAGAGGCCACATTTCTGCCTTCAAAGACCGTTTAGTACCCTGGCTCTTCGTGGGGTCACAGTGAGCAGGGCCTGTTCCCTCCCCCTCTCTTTCCTCCCCCTCCTTTCCCTCTTCTCCCCACCCCTCTTCTCCATTCTCCAAGCTGCCTCTCAGGTCTTTTCCCTTCCCCTCTCCTCCCCTCCTTTCCCCTCCCCTCCCCTCCCCTCCCATTCCCTCTTTCTCCCTTCTCTTCTCCTTTCCCTCTTCTCCCCACCCCTCTTCTCCATTCTCCAAGCTGCCTCTCAGGTCTTTTCCCTTCCCTTCCCCTCTCCTCCCCTCCTTTCCCCTCCCCTCCCCTCCCATTCCCTCTTTCTCCCTTCTCTTCTCTTCCTCTGGGAGGTAAGTAGGGGCCAAAGGAAAGGCAGATTTGAGCTGTGAGCTGTGTTGGGGTCCCACAGCTCACAGTCTTCACCCCCCCCCCCCCCCCCAGCAAAGATCTGAGTTAAAACAGCTGCAAGGGTTCCAGCCAGCTCAAGAAACTGATAGCCAGCAGGAGCTTCCTATTTTGTTGACTCGATCTGCATTTTGGGACTTTTGTACCTGGGTGACCTGTGCCTGAGGGGCTTTTGTCAGCGTTCTGCAGGCGTGGAGGGGGGGTGGAAGGAGTGTGGAGGTCACCGGCTCCCCTCACTCTCCCCCTCCTCCCCCCCCCCCAGGTACTAACTTGTTCACTCCCTTCCCTGGGGCTGGGTCCTCTAATCTTGCTGCTCCGGCGTTTTGCTGTGGTTTGGTCTTCCTTTTTTCTTTCCTTGTAGCTTTTATCTCCTTACCTTTTCTCCCGTGGAGTGTAAACAAACCTTGAGGCAAAAAAAAAAAAAAAAAAAAGAAAAAAGAAAAAGAAAAAAAAAGAAGGCAGGCAGGAAGTTGCTTGGCTGGCTTGCAGGGAAACTGTGGTCTAAATCTTAGAGACAGTGCACTTTTACCCACTGGCAGAGTCAAAATCCAATACTTTCTGCTTGTAGCTCAGCCACCTTTACAAGGTGAAGATGTGTGGGAAAAGCTGGGAGTTCTGGGGGGACTGCTTCCCCATCTCCTCACTCAGGATGCTGCTTTTCAGTCTTTCCAGTTTGTTGGTAGAAAAGCACTACAA
This sequence comes from Dipodomys merriami, assembly GCF_024711535.1. Classification (NCBI taxonomy): domain Eukaryota; kingdom Metazoa; phylum Chordata; class Mammalia; order Rodentia; family Heteromyidae; genus Dipodomys; species Dipodomys merriami. The sequence continues at coordinate 52,747,590 of NW_027206512.1, forward strand.
AGCCAAGGGTTTTCTGTAAAGGGAGAGAGAGTGAATTGTTTGCCATCAGAGGGTCTCGGCTGCTAAGCCACTGGGCACAAAAACCTCAGCAGACATCTGCTAGGCCATGGGCGTGGCTAGGTTGTCAATAAAACTTTATTTATGGACACTGAAATTGGAATTCTTATTATATACAAAGACTTTTTTTTTTGAAGGGGGGGTACTGATACTTGAATTTAGGGCTTCTTTGGCTCAAGGCTGGCTCTCTACCACTTGAGCCAAACCGCTACTGCTTTTTTTTTTTTTTTTTTTTTTGCTGGTTAATTGAAGATAAGCGTCTCTGAGTCATCTGCCCAGGCTGTGCATGACATGCAGCTCCTGGCTGGGGAGACACCAGGGCCCAGTGTGTGTGTGTGTGTGTGACCAGGGCCCAGTGTGTGTGTGTGTGTGTGTGTGTGTGTGTGTGTGTGTGTGTGTGTGTGTGTGTGTGTGTGTGTGTGTGTGTGTGTGTGTGTGTGTGTGTGTGTGTGTGTGTGTGTGTGTGTGTGTGTGTGTGTGTGTGTGTGTCCAGCTCCTTCATCTACAGGCTGGGCTCGTTTTGCTCAGCTCGTGTGGACAGTTGGGTTTAGCGCTAACACCCTGCACAGGTGAGAACTGGGAGCTATAGGAACTGCTGCTGTCTCCTGGTGGGAAGAGCCCCTTTGACAAAGAGCACAGTGGGCTGTTCCAGAATAAACAAGCACAGTGTCATCTGGTCCAGCCATCCCCCTCCTGGTAGCCACCAAAAAAGCTGATGTTTATGTCCACACCCAAACTTGTACCCATCTTCTTCCCTCCCTCTCTCCCTCTCTTCCTTCCTTCCTTCCTTCCTTCCTTCCTTCCTTCCTTCCTCCTCCCACCTTCCCTCCTCCCTCCCTCCCTCCCTCCTCCCACCCTCCCTCCTCCCATCCTCCATCCTCCCACCCTCCTCCCTCCCTCCATCTCATTCCTTCCTTTCCTTCCTTCCTTCCTTCTTTCCTTCCTTCCTCCTTCCCTCCCTTCCTTCCTCTCCTTCTCTCCCTTCCTCCCTTCCTTATATTTATTAGTATATACTGATTGAAAGGATTTTACCTTGGTATTTAATGCACATAAATCCAGTATTTTAATCAGATGGACTCCTCATTTTCTTTTATTCATAATTGCTGCAAATTGGAGATAGCTAAGATGTCCTTTAGTAAATGGATTGAAAAATTAACTATGTTATATTGAGACGATGGAATATTATTCAACACTGAAAACCAATGAGCTATTAAGCCATGAAAAGACATCAATGAAACTTAAGATGCATATGACTAAGTAAAAGAATCTCACGAGACAGCCATCTACCATGGCGTTCCATGCAAATGACGTTCTGGAAAAGATAAAGAAAAACTATGAAGTGGTTGCCAGGGCCTAGAGGAGCCAGGAGGAGCTAATCCCTGGTGCACAGAGGATTCGGAGGGGAGATCAACTATTCTGAAGGACAGGACAGTGTAGTTTGGGGTGCTTTTACATTTGTCATAACCCACAAAATACACAGCACCAGGAGTGAACCCTAGCGGAGACTCTGCACTTGGGGTGATCATGGTGTGTTGATTTTAGGTTCATCAGTGGGATGGTAATACACACGGACCACTGGTGGATGGGCACTGGTGGGGCAGCTGTGCTTGCATAGGGTACAGAGAATATGAAGTACCATCCATCAGTTTTGTTGAGCAAGATGCTATATGCATGCCAATACCAGTGCTCGGACTCAGAGCCTTATGCTTTTGCTCACAGCTGGTACTCCACTACTTGAACCACACCTCTAGTCTAGCTTTTTTTTTGCTGATTCTTTTTTTTTGCTGATTCATTGGAGATAATGTCTTGTGGACTTTCTGCCTTGGGCTGGCTTTGAACCTCAGTCTTCAGGTCCTCAGCTTCCTGAATAGCTAGGATTTAAAGGTGTGAGCCACCAGTGGCCAGTCTCACACATCTCTTAAAAAAGAAAACTTATTAAAATATAGTAAGTAACTGAAACCTTTTAACTCACTGGGCCTCAGCAAGACCTGAGGAGTTAGTTTGCAAAGCACCAAGCGAATGGAAGTCATGGGCAAATGTTAGCTACTGAGTAGAATCAGAATCTCATCTTTCCCCTGGGGGGCTCTGAAAACCAAGAGCCCAGAGAAAAATCTCTTGAATAAAACATTTCTGGGTACCTCTTAACAGACTTACAATGTGCACATTAGTGTTTCTGAGAAGGCTTCTCATTAAAAACCACCGCCACTAAATGTGAAAGTCTCCTTCAGGTTGTTTAACGTGGTGGAGACCTGTCTCATCCTGTTATTTGTTTCCTTGCTACTGAGTTTACCTAACACATCATCTGTCTGCCGATCTACAGTTCTGGGGTTTGAACTTGCTAGGGAGGTACCATATTCAGCCTTAGTCCCAGCCTTAGTTTGCTTGTTGTTTTTATTCATCCTTCCTACTCTTCCTGTATAGCTGGGATGACAGGTGAGTATCTATCTCACCACTTGCTGATTTTTGCCCATGTTGGTCTCAAATCTTCATTGTCCTGATCCCACCCCTCCTGGCCTGGGATTATAGGCCCAAACTGTCATGTATGTACACCTCACCCCAGGCGGTCATATTTTATTAGAAAATTATAAGCCATTGACAGGTAGATTTAAGTGGACTTCTTCAATCAGGCTGTTTAATTTCCCCCCAATCTTTTCCACAATAAAAGGCCACAGAAATGGAAAGGTAGGGTAGCATATTGCTCTGCCTCACATATTTGTTTTCTCCCCCAAATCCACTCCAGAAAGAGAGCTATTCGGAGGATTATAGTTCTTGATATACCAGCCCACATATTAGAGGATTCGTTTAATTTATTAGTGAAGTTAATGACTTGCTAGCCTCTTTGGTGTTGTTTGTGAGAATAATCAATTATGCCGAAATAGATATGTTTCTGTGCTGCTCGCTGGGCAGGCTGCAGCCGTGGAGTGGCCCAGAGCAAGAGTTGGCTCAGTCTACCTCTCTCTCACAACATGTGTGGGTTTCTGGTCCAGGCGTAGCATCTCCCTGAACTGCCAATCACTTGCTTTCTTGTCAAACTTCATTTCAGCTCCCCATCGCTGGTCTCAAGGAGCCTTAAGTCTAAATTGCCACCAAGCTGGGTGCTGGTGGCTCACACCTGTAATCCTAGATACGCAGGGTTGAGGATGGAAGCCATGCTAGGCAGAAAAGACCAAGAGAGCTTACCTCCAATTAACCACCGAAATGCCCAGAGTGGAAGTGTGGCTTATATGGCCTTGAGTGAATAAAGCAAAGAGAGAGTGTGAAGCCCTGAATTCAAGCCCCAGTACTGGTGCTTGTGTGCACACTTGCACACCCACACCCCCACCCCCCTCCACACACATACACATACAGATGCTACTGACCCCAAAGGAAACTTCCACATCCCATGTGGTTCTGTTTTAATGGTAGCAGCGTAAACCACATCCTCCACGTCCGGTTCCTGAATGTGATGTGCTTTTTAGAACAGAAATCCCACATTATTTACACTGGTGGGCAGGTGATCTCTGGTGATAGAAAGTTATCAGGGTGTTGGATAATAAATGACATCTTTGTCATTACAGCTTGCCACAGTTACACGTGAGCTTGTAGAGTACTTGATAGGCCGTGCTGCTCCTGAAACTCTTTAAGAATCAGGTAGCTGCATCAGGGAAAACATTCATTGCACGTGAAGCAGGGAAGCCCGGAGGTGGTGAAGAGTATGCGCAAGGGTCCCAGTTAGAAGACACGGGGTCCGCAGGTTGAATCCGCCTCTTGGCTTCAAGTTCTTCCTCTGTGTTTGCTGTGTTCTCGGAGATGGTCATCCTGGAGTTGGACAGGTAATAATGAAAATATCTATGCTGTATATTTGGATAAAAATCTGCAGTCGCCTTGATCGTGTGGAACCTTCCAGTAGCTTCTAGACTACTATCTCCTGTATACTTGTCTTGCAGAATCCAGAGCTCTTACAAAGACCTTTCCATTGGAAAACATTTCACAAATACCCCAGATTAGAGGGAACAAATACAATTGCTCCCTCCGATCCACTTCCCTAGCTTGAATGGTTAACAACCCATGGCCAAGCTTGTTTTAACACTTAACTGGAACGAGGAAAATTCCAGATAACCCATCATTTCTTGTGTGCATATTTAGCAATGTGTCTGTAGGACATCTAGGTTTTCAGTGTTGGTTTGCTGCGTAACAAATCTCCTTCATTCCTGGTGGCTTAAGACAAGGGGTTCATGGTTGCTTCTTGTGGTTTTGTTGGTAGACTGGCCTCAGCTGGCTTTGACGCCGCTAGGCTCCAGTGACCCAAACTTAGAGGCGAGAGACTAATGCTTCTGATCACTAAGGCCACCCAGAGTCAGTAGCGGGAGTGAGATTCCATTTCTCCTCAGCACCAGCAGCTGAGGGATAAGGAAGAATGCCTTAATGTCACGAACATCCAGCTCATGTTTGAATTGTTCTGATCTGAATTGTTGAGATGTTTTAAAAAATACACTTTTCCAGAGCAAGATGGAAATGGGGTCTACACACTGAATTTGGTAGCTAGGACATTTTCTCGGGTGCTCTCATTGTTTTCCACCTTTGCTTGCAATCTTTTTGTTAAGAAGCAGAGTTCTTTGTCCTGTTAAATTTCTCACAGTTGGGCTCTTGATGCTTTTACAACCATGGCTGCCTCCGTCTCTGATTTTCTTTCACTCTTGGGTACTGTTAGATCCAGAAACTTGTTCAAGCTCAAGATTTTGGAGGAAATGCTTTGTGGATGATAGTGTGGAGTTCTTTTTATTTATTTTTGTGCTGGTTCTGGGGCTTGAACCCAGGGCCTGGGTGCTTTTCCTGAGGTTTTTTTTCTCCCTCCCCCCTCAAGGCTATTGCTCTACCACTTGAGCCACAGCTCCATTTCTGGCTTTTAGGTACCCCTCTTGAACTCTAGGATCACAAGGACTGGATTTAGGAGAACCCAGAGGTTGTGAATAGATTTCCTCCTGGGGTGGAAGGACTTAATCCCCGCCCCCCCCCAAACACCCCTACCCTTTGCACTGTTGCTTGTGTAATGAGACCCATAGTATATGGCTTCACCCCTGTGATCGAGGTTGGGACGATGCCCCTGGTTTATATTAGTGTTACTTGTTTTACTCAGACACAGGGCGCTTGCAGGAGGCTCCAAAATGACAATTTTATTTTAAAGAAAATATTTGCAAATGCAATTTGCAGTTTATACATGAGCAGTAATGAGCAAAACGGATGCAGCTGTCTCTTAAATGAACCCTGCAGTGCCACCCCATTTCACTTTCCTACCCAAGTGATAAGAAACACAGCGTTGGTGCCTTTCCTGAGGACGCGGGGCCCCTCTGGAGCTTCAAAAAGAGTGGAGGCAGGCGAAATGATACGTACATACCTCACGGTGCCTGCATGCGCGGAGGAAGAGAAGGGTGTGAAGAATGGAACCCGGAAAAAAGCATAGAGAAATAGTTCCTGCCCGAGAGAGAGAGAGAGAGAGAGAGAGAGAGAGAGAGAGAGAGAGAGAGAGAGAGAGAGAGAGAGAGAGAGAGAGAGAGAGAGAGAGAGAGAGAGAGAGAGAGAGAGAGAGAGAGAGAGAGAGAGATTCAGGTGCTGTACCCCAAGGGTATCAGGTGGTTGGAGCAAACTCCTTTTCTCAAGGAATATAGAAGTCAGAACCTTTTTAATTCTTTTTTTTTTTTTTTTTTGTCAGAGCAATTGCTTGACATAAACACTGCCATTTTAAGGGTAGCCATCATCTGACAAGAAGCTACCTTAGTGAAGCTGCACCCTGACACAAGAATTGTTTCTCTAGGAGCTGGAGGTGTGACTCTGGTGGTAGAGCTCCAGCAAAGTATGAATCATTTGTTTGGACAATTTGGCCAGGTGTCCTGGTTTGGGTTGATTGCTCAGATACACGTGTAACCCCTTTCAAGCTAGCTGATCACTGATGCACACTTGTGAACTTCAATTCTAACCAAGTCAAACAAAAGTCATAGACCTTGCGTGAACTGCTCAGTCAGCCCTGCTTGCTTGCCTACTTGACTTCTGGGCTTGAACTCAGGGCCTGGGTGCTGTCCCTGAGCTTTTTGCTCAAGGGTAGCGCTCTACTATTTTGATCCACAGTGCCACTTCTTCTGGTTTTCTGGTGGTTTATTGGAGATACACCAGCCTGGGCTGGCTTTGAACCGCGATCCTCAGATCTCAGCCTCCTGAGTAGCTAGGATTACAGGTGTGAGCCACCAGTGTCTGGCTCCCAGTTCCTTTTGAGTTAGTGAACTTATTCCTCCAGGACTCCTCACGATCCTGAGGCATTGGCAACAGGGAACACTTGAGAAGTTCTTACAGCGCTCGCATTGTCACAGAGCTCTGGTGCCACCTGCGTAGTCTCATGTGGTCTCAATGTTTAAGTTCCAGAGAGTTCCACTGGCTCCACTTTATGGGGACATCATGCAGGTTTCCCCATGCTGTGGGAGCCACATGGAGCTGTGACTGTCCTCTATCAAGAACATTCTAGAAATCTGGATCTTCCTCTATATGTGCTCAGCTATGTGGGACTCTAGGGTTGTGGCTCTTGCACGTGGACAAGGTTCCTATTTCTGATCTACATAATGTGATTGCCTGGCTCCCAGCACTAGCTTGTAGTGATGTGTGTGTGTGTGTGCGCGTGTGCCAGAGTTGGGGCTTGAACTCAGAGCCTGGGCATTGTCCCCTGAGCCTCTTGCTCAAGGCTAGCACTCTGCCACTTGAGCCACAGCCTACTACCAGAGTTTTCTGAGTAGAGTTTTCATAGCCTTTCCTGCCCAGGCTGGATACAGTTCTCAGATCTCAGCCTCCTGGGTAGCTAGGATTACAGGCGTGAGCCACCAGCACCCAGCACTTGCAGTGATTTTTAAAGGATATGGAGTGGCTGTCCAGCATTTGCAAGAATGGTGTCCAATACTCCGGGAGAGAAGGCCGATGCCACATCAGCCTGGATGTATCAGCCAGTCAGGATGAGGGTTTTTACTAACCAAGAACTTGTCTTGTTAGCAATGTAATGTGATTTCTTTTTTCTTTTGTGTGTCCCCCCCCCCCCCCCGTGGTTTATACTCTGTTGTCACTGTGTTTGATTTTGGTACCTGGGTATTATATATACGTTTATCTGAATTGGGAAAGGGAAGGGGAACAACTAAATGGTGAGACAAAGTACAAAGGGTGAATCAATGCATCAGCGATACTCCCAAGACAACATGTTGGAAATGATCTGTACAACTTGGTAGGGGGGATTGAGGAGGATGGGAAAGTGGGAGAAAAATGAGGGAGGGGATAACAAGTTCTATAAGAAATGTACTCACTACCTTACGTATATAACTGTAACCCTTCTGCATATCACCTTAGCAATAAAATTAAATTCAAAAACTAAAAACCCCACCCCCCAAAAAAACCACCATCACCCAAAAAACCCCTCACCAATGTAATGGCACCTGGGTGTGGTGACTCCAGCCTGTAACTATAGCTACATAGGAGGCAGAGATTGGAGGCTAGCTAGGGATTTAAAAAAAGTTTTTGAGATTGCATGTCAATCAGTGGCTGGGCATGGGAGTGCTCACGTATAACCCTAAACATGGGAGAAGCACAATGCCTAGACACAATTGCATGCACCTGTCATGCAGAGGGAAACACAAGTAGGCTTGTAGCCCAGCTGGCCTGGGCATAGAGTGAGACCCTACCTTGAAAATAACCAGAGGGCCAGGCTCTGGTGGCTTATGCCTGTAATCCTAACAACTCAGGAGGCTAGAACCTGAGGATGGCAGTTTGAAGCCAGCCCAGGCAGGAAAGAGTCTGAGACTCTTTTCACCCATTAGCCACCAAAAAAGCCAGAAGTAGAACTGTGGCTCAAATGGTAGAACACGAGCCTTGAACAAAAACAAAAACAAAAACCTCAAGGAAAGTGCTCAGGCCTTGAGTTCAAGCCCTAAGACCAGCATTAAATAAATAAATAAAGATAAAATTAAAAAAAGGAAGGAAGAAAAAGGAAATAACCAACAGGAAAGAGAGCTGGAGATGTAGCTCAAGTGGTAGAGAGCCTGCGTGGCAAACACAAAGCCCCGAGTTCAATTCCCAGTAGTGATGGTAGTCTAAGGATAGCATAGCAAAGACTACTACCATCTGTTTTGGTAGCATGTGCTTTGCCAGAAAAAGAATCTTTTTGTGGAGCATTTCCTTGTTGGTGTCTTGTGACTTAGGAATTGAATAGCTGGGAGGGAAAGAGAAAAGGAAGAAAGGGACAGAGGGAGGCAGGAAGAAAAGAAGAAAGCTGGTGGCCTGATGATAGATAAGACATAGGAAGCCTTATACTCTTAGGACCGTCTGAAGCCACTCAGGAAGAGTTGGATGAAGTATGGATGACACATGGGTCCTGTGTTCATTGTGGAGAACCGTGTAGTGGCTCAGGTGGGGTCCATCTCCCAGGTGTGATGTAAGGAGACATTCTACCTCACACTTGCATGTGACTCACAGTGGAGCATCATGGGAGCTGGACTGAATTGATGTCCTCTCCAAGAATAGCACTGATTATAGAACAGATTTTCCCAGATCCAGAGCCATTTTTAATTCACTGCCTACCACAGCTGCCAGCCTGCAGAGATAATTCCTCCTAGCAGAATAGCTTTAGATTATTATAGGGAAATCAAATTTGCATAAAAGCACTCTCCTCTCTCTCTCTCTCTCTCCCTCTCTCTCTCTCTCTCTCTCTCTCTCTCTCTCTTTCCTCTTCTCTCTCTCTCTTTCTCTCTCTTTTGCTGTTACTGAACAGATACTGTCAATTACTTTCATTGGAAGAACTTTTATGGAGGGAGAGGAAATATATTGTGTTTTTGTTTTCCCTCCCTTTGGAAAAGAAATCTTTCTGTCTAATGGAGGAATATTCCAAGGACTTGCATTTCACGTGACATTTCCATTTAATTCCTGTTTAACTGTTTTCAAAGTGCTTTTCAGTTCAACTAACTTCTTTTTGGGGGGGCAGGAGTTGGTCAGTCATGGGGCTTGAAGTTCAGGGTACTGCCCCCGAACTTTTCTACACAAGGCTAGTGCTGTACCACTTTGAATCACAGCTCCACTTCTGGTTTTCTGGTGGTTAATTGGGGATGAGTCTCTTGGACTTTCTTGTCTGGGGCTGGTTTCTACCCGTAATCCTCAGATCTCAGCCTCCTGAGTAGCTAGGAGGTGGCATGAGCCACCAGGGGCCCATCTCCGACTTCTAATTTTTATTTCATTGTATCCTGATGGAGCACAGGCTGTGGGACACAAGGTAGGTAGCCTTTGATTTGGAAAACTTCGTTTATTGTCTGTGCAGAAGTTACCTGCAATGGACATGGCTGGTATCATCAGGTCCATTTTACAGATGAGGAAAGTGAAGTCTGGGAGAGCAGAGATGACTGCTGAGAAACTGGCAGACCTGATAGTTTGTGGATTGAAAGCAGAAAGTAAGTACACAGCATAACTCTGCAAGAGAAGATGGCAATTCAAAATGGTAGCCTACATACAGTTGCTTGGATCTAACTCCCAATTTGACAAGATTTGAAAATCAGAAGCTTTCTGTCTACTCTCAAAATAAAAGGGGGGGGGGCGCTTCTGACTTCTCTTGAACAAAATACCATAAACACAGACAGGGTCTGTTGCCTTACACTTGTAATCCCAGCTACTCAAGGGGATAGAGATTAGGATGTTCATGGTTCAAGGCTAGCGGGGGGTGGGGGGAACCCCTTAGTGAGATTCCATCTGAGTCTTTATGCTGTGGCAAAGCGGTGCACATCTGTCATTCATCCCAGCTCTGTGACAGGAGGAATGTGGGTCAGGCCAGCTAGGTATAGGAAGAATATGGTCCAGACCAATTGGTCGAGGCCAATGCAGTCTAAGCCATGTGTAGGAGGAATGTGGTTCAGGCCAGCTTTCAGCAACACAAGTCTCCATGTGAAAAATAACTAAAGCAAGAATAGGCTGGGGGGTATGACTCAAATGGAAATGGGTCTGCCTAGAAAGTGTGAAGCCCTGAGCTCACACTCCACGATTGCCAAGAACAAAAAAGAAGAGAAAACTATGGCGCAAGCTGGCAACTCTGAGGGCTGCGCCCACCTTGCTAGGTCTCAGTGGCCAGGGCTCTCAGATCATGCACAGAACTCGTCCAGCCTTGGGCCCTTGAGGTTGTGAGTTCTCCCAGAGGAGATGGGGACAGGAATGCTCATCTTAGGAGCAGCATCTGGGTACTGCTTTTAAAACTGTCTAGCCTGGTGAATGTGAAAGGCCCAGAATATAGTGACAACATAGTTTCAGCTATTACTAAACTGCTTTTCAGATCAAGAAGCTATGGTATAAACCAGGTGCTGGTGGCTCAAGCCTGTAATCCTATCTACTCAGGAGGCTGAGATCTGAGGATCACGGTTCAAAGCCAGCCCAGGCAAGGGAAATCCATGAGACCCCAAACCAAAAACAGAACAAAAAACTCCCTGTCTCTTAATTTTTCCATGCCTCCATTTATGAGTTTTAAGAAAAAAAATACATGGACAAGGTTATTCCTGGTGGATTCCCAGTCCTAATGAGTCAGGGTTTGGAGTATAGATTTGTACTTTTCTAAACACCGTAGGCTGGTATTTTACTTGTGTTCTTGAGAAAGCATTCTTGGCCATTTCTTCTTCCCCCAGTACCCCAGTTTTAAGCTATTTTTTGGGGGGAGGGGAAGAAGAGAGAGAAGTCCATCCAGCCCTCACTTTCTGATTTGGATCACAGTTTCCTGATTGTGTTGGGCTTGTTTTAGTGCTGTGCTAGGTTCTTCTGCCCGGGATGATGAAGAAATTTATGGAGAAAGATGAACGTGGTGTTGAAAATTCCTCAGACTTCAGGTGTCACTTAGTTCTAATTGGCTGCAGCAATGTAATTGAAATTATTTGATTCAGGGATAGAAGTTTTAGGTTAGAGATCTCACTCAGACATCTCAAAGCAAAACACGGAAGCCTAGCAGATCTTCTGGGCAGAAAGGTGTGCCGCAGGCCTGGTGCGGCACATCTCACGTCCTTTTTCCTTCCTGTGATGCTGTCATTTGTGTTTAGTAGGGTTTAGTGTGACAGTGCACAGAGAATCCCACATGGAGTAGAATATTGCTTTGGGGGCCCCTTGCATGATCTTGCAAGTCTGCTCTTCTAAATCTGGGCCTCCTGTTCTCTGCCCTCCTGCTGAGAACAAGGCTGAGCATGTGCAGTATGATTTGATTCCAAAGCTGGCAAGAGCCTTCTCATAACTCTTTCCCTCCATATTCCTCTTTCTTCTCAGTGCTTCAAGTTCTACATAAGCTGTGCTACTTTGGTGCTAGGCTTTGTATTAAAAATCAGTTACCAACCTTTCCGAGTGCAGAGTTTGCAAAACACATTCCTAGCCTGTATCTGCTGTTCCATCTTCTTGATGGGCCTGGGAAAGCAAAAGAGAGCATCCCTGTCTCCTGTTGGGAAAATGGATGGCCAGACAGGCTGGGTTTGAATCCCAGCTGTGGCCTTGACTAGGGGCTTTGACTATTCTGGGCTTAATTACTTGCCCTGTAAGTAAAAGCTTCATATTAAGCTGGGTGTTTTAATCCTCACTACTCAGGAGGCTGAGAGCTGAGGATCTTGGAGGTTTGAAGCCAGACTGGGCAGGAAACTCTTATCTTCAATAAAACTACTCAAAAAAAAAGCCAGAAGTGGTGATGTGGTTCAAGTGGTAGAACACTAGCCTTGAGCAAAAGAAGCTCAGTGATAGCACCCAGGCCCAGAGTTCAGGCCCCAGGACTGGCAAAAAAAAAAATCATATTGTACTTCATAGAGTGATTAAGAAGATTAAGGCGAATACGTTCATTTCTCATCTGTTCATGATTGATTATCTAGATTTATTCTGCCTCAATGGAGATGAAGACACTATCTTAGGCTTTGGAGGAACAGTTAAAAATGAAATGAAATGGATTCTGCTCCTGCCTTCATGGAGTTTCCCATCTAGTACTGAGATATAATAGTTCCTCAATAAATGATTCTGTAAATGGTAGGCATTTTCTTTTCTTTCCTTCCTTCCTTCCTTCCTTCCTTCCTTCCTTCCTTCCTTCCTTCCTTCCTTCTTCCCTCCCTCCCTCCCTCCTTCCCTTCCTTCCTTCCTTCCTCCCTCCTTCCCCGTTTCTTTCTCTCTCTTTCTTTTGTGCTGATACTAGGCTTGAATTTGGGACCTCGCACTGTTACGTGGCCATTTTGTTCAAGGCTGGCTCTCTACCACTGGAGTCACAGCTCTACTTTTGGCTTCTTGGTGGTTAATTGGAGATATGAATCTCACAGATTTGCCTGCCCTAGACTCACTTTCAACTGTAATCTTCAGATCTGAACCTCCCCCAACCCCCATCACAGGGCTTGAACTCTTGGGCCTGAGTACTGTCCCTTCAGCTCAAGGCTAGTGCTCTACCATTTAAGCCACAGTGCAACTTCTGGAGTTCTGGTGGTTTATTGGAAATAAGAGTTTCATGGCTTTTCCTGCCTGGGCTGGCTTTGAACCGTGATCCTCAGATCTCAGCCTCCTGAGTAGCTAGGATTACAGGCGTGAGCCACCTGCGCCATAGCTTCTTGGTCTGAAAAGCAGTTTAGTAATAGCTGAAGCTACGTTGTCACTGTATTCTGGGCCTTTCACATTCACCAGCCTATGCCTCCTCCATCAGGCCCGAGTCGGCTACTGCCCCAGTGTTATTGACAGGTCGGTTAGGACACTGAGGAAATGAAGTAGCTTTGCTCCAGGGGAAGGCCAGAGCTGGGATTCAGACCCAGGGAGGCTGAGAACAGAGCTTTGTGCTCCTCATGCTCTACTGCCAAGTCCTTCTAGGAGAGGGTGGGGCTGTAGACTCTCCTGAAGGGATTTTGGGAAAGTCCACAGAACAAAGCACGAAAAGCAGGAAGCGCCAGGCTTGGCACATTGTATGTGCTCAGTGCACACCATCTAGCACACTGAGTTTTTCAGGTCATCTGTATTTCCCTTGCTACTACTGAAAGCCATGGGGCCTTGAACATGAGCTATGGGGTATTCTTTGGAGACCCCGGTTCATGGCCTATGCATCCAGGATGGAAGTTGGAAACCTATTGCCCTTGAGTTATACCATCAGCAGTTCTAAAACACCCTGTAGTTTCCAAGTGCTGTGGAAGCAAATGCAGAGCTAGTGCCTGAGACATTTCCCCCCAGGCCCAGCTGCCTCTGAGCCATCCCTGCTCACATCTGGGCACGCTTGCACAGTCCTACTGTCTCTTGGGCTGTACCCAAGACTCCTATACCCACTGACAAAGGACATAGCATTGTCCAGCACAGCCCTCCCTCCACCAAATGTAGGAACAGTTGAACTTCCAGAAACTCATCTGAGCTTTAGAATACTACTAGGGAAAGACGGCAGAATGCCCTTTAAAAACATGGTTTATAGCTGGGTACCTGTGGCTCAGGCCTATAATTCTAGCTATGCAGGGGTCTGAGGTTTGAGAACCTGGGTTTGAAACCAGCCTGGGCAGGAAAATTCATGAGCTCTTATCTGATAAATGGCTGGAAGCAGCACTGTGGCCCAAGTGGTAGAGTGCTAGCCTTGAGCAAAAATAGTACAGGGACAGGGCCTAGGCCTTGAGTTCCAGCCCTAGGATTGGTGCGTGCATGCACACACACACACACACACACACACACACACACACACACAATCACAAATGTGTTTTATGATTAGGAAACCCTGGGGGCCTATCCACTGAGCACCACCTTTGACACTAGATTTAGTCTTCCTTCCTGGCGCTATTACTTACAATGGTATGGCTTTGGGCAAGGCCCAACTGAGTTGGTTTCTTCCTCCATGGATGGAGCAGTGATACTGAGCTGTCTAACTCCAGTTGTGGTGCAGGCTGAAGAGGTGGAAGAGTAATGAATACATGGAAGAGCTACTGCTGAGACGATAGGAAGATGACTTCCTATTCCTACCACATGTGGGTAGATCATTCTGTATTTCCTCTCTGGGAACATTCACATTGACAGATAAGGGGTCCTGTAGAAGCATCTGGACAGAAATCCACAGGGGTTGTAAATAGACCAGCCCTGATGAGCACACCTATACAGGGCCTAACTCTATTTCCTGATGATTGGCCCCAATATCTGTTCTATTGAAGTGAGCATCAGCAAAAGTAGGACCCGTGGGCGCAGTGGGCTTTTGGGAAGAGAGGACGGTAAACCTTGTGAATGATATTCCCAGTGAAAATACATGTTACAAAGGGAAATGTTCATCAGAATGGTTTCTGAAAAATCCAGGTAGGACTCTGTGTGTGTGTGTGTGTGTGTGTGTGTGTGTGTGTGTGTGCACGTGCATGTGTGTGCATGCCTGTGTGTTGAAAAGCACCAAGGACATGTTGCAGGAAAATCAGCGGAGGTTTTGTTACTCATTAACGTTCCACAGGAGGTGAACTTGAATCTGGGTCTTTCAGGCCCTGCCGTGAGTCCCTGCTTTGACTCTGTTGAGGGGAAGGGATGATAATTTATGGCTCTAGTTACATTGAGCAGGACATTGTCCCCGATATGCTTTTTCATTGTTTTCTGAAAACCAATTAACTTCCAAGCTCTATATTATTTGCTTTTAAGCAATAGTGATTAATAATGTGTCTCATTGATTCCAAGACAAGAATTCTTTTCCCCCACATTTTTAACATCTCTGAAATTGGATGCTTCTTACAAGGGATGGTATATCATCATTTAATTGGCAGCATTTTTCTTTCTTAGTGGCACATAAAATAATGGCACATCTCACAATGGAGGGCATCTTAGATTTGATGGAATGCAGTAATAATGACTTGGCATGTGGAAAAGTTGGAGAATGGTGGAGAGGAGTGGATCATGGAGTATGCCCGGTTGGGGCAAGCGTGGGGGTGGGTAACCTAACCTATTTTCATTTTTTTTTTTTTTGCCAGTCATGGTGCCTGCTACCACTTGAGCCACAGCACCACTTCCAGCTTTTTCTGCTTATGTGGTGCTGAGGAATCGAACCCAGGGCCTCATGCATGCAAGGCAAGCACTCTACCACTGAGCCACCTTCCTAGCCCCACGTAACCTATTTTCTATCCCATCTTCTATTACTCCAGTTATGACCCCTGGTGTCTCACAGCCAGGCAGATCTTAGCTTTCCAGATCTGTCCAGCCTTCTTCTTTATAATAGCTAAGGCTGAACATGTTGCATGAACTTCAGGGTTTTCCCTAGTCCTAGCTCTTCTTCCTGCCCCTCCCCCTCTCTAATTTATTGTTATTATAAAGATGATGTAGAGAGGGGTTATGATTTCATAAGGCAAGTAATGAGCACTGTTCTTCTTTACAATGTCACCCCTTCCTTCGCTCTTTCCCAGTGCCTTCTCTCTTCTGCTGTCCTTCTCTTAGCCAGCTCGTGAGGGACTTTGATTGCACTGTTTTCTAGACTATGGGGCCTAGATTCACAATGGCTGTGGGGGTACACACCAACATGACACTGAGTCACCCCGAGTCATCACATGAGTACTTTATGCAGTTTGGGATTTTTTCAATCCTTTACCATCCCTTAATCTGAATTCTAATGCTGGAAATCTTTTTTTATTTATGTTTTAATTCATTGTTTTTTTGAATCATTCTTTTGAATATTTTTTTTATTATCTTTAAGTAGTTGTACAAAGAACAGTGCTACAGAATTACCTTTCAATAAAAGAAATATATGGGCTGGGGGAATGGCTCAAGTGGTAGAGCACCTTCCTAGCAAGTGCAGGGCCACGAGTTCAAACCTAGTACCATCAAAGAAAGAAAGGGAAAAGCCACTTATTTTGCTACAAATTTCAATACAGATGCTGGATCTGATAAGAGTTGTAAATAGGGAACTCACACAGCTGAGATGGGGATCTTAGTGATCTGTTCCAGAAGCTTCCACGTCTCCATCTGTGTGTCTCGGCCTTTTTTTTTTTTTATCCCAGTGTTCTTCTTCTTCTTTTTCTGCAGGAACAATGCCACTCCTCTGCCTCTTCCTTCCCAGCAACGCTGTAGTCGGAAAGAATCTTGCCTCCCATACATAGCGCAGCACATGGCTTATCTCCGAGTACATTGGTTATTTTAATCTTATTTACCTAGATTTTCACATGCCGGTTTCTGTTGTGAATGGAGGTCGTTACAGGCAGGATTGTCTTCTCAATCTGTGTCTCTGGCTGCTTTACTCCGTGCCTTCTAGGTGGCTGTAAGAAAGAATGAATGGGTGAAGTTGCAATTGCGGTAGCCCTTAGCTGCCTGGACTGTGCTGTCCTCTGTGGCCACTGCTCACCTGCTTTTCCACCGCTCCCTGGTGTGGCTTCCACTTAAGCTTTGTCTGTGGCTAACAAGGCATTTGTAGAACCTGCATTGTTTTGCAGCATAACTATTTTCCAAGGAAGTTCACAGAATCATCTAAAACCATTCTTAGAGCGAGTTCTGAGGTAGGGACGAAGAAAGGCCAGGAGAAATCTTGCCAATATATATGACTTTGTATGTGAGTGTGTGTGTGTGCATATGGGTGTGTGTGTATCCATGTGAAGATGGGCGACAATCCATTGTATTTCGATCTGTGCTTTCTGGTTGACTTAGCTGTTCACTTGAAGCCCCAAAGACAAAATTCAGTGACCAAAGATAATGGTAATCTAAGCAGAAAGGAAGAGAGATAAATAAAATACTAGCAGTTTTTATACTCGAGCAGTCGCCGTTAGCCTTTGCAGAGTCTTAGATAAGGAACTGTGCTCAGCCTGGCCAGCCGAAGCGATGGCGAAGTGTAGAGAATCACAAAGATAGATGTGACTCCTGGAGAGAAGGCAGACTCTGCTCCTTCTGTTGTTTTCTGGAAAGAAAGCAGAGAAAGATCGGATACCCCATCCCCATCAATTCTGTCGGATTAATGGTGCTTAAGCAGCTCCTAATAAAGCCTCCTGTTTACTAATCTTATGTCAGCTAAGAAAGACCGATGCCAGAGTCCACCAGTGGAAGGGAGGTGATAAAAATCGGAGGCAGCTTTATTGGAACACACCTTTTATCTGCTGATGAGCCTTGGCCGGCATATCTTGCTGCTTTCTATCAAAAAAAAAATAGTTCTGCTCAGTTTATCGTGTAGTCTTACAGAATCTGAGGGGAACATGCCACGGGGCAGGAGGCCTAATGCTTGGCCATCTGGATTTCCTGTTCCTGCTTTTAGGATTGAGCTGCACGGAGGTGTGAGCTGTGTGAGAATTTCGTGGTCCTCTGAGGACAGCTCTAGTCCAGTCAAGACTGACACAGGGCCGTCTGGGGAGTGAGAATCTTCACTTTCATTTGGAAAGAAAAAACAACAAAAAACAATTGTGTTAGTACTGAGGCTTGAACTCAGGGCCTTGCAATTTTGCTTAGCTTTATTTGCTCAAGGTTGCTGACCTACCACTTGAGTCATATCTCCACTTATGGCGTTTTGCAGGTTCATTAGCACTGAAGAGTCTATCTTTGAACCTTGATCCTCAGATCTCAGCTTTCTGAGTAGCTAGGACTACAGGCGTGAGCCACTGGTGCCCAATAGAGGACCCCCACCCCTCCACTCTCTCTCCCTGGGTTTTAGTCAGCAGATACTATGGATGATAGCAAAATGCTTGGGATTTCCTAGGGTCTCCCTAATGCTCTGGCAAACTGAATCAGAATCTGATCAATTTTACATTAAAACTAATTTCTGCTTGTATCTCCTGTGTCCTTTGTCAGGGTAGAACCCTGTAGTCTGCTGATCTTTAAAAGAATATACAGCAAACCTTCTTCAGAGTGTGCTGAAACCAATTTACTATTCGCCTGTATTTGGGACAGTTGGTTTTGGCTACAGAGACACAATTATTTCAGGAAAGAATTTTCAGTGATGAAAATGAAAAAAAAGAGTTAAAATAGTCATAATTTACTGCCCCAGAGTGCCGGGCAGCTGTTTCCCACCCCGATCTATATTCTAATAAGTCTTTTAAATGAAGAGATTTATGAGATTATTTTAATTTTGATGTCTTTTTAATGCTTCATGCATTTTAAATACAACCTTTTAATAGTTTTTGAGATTGAAGAATTTAATTTTGTTTTATACTAGAGAAATAAATGTATTCTCAGGAGACCATACTGTGATTGTAGTTTATCTGTTCATTCTTTCCTGTCCCTCCCTCCCTTCCTCCCTTCTTTCTTCCTTCCTTCCTTCCCTTCCTTCCTTCCTTCCTTCCTTCCTTCCTTCCTTCCTTCCTTCCTTCCTTCCTTCCTTCCTCTTTCCTCTTTCTTCCTCTCTCCCTTCCTCTCCCTTTCCTTCCCCTCTCCCTTCCTTCCTTTCTCTCTCTTTCTTTTTCTCCCCATCCCTCACCTCCTTTTCTTTCCCTTCTCTTCCCTTCTCTCTTCTTCTTTTCCTTCCTTTCTTCCTCCCTCCCTCCCTCCCTTCCTTCCTTCCTTCCTTCCTTCCTTCCTTCCTTCCTTCCTTCCTTCCTTCCTTCCTTCCTTTCTCTCTCCGTTCCCTTCCCTCCCTCCCTTCCTCCCTCCCTCCTCATTTCCTCCTTCCATTTCTTCTTCCTTCCCTCCCTCCCTTCTTCCTTCTTTTTCTTCCTCCTTCTCTCCCTCCCTTCTTCTTTCCTGCCTGCCTTCCTTCCTTCCTTCCTTCCTTCCTTCCTTCCTTCCTTCCTTCCTTCCTTCCTTCCTTCTTTCCTTCCCTCCCTCTCTTTCATATCAGCATATCCATGACAGAGTTCAATTGTTAACTAGAGCCCTCAACATTAGATTTTAACCAAACATTTTTGAGGTAGAAGCCAGAAAATTAGGAGAAAGAACACAGCTGTATTACCATGGAACTGACACTAAATAGAATTTTGGGAGCTCAGATGTAGATTTGTACTGGAGAGGAAGAGATTTCCAGATGGAGATGGCCTGAGTTCATTGACTTGTCAGTGATGGTTCCTGGCGGATACAACACATGGCTTCTGAGTCAGATAGACAAAGGAGAACTCCCAGTTTAGAGAAAGCACTGTTCTTTATACAGAAACTCCAAATCTGCTTTCAAAATAACAGCATTTTCACCACGAGACATACTTTTAGAAAAGTGATAACCTCTGGCACAATTAGATTTTGAAGACCTTTGTGATAATATTTGACTTTTACTTTCACATTCTAGGCAGAGGAAACCATAAAGTTAAGGCAATCTCTCATACCCAAGAGCTCTGAAGCACTCAAAACAGGTCTGTTAAATTTAAGCACAAAGAACTATCCTGAACTAAAAGCTTGTTTTTTTTACTCCCCTTGATATTTTAAAATAAAATTAATTACAACCCTAAGTTGCTTTACAAGTGCTAATAGAAGATCATAGGAATGGAGGAAACTGAGGTAGATGATCATGCCAGAGAGATTTGAAATACAGAAAAAAAATTCAGTGGACTAAAAAGTTTTTTCTCTCTTTGTTCTTGGTGAGGTCATTAAAATATTGTTTTAAATAATACTTCTATTAGTTTTGTTCTCACAATGGCACTGAGGCAGACCTCAGGATCTTGTACTTTTCATTTTAAAATTACCAGTCCCAGGGCTTGGACTCAGGGCCTGGGCACTGTCCCTGAGCTGCCTTTGCTCAAGGCTAGCACTCTACCACTTGAGCCATAGTACCACTTCTGGCTTTTTCTGTGTATGTGGTACTGAGGAATTGAACACAGGCTTCATGCATGCTAGGCAAGCGCTCTACCACTGAGCCACATTCCCAGCCCTAAGATCTTGCACTTTTGCTTGGCCTTTTGGCTTAAGGCAGATGCTCTACCAATTGAGCCACAACTCTACTTCTGGCTTTTTGGTGGTTCATTGGAGGTAAGAGTCACATGGGTATGTCTGCCCATGCTGGCTTTGCATTGTGATCTTCAGATCTCAGCCTCTCAAGTCACTAGAATTACAGACATGAAATACCAAACAATATTTCATACTATGAAAAATATTTTTGATATAATGCTAGATAAATATCAGGTGGCAAAAGGTATGAGATTCTATCTGAAAAGTAACTAAAGCCAAAGCAGTTCCTCTAGCAAGCATAAGGCCCGGTGTCTAGATCTAGCACTGCCAAGAAAAAAAAGTATGTATATGAAAGAGAAATTTATAATAATGCATTATCATGATATAAACTGCAAGAAGTGAAATACCATTGTATGTTGGGAGCATAGTAAATCAGTTCAGCGCACATGTAACATACCATGCATATCCAAATCATAGTAATATTAAGAATGCTTCCTAGCTGGGCGCCCCGTGGCTCACACCTGTAATCCTAGCTACTCAGGAGGCTGAGATCTGAGGATTACAGTTCAAAGCCAGCCAGGGCAGGAAACTCTGTGAGGCTCTTATCTCCAATAAACCACTAGAAAACCAGAAGTGGTGCTATAGCTCAAGCGGTAGAGTGCTCGCCTTGAGCTGAAGAGCACACGGACAGTGCCCAAGCCCAGAGTTCAAGCCCCATGACCACCACCAACAACAAAAAGAATGCTTTCTTGAGGGTTGTGGAACTTAAAGTGATTTTTCACTTTTTTTTCCTCATCATTTCCACAAGGAAAAATGTTCTTAGATAGCAACAAAACTGATAATGTATGTATATATTTTTGTCAAGTAATAAAGGGCCAGGATTTATTATAGGAATTACTAAAATTCCTAATTTTTGGCTAAGTGTCTGTGGCTCATGCCGTTAATCCTACTCAGGAGACTTGAGATCTGAGGATCACTGTTCAAAGCTAGCAGGGAAGAAAAGTCTATGAGACTATTATCTCTGAGTCACCAACAAAAAGCCAGAAGTGAAGGGATGGCTCAAGTGGTATAGCACCAGACTAGAGTGAAACAACAAAAGAACAAGACCACGCCCCTTGAGTTTGAGCCACAGTACTGGTGCATGCACATATGCACGTGCACACACGCTTGCACACACACGCACATACAGACTCTTACCTTTTTGTTGTGTTGTAGTATTGCAAATAGTGATCTTTTACTTTATTTGAGAGGGAAAAAAACTGTGACTTCCTGTTCTAGGACTTGGAGGTCGTTTTGAAGTGGGGCTAGCCCAGGAATGTCCTAGTCTGTGAACTTAAATGCACTTTTTACTTTGTTGTTTTTTACAACTTTCTCTAAAAAACAAACGAACTTGCTTATAATTCATGCCCTAATGAATGCTTACTCGTTTTACTATCCCCCAATCTCCAAATCCATCTAAGTTACCTTGTCAAAAGGCAGGTCATAAATGCCCAACTGGTTTTTCCTAGAGATCACACTGGGAGATTGACCCTTATTTTTTTTTTTTTTTATCTTTTCCTTTATGTTGTAGTTGCAGAACAAAACTTCCCTCAGCCCTTAACTACCATAACATCTCAGGAAGACAGCCAGGTGACTGGTTTTCCTGGAGCTCAGATTCTTGAGCTGTCTGAAGGATGGACTTGTAGAGTTGTAAGTGGATTTGCAAGAGAGAATGTATGTAAATGATGCTATGCATACAAAAGGTGTAATGATAATTACTGTCATCCTTATTTGTGTTATTACAAATAGTAGTAATGAAGACACACTCCCTTAGCAACAGAGCGTTGACTTTTCTGGGAGTCTCACAACATTATTATTATTAATAATAATAATGACTAGCATTATCTGTATGCTTGATCTTCCAGATATACCTCTTAGAGCCCTGCACACATTAATCTCATTTAATCCTTACAAGACCTCATGAGAGAGAGATATTCTCTAGTCCCTCCTTTGCAGAGGAGGAGTTGGAATCACAGAGTGTTTCTGTAGCACAGGTTTTGTGCGTATTTAAATATGCATAAATTTGTGTATTATTTTTTCCTTTAAGTATTTTTTTAAACAAAGTTGTCTACTGTAAATAGTATTCAATTAAAAAATGCACAGAGCTCTATGCGGGTGGCTCATGCTTGTAATCTTATTACTCAGGAGTCTGATCCTTGGAGCACCAGAGCTTGAAGCCAACTAGGGGCAGCAAAAAGCTGGGTTGGAGGCTTGGTTCAAGTACTAGAGCACCAGTGATGAGCAAGAAAGCTGAGTGATGCATCAGGTTCTGAGTTCAAACCCGAGTACCCAAAAGTGCAGAGAAAGTTAGTATTTAGCATTTCATGAATAGTTTAGGCTACCATTTCCTACTGTCATGTTTTCAGGGAAATGAGTGAAAGCATTTAACAACAACAATGTGTTTATAGTCAGTGTTGTCTACATAACAAGGTAACTTCAGTAGTTCTCTTTTTCTTTTTGATGTACAGAAGGGCTCTAGTGCCATGAGTCTGGTATTGGGTACATTTCTTTTTGAACAGAGTCACCTTTTCCCTCATTTGATCCCAGTGTTTTTCCTCCCGACCCCCTTCACTCCACCATCAGTATTTTTCTAGCACAGAATACTTAGATAATTCCACTGAACCTTGTATCAGTTCTAAACAGGGCTCTGAGTCGACGGATGAGTCACAGTCTACAAATAGTCTACAAACATGTTTAGATGCTTTTTTTATTTTTTAGAACTCTCTCTTTCTTACGTAGGACTATTTCCTTTCCATTGATTTTGGCTTCTGTTACAACCCTGCCTACCACAAGCTGCCTTCTGTCCTTCCTTCCTCTTAAATGCTGAACATTCTCCAAGGACATTAATGGACATTTTGAAAGTGCCACAGAAATCATTCTTATTCCTCCAACATAGCTCTTGTTTTATTTGACTTTCAGTTTGTGTATTATTTTTCTTTAATAATATTTTTAGTTTGCATACATAATTTATAATTATACGATGGTGGGCAGAGTGAGCAAACAATTTTATTCAGCTTTGCTTCATGTATTTAATGACTGTGCATTACTGCCTTGCTCCATTAAGCTGATGTCCATAATTTATATTCTTTTCTTCCATTGCACAGTTTTTGAGTTGCTTTTAAGGTTTTTGTTCTTTAGATAATTCCTAGTGAATACTTTATTTTTTTCATATAACACTTTTTTCCAATTATATGATAAGTTCCTAGGTGGGTTGGAAATAGCAAATCTTTTCACAGATCTCAAATAATAAAATTGATATTTCTAGGTGACTTGAGAGACAGAATGATTGAGACTTTGACCCCGTTTTGGGCTGAAGTTTCCAACATTAAATTAAATATTCCATTGAGAGCTATAACAAAAATGAAGTTCCTTAAATTTCTCCCCATACTTCTTCAACTAGCTTGTACTACACAAATGAATTTTTTTTTCCAGACAGGTCTTGATGTGTAGCCCAAGCTGGCCTCCAACTCATGAGCCTCCTGCCTGTGCCTCCAAAATGCTGGGAGATAAGTGGAATTTTGTTTAGTCATTCTCAAGTCTACTTACTGTCGAAAGAGTTATACAGTTCATTTAATTTTGGCTATGCCACAGCCAGTTTAGGCAAAAATTATTTCACCTGCTTTCAAATTATAGCTATCAATTGAATTCTTTATATTAGCCAACTCTTTCAATTACCTGGGTAACATAAAAATTTAAGGTGGGACTTCAGAAATGGGGTCTCAGGACTTTCCCACACTCACCCAAGGCAGAGGATATGAATTTTAGCTGGATAATGTGACGCTTTAAGTACCAACATCTGGACTTGTATTGTCATATCTTCATTTTACTGCATGTAGCTATATTTTCAGTAGGTAAGGTGGAATGTATTCATTGCTTTGGGGCTTGTCACTGTAATGGCAGCTGGTCATTTGCTAATAAATAATCAAGGTCCTTCTCTCCAAGATCTGTGGACACTTCTAGTTTGTCTGCTGTCTTCTTCAGTTCATGGTCAAGCTTCTAGAAGGAGTTGTCACATTGCCACTGTCCTTAAATCTGAGCCAACCCATCAAAGCACATCAACCCTCTTTCTAAACATCTGTCTGTACCTCCATTGGAATCGGTCCCAGTAATGAGCAATGACGAATTTTAGATTTTTATGATAAAACTGAATGGTGTATTTTGGCCCTTATCTTCTTTGACCTCTTTAGCATCTTACAATTGGGTCACTCTCTGAAAAAAATCTCTGTCCCTCAGCTAGCATTATCGTGCTCTCTCTCATCATCCCATCATGTGGCTTTGGATGGCTCTCAGGTGTGTGGACTCCTTCTTTTGTAAGTCTTGTACGGTGATTCCGTCCATGATTCCATCTCCATTCCCCATCTCCGTATCTGTATCTACCCTGAGCTATATGTGGCATGTTCTCAAGAGGCCTGGGAATGCTTAGGAATGTTTGATCACTTACATCTGTGGGCCACTAGACTTAACCGGTTCTGGTCCTTTTCTGGTTCTGAAACTCCTTTTCCCCTTTAGGATGCCCCTCTTGTTGCCTGGGTTAAACCTGTGGGAATCTGAGTTAGGAGTAACTCAGATTCCTGGTTCTAGTCTTTCTTTCCTCCAATTTTCTGCTTCCTTCAATTGGAATGAGTGAAATTACTCATCATACCCCATTATTTTCTTCATTTGATGCTTCCCCAGACCTCCTTTCTCAGCAGGCTCTATGTGTCATCCAAAGGGATGATGCTGGACTTCCCAAAGCAGTCAGGCACTTTCATGGCCAGCTGTGCACCATTTCCAACAGCTGCTTCTCAGAGACCTGGCCAGGATCTTTGCTCTCCATTTTCTTTGCTGGTTCCCTGTGTTATGCTTCTGTGCCTTTGCAAGTTATTTCTTTTGTTTTATCTGCTCTCTGTCATTTTTGAGCGCCTGCTCACGTGGAAAGGTTTAGTTCTCTGCCTTTTCTGAACTTTCTCCATGTATGCTCAGATATCTTTGGGTATCTGCTTTCAAAGACAGTCTCAACTGAACTGACAATTTCTCTTTGGAAGTTTGTGAGTCATTGAGGACTGGGTTCCGATTGTGTTTTCCTTTAAATAACATTTATGGCCCATAACTGAAAACAAAGCAAAACAAAATAAAGCTGGGCATGGTGATGCATATTTGTAATCCCATCATTTAAGAGGCTGAGACAAGACTATCACAAATTCTTGGCTAACCAGACCACTTAGTGAGCTCCTGTTTTAAAGTGTAGCAGTAGTAGTGATGCTGCTGCTGCCGATGTTAATAATGATGATGATGACAATGATGATGATGATGATGATGATGATAGGTAGAGGATGTAGCTTGATGGTAGAGTGCTTGCCTAGCATGCACAAAATCTTGGTTTCCATTTCTACTATCACAAAGCAAACAAATATCAACAAAATACTAGAACTTTTGTTGTGAGGAATTTAAAGTCCAAAGAAGAAAGTTAAACCATGTATATTTCCCTTCCATATTGATTGGATCCAATTTGTCTATATCTAATTTGTCTTTTCACAAAATTGATATCACAGAGTACCGAGAATCTTGTGAGCTTTTAAAAACTAATATATTATGAATATTTCTCTGTTTACTTAAATATGCTGCATTGTATTTGATAGCTGCATTGTAGCTGCATTGTATTTGATAATATCCAGTAGATATACCATGATATATTTAACCATTTCTCACTGATGCCTACATAATTGTTTTGAATTTTAAATATGCCAAAGCATTGCATTTTTATTGATATTTAACAGATTTTGCACAATAGAAGAATACAAAAAATTATCATAATACAACTTTAATTTCTTCAAGCTTATTCAGTAGAAGGGAAATTTTATGAAAAGACTGTCTGTGTATGTTAAAAGCTTTGTTAACCCTATGTTTTTTTTCTGGTGTTGGTAATTAACCATGCTTTAGAAAACATAACCTTTGGGTTAGATTAAACATAGAACGTGTGAGAATGTGGCAGAGTGCTCAGCCTTCTCATTTTCTAACTCTGCAGTAATATAGCTTTTTATGTAACCAGTTCATATTTGTGAAGTGCTTTGAAGATGAAAGCTATTATGTAGAGGCAAAAATCACTTCATAAAAATGTTACATATAAAGTACAAAAATCCATAGACAAGACTGTAAGATTTTCAAAGTAACATCAACTCTTTCATGTAATCATTTATAACCACTATCTTTAGACTAGTAATCTAAGATTCATTTATGGATTATTCCTGGAGTATTTTAGAGCTATCTGTTATGGTGAAATTGTTTTCATAGTCAAAGGCAGTGGTGAGCAATGGCGTTATTCTTTTTAACCACAGTTATTGAGGTGGTAGTCCAATTTATAAATGGGTAAGAATAAATAAAAATTGGCCATAAATATAAATCTTTTCTCCTTGTGACATCCAGTATTATAACTATACTGATTGGAATTTTGAAGAAAAAGATTTCATTGTGTGCTGTGTGGGTTTCAAAGTTACAGCAATCGTAAATTACAAATCACCTTCTCTCTGTGTTGTATTTGAAGAAAGAGAATAAACTGTGAGTAACAGACCTAGAGAAGTGCTCTTCAACATTTTTATTTCTCTTTGTGCTGGTAGTGGGACTTGAACTCAGGGCATGGATGCTGTCCCTTAGCTTTTTTTGGGGGGAGGAGGGGTCCGGTTGTGTGCCTGAACTCTGGGTCTTGGTGTTGTCCCTCAGCTCTTCAGCTCAAGGCTAGCGCTCTACCACTTGAGCCACAGTGCCACTTCTGGCTTTTTTTTCTGCTTATGTGGTACTGAGGAATCGAACCTAGGGCCTCATGCATGCAAGGCAAGTGCTCTACCACTGAGCCACCTTCCCAGCCCTACTCCTCCATTTCTGACTTAAAAAAATAACTGGAGATAAGAGTTTCTTCTTCCCAGCCCATTCCTTAGCTTTTTTACTCACAGCTGGCACTCTACCATTTGAGGCATACCTCCATTTCTGGCTTTTCTGGTTGGAAATAAGAATCTTACAGACTTCAGCCTGGGGTGGCTTTGACCTGGGATCTTCAGATCCCAGCCTCCTAAGTACCTAAGGATTATAGGCATGAGCTACCAGTACTTAAGCCTATGGCAGTATTTTCATTGTGACTCTGGAAACAATTGAGATAGAGTCTTAATAATATGTCACTGTCAACGTCAAGGTATATGAACTTAACATTGGACCTTTGTCCTCATATAATACTTTTCAGTTCAAACAATTGGCTATAATGGCATCTCCCTTCCCACTTCCTGTAGGCATATTTCTACTAAGGTGAAGTATTCACTATTGTAGCCGGAAACTGATGCTATCCATTTCTAGCAATT
Organism: Dipodomys merriami; assembly: GCF_024711535.1. Classification (NCBI taxonomy): domain Eukaryota; kingdom Metazoa; phylum Chordata; class Mammalia; order Rodentia; family Heteromyidae; genus Dipodomys; species Dipodomys merriami. The sequence continues at coordinate 52,774,757 of NW_027206512.1, forward strand.
ACTTACAATTATGATAACCCCCACCCCATCTTCCCACTCAACTGACCAACTCCAAATGCTCACTAGAGCATACCTAGGATCCATGCTTCCTTTGGCTATAGTAGAAAGTCAAGTACAGTGAAATGAAGATCAGGAGCCAGAATTCCAAGCAGTGCAAAGAACCACAAATCAGGATCAACTTCCAGGATTACTGACACAATGTGCTCCAAGTCCAGTGATTTCGTTTTGGCTTTTGCACCTCTCTACAAGGCCGATGGATATTCATGCAATAATTACGTCGACCTGGAAGATGAGCCAAATATTTTCTATTTAGCTTCTTGTTCATTTTCTTTTCGCTCCTCCTCTCCTCTGTAATTTTCTCTTTTCGACCCCCCCCACCTCTCCCAAGTTGAGGTCTCCAGTACTGAATATCAGGCATCCATGAAAAATGACAAAATTAATGTTGTTCTGGAATCCTCTTTCTCTCTCTCTGGCTTATGACCTTTTTGCGCACTTGAAATTGCATTTAATATTTCATTACTACAAGTCTTTCCATTTAATTTCCTGGATTTTTTTTCTCACTTGGAAAAAAAATCTACAAATTTGGTTTTGCAATGTGGAATTATGGGGTCTAATATTTCTCCAGTCTATGACAGTTCAGTAACTGGTGCTCTCCAGCATTTTTATTGCATGCCATTTTATTACTAAAAGGTTAAGCCATTTGACCATTTTATCCTACATGTATCCATCCAGCATTGCTCACAGAGAATTAAAATCATGCACAATTTAAAAATGTAACCAACATTTATCATTTATTTGAAAGCAGTGTTCTTTAACTTACCATGGAGAGACTCTTCCCCTCTCCCCCTACATAGAAGGACAACACATAACAAATGACAGGGGCCTTGTGGCCTCCCAAAGGTGGTCAGCGGGCGTGGAGGCTCACCACTTAGCCACGCAAAGGCGAAGGGATGAGGATGTTTTTTTGTATGTCATTCCCTTGCAGTCATTCATAAATAGTTCTAGAGCATTGACCTTTCAGCCAATAGCAAATTCTTTCATCCCAAATAATGAAGGGTAGGTCAATGAGTTGGCTAGGGAAACTTGTGCAATCTGCTTTATTTTCCCAAATGGTTTAAAGGTAATTAAGGAAACTTATATGGTGGGAACTCCACCAAGCTTATCACTCTTCTGGTGACTTACAAATAGGAAGGTGCTTTGTATAGTTGAGTCTCTCTCTCTCTTTCTCAGTGCTGGGGTTTGAGCTCAGGGCCTCATGCTTGCTGAGCTTTGCTCACTCAACTGTCACTCTACTACTTGAGCCATGCCTCTGGTCTTGTGTTTTGCTGTGTATATGAGAGGTGGCATCTCATAGACTTTTCTTCCTGGGCTGGCTTTGCATTGTGATCCTCAGAATCTCAGTCTCCTGAGTAGCTCAGATTACAGGTGTGAAGCACCAGCAGTGTCCAGTGGGTGTCTTTTCTTGATGGCTGGGAGATTTACCAAGGATTGGTGTATCTCTGATGTAACAGATTTTCATGGAGATTCCATAGGCCTTTGCGACTCTTCTTTACCCTCTCAAGGGCTCAGGTGCCAAAAAGCCATTCACATAGGACATGCAGTAAAGACTTGATTGGATTTAGAGTTGCCTGATTGGATAGCACACTCTTATGCTACTTATCATAGGATGCGTATACGCTTCTGATGTGTGCTACATGCCTTCAACCACTGGATGTTCACCAACTACATGTTCACCAACTGCATGTGCACAGGGTGCCAGGAGATTGTATTGCCTGTGACCCTGCAGTCTTCTTTGTTTGTAGAAGTCCTGTTGCACAATGATGAAATCACCTAACAACACTGTTTCCCAGAACATATTCCCATTGCTCGGTGAAGTGGGCAGGCTGCATCCCACTGAATGAGCTGATGATAATGTATACTAATGATACTTTCCCCAAGGAAAGTGAAATGCAGGGGCTGCTAGGTGTCATTTCACAGTGCTAGAGACCCTCAAAGGGGAAGAGCTCAGTGTGCTCTTGTTCCTTCTGTTGTCACCAACATGAATGGGGTGCACACCCCACACAAAAGGCTATTGCAGTGTACCTCAGACTATCTCTTGGCTTTACAAGCCACAGTGGGCTTGCTCTTCCTCTCCTCTTCTCTTTTGGATCCTTGTCTGCCCAAGACCAGGACAGACTCCACTTAGGACCTTAGTTTTTGTCCCTTCCTCTGCCCGGAACACTCTACCGACCGAGGATTTCGTGAGATCCTTTCATCTCAACCCAATATTTCCCTTTGGAGACTTGTTGAATCATTCCATTTGGATAGGCTAGCTCTTTCCCTTGGCACACTTTTTTTCCTTGGTGGTTTCAGTTTCAATTTCTTTTCCTTTTTCCTGGTACTGGGGTTTGAACTGAGGATATTGTGCTTGCTGGCAGGTGCTCTACTATTTGAGCCATGCCTCCAGTCATTTTTGTTTTAGTTATTATTGTCACCATTATTGTGTTTTGGTCCAAGAGCCAGCCTTGGAGTATGTTCCTCCTAGCTATACCTCCCATGTTGCTGGGCTACCATGCTTGGCTTTTTGTTTTGAGATGTTGTTTTGGCAAAGCTGGCTTTGAACTACCATCCTCCCAGACTACCTCCCACATAACTGGAATGACAGGTTTGCACAGCTAGATCCATCCAAGTCTTCTAATGGTTTTATTTAGTTATCTTTCTACCTCTCAGCATAATTATCATCTCCCATGTGATTCATCAGATCCTTAACTCTAATCACATTACCTAGCAAAGAACAGGTACTAAATAATATGTATTTGTTGAATGAATTGGTACAGGGATGACCAATTCCTGCTTCAGCAAGTTGACATGACATTTTCCCTTTTAGCTATCTTTCTGGTCTATGCCCTGTTCAACTGTTGAAGAAACTGACTGATTTTGATAAAATTCGGTACATTGCACGACGTAAGTCCCATCTTGAATTGGATTTATAACTCAGTCTGTCATCTTGAATCCAAATGGTGGCAGATAAAACTTGACAAATGGGACTTTGAGCAGATTTCAGTTCAGTTTGGTACAGGGATCGATGTACCATTTAATTGAAATGTGTGGAGGCTAAATTTCATGAATCTTAACCCTAAGCTGAACCCAGCGCAACCCGCTTCTCCTTTGTAATGATTCTGGTTTCTTCAAAACTTAACATTTGGGGTGAGATTAAAAGTGTCGTGCAGGGTGAAAATCAACAAGGAGGTTAAATGGTGGGTGTTTACCTATTTTCTCTTAAAGTCTTCACATCCTTCAACCTGACAGATCCGATGATTGACACAAATTTCCTGCAAGACTTCCTGTAGTTGGGCCTTGTGGAAAGATATCTAAAGCTAGAAGGATGGAAAGGGATATTCTCCAACTTGCCCTGAGAATCAATGCCCATAGGCCAGGGCCGATGCACATAGAAGAAAAGAAGAAAAGAAACACTAAGCTTGGATTAGTGGAATTAGAGGCCTTTCCCACATGGAAAACTGGTCCCTCACTGGGGGAGCTGTGAACATCATGTTTTGCTATAGGAAACCTTTTGAACATGGTAGGAAGCATTTCATGTTCATATTTGGGATTGTCTCTTAGAATTCCACAGCACCCTGTAGGAGGGTGTCATGAGGTTGTAAGATGGGGAAAAATGCTGACAAATAGTATCGTTTGTGTTGGTTTCAGATGACCTGTGCTCACAGCTATGGTGAATCCACGTAGGCCTGCCTTAGTGGCTTCTTTCCTGATAGCTATCATGGAGAAGGCCCCAGCAAATTCTTAAAACACTGGAAAACATGATGGGCCAAAGAGGAGAAAATCCAGACTGAGATTATTTGCTGTTTGCAGTAGCAAAAAAATGTGGTCTTTTTAATGAGCAATCCCAATTGATTTTCATCTGTTATAGCCTTAATAAAATCCCCCCTCCCCTCTCCTATACTGGGGCTTGAACTCAGAACTTACTGTCCCTTAGCTATTTCCACTCAAGGCTAGCACTCTACCACTCAAGCCACAGCTCCACCTCTGGCTTTCTGGTGGTTAATTGGAGTTAAGAGTCTAATGTACTTTATTGTACATGGCTGGCTTCAACATCTGATCATCAAATCTCAGCCCCTTGAGTAACTAGGTGTGAGCCACTGGTGCCTGGCTACAGCTTTCTCTTGACAGCGACCTCCTGTGGCGCTCCCCACCCCCAACCCCAGTGGGTGCCATTTTTCTTCTCATCCTTCCTTTCTTATACATGTATGTCACATGCCTCATTTTTTTCCCTTTTGATTCTTTTCTGATAAGAAGGCATTCCATTTATTATAGGTCTGCAGTCTGCAGCAATGCCTATGGAAGTGAATAGAAGTGACTTGCAAGACCACTTCTTAGGGGTAAGCATCATTCAAGTGGCGTGAACGTATTCCCTTCCAGCTGTGTCCTAGGCCTGAATTCACAGGGGTAGAACAAAGCTGAGTTGCGGCAGCCATCTTCCCGCAGCTTCAATGCTAGATATTTTCCTTGCTGCTTATTCTCACTGGTCTGAGAAATCCATTCGTTGGCCCCTGCCAAAGATGGAAAGGGCAAATATCTTTTATTTTGCTTGTCTCTTCCCTCCTCCATCTGTGCAGGCACCTCTTTGCCCTGGTATCACTAGACCCAACTGTTCCCTCATTAGCTCCCTTTGACTGTGTGCCTCCTTTTTCCTGCTCTTTTGGCTGCAGGAGTCCAGGACTGGCCTACTTATCCCACGGCCTGCAGTTCTGTGAGTTCACCTTTGCAGCTTCTCCCTTCCCTGGTGGAGCACAGATTGTGATTCTGCTTCTCTGTGGCTGATAACAGGCAGGAGGCTGCTGCCCCCGGTAGGGAGGCCAAGCTTTGAAGCTCTAAGTGTCTCTCTGGCTGGTGTTGATCTGCTCAGCCTAAGACTAAAGGATTCTAGAAAAATCCAGCCTGGCTTTCTATCAGTTCTTTCCCTCCAGGCACACAGGCCCTCCTGCCACCTGTGCATTGGAGGGAGGGAGTGGTAGCCGAGTTGGTGCGTTGCACAGTTCACCCCTCATAAGATGCAGGAAATTGGGCTAATGTTCTCCATTTTGGAGGTGAGAGATTAGAGGCTTACTGAGATTGAGTGGCTTGATCAAGGTCACTATACAAGGACTCAAAACCAGGTCTGTTTACGTAGCTCCAAAGCCTCCAAAGTTTTGCCAGACTCCCAAGTCTTTCTTGGTAGAACAAAAATGAACATGAGTTCTTTGAAATTCTGTCATTCTGTGGGCCAGGCTGAGGATGGTGACTGGAGCGAAGTCCTAAGTGTTTACTGATCAAGGCTATGTGGAAAGATGGGGGCAAGGAAAGGCGGGCAAGGCTGGCATGGCCCAGGTTTGAATCAGGGATTGAAAGAATATTAGCCAGGACTGTAGAGATCCTCCAGGCTCAAGTTCCTCAGCTCTGTGTCTTAAAGCCACCTGGGATCTCAGACATGAACCACAGCTCAGCATGCCTCAGCCCCTTTGATAAACTCAGCCGATGATCGATGATTGTAGTGTGAGTAGAGCCAGCTTTGAGGGCCACACTGACAGACCAATCCCCTCTTTTGTCCTACAAGTCAACTCAAAGCCTGCAGACTTGTCCCTCCTTCACCTTCTGACTCAGGGTAGTGAGGGTGGTTTGAGACTCTATGTGAAAACTTGGCTGTATCAGAAGGGCATGTGCACTCCCACTCTCTGGAGTACCTTCTAGGCACTCCTGAAATTAGCAGGAGTTTCAGGAAGAGGCAGGCTTACATATTGATACAGACAAGTCCACCCTACCTGTGTCTCAGGTCCCATTTGTACAGGGGGTAGGCTCCTGAATCCACAACATAGGATCTGTCTGTCCATCTGTCTGTCCATCTATCTGTCTGTCTGTCTGTGGTCACTAGTTATTTTACTACCCATTAGAACAAACTCAAACCACATAAAACTATATGAACCTACCTATTTTTGTCCATTTCTGATCCAAAACAAAGAAATAAAAAAACAAAAACTTCTAGCCATTGGTTTCCTAAGTTTAACCAGTAAATTTCTTTCCCACCCCTCGTTTTCATTAGAAACTTTGTTACCATGTTTTAATGGGGAACATCAGTATCATATGCAATAGTATAAAGTTACTTAAAGAAAAGTTAAGCAGGGAGTAGCTGCTCAAGCCTATACTCTTAGCTACTCTTGGTGAGGTTGAAAATCACTCTTGGCCAAAAAAAAAAAAAAAATAAGGTTTCTAGACTTCATCTCAACCAATGATTGGCTGGACATGGTTGGGGACCCATAATGTGAGAGCCCAGCAGTATGCATCTTATCATCCCTAGTAGACTAGCACAAAAAGGGGTTGGTGGCATGGCTCAACAATAGAGTGTCTGCCAGGTCTCCAGTTCAAGCCTCAGAACTGCAAAACCACCACCACCCCTGCAAGTGAACGTATGTAGACACTGATGCTGACCGCAGGCTTTGAGTCTGCCACCTGGTTCTTGCTTTGTTTAAAGGAAGTCTGAAATCTTGGGAGGTCTGAGGTGAAGGCTTAGTGACCCCAAGACAAGACTTGCTGTGATGGGATCAGAGATGGAAAACGGGATGGAAAAGGAGTCAGCAGGGTACTTAATGCCATGAGCACCCGCCAAATGCATTCAGTGCGAATGCAGCTGTCTCCTGTCACCGGGCCTGGGAGCCAGAGGAGGCCTTAGCGTCCTGAGCCGCTGGGCCCGGCTAGGCTAGCGGGTAGCTTGTCGGCCCAGAAGTCTTGGCAGGTTTTCTTCATTGTGACTTAGTCAAATGTGTTGACGGCGCGGTTGTGCCTTCTTGAATAATTATGCAACAGCAAATATGCCAAAATTCTTGGTGCATTTATACCTACAGCTTTGCAGGGTGTGAAAAAAGCATGGCAGGCTCCCAGCTATCTTTTTTTTTTTTAAATGAGTGAGTCTGGTGGTTTATGTTTCTTTCTCTGGGTGATGGGGGAGGGGGCACTCTTTATCTCCAGTAAGAGCATCCATTTTCTCATGTAGAACGGGGCCCTTGTCTGACGTCTCCTACCTGCTTGTGGGATTGTAATTAGGACCAATCAGAGAGTGATTGTGACAGTGAGTGACAAGCGCCCTTTGGATGTAAAGCATTGCTATTATTCTAATACAAATGAATTTACTGGAACATGCCTGCCACAGAGCATATTCTCTATGTCCTGTGCACTGATTGGTGAAATTAAACTGTTAAAAGGAAAACTTTGCTCCCCTCTGATTTGAGTATCTTCAGTTCCTGAGGTGGGAGCCTGTTAGATTTTCATTAAAACAAAACAAAAGCAAAAACTTGGGTTCTTGTAGCTGTATAGAAGTGACACATATTTCAATGAAAACACTGACCCAAACAGAAACAAACCCAAAGAAGGAAGTCAGGACAGACTTGCAGTGTTTTGCGACTTGATGAGTACTCATGCATCTGTAGATCTCTGGGCCTGGGGCAGGGGTGCTGAATGCAAGTAGCTTTGTGGAAGGCAAGTGTGGGGGCTGATGGGAGGGGGAAGGGTAGTGAAGAGAGCCCCAGGAATGCCTGATGGGGGTGCATTTCCTTGTGGGGAGAAATTGCCAGTCTTGTTTCAAAGGAGAGAAAAAATAAACCTGTTCTGAAGAAATGGAGTCAGCCTTGCCCTTGCCTCTGCTGCTCATGTGTCTCTGGTGGCTGGGCTTCCAGATTCTTCTCATGCCTGGGAAAGTTGGCTTCTCTGTGCATTAGATTTCAACAACTTCCCTTCTGCTTTCGGCTTAAGAAATTAGTTAAGATAATGACTCCGTCTATGCCACAGTTTATGCTTGTGGAACATTTTGCATGGTATAAACGATATGGCACAAATGTATGGATGAGAGAATTCATTATTTATCTAAGGTTTCTTTTTTGCTGTTGTTTTTGGTTGGGGTGGAGCTTGAACTCAGGGCCTAGGTGCTGTCCCTGAGCTTTTCCTTGCTCAAAGTTAGCATCTACCACTTTGAGCCGCAGCTCCACTTCTGGTTTTCTCATTGTTTATTTGGAGATAAGAATCTCACAGATCTTCCTGTCTGGGTTGGCTTTGAACTGTGATCCTTAGCCTCCTGAGTAGCTGGGATTACAGGTGTGACCACTAGCTCCTGACCTATTTAGATTTTCTTTTGTGTTGTTAGGGTTTGGACTCAGGGCCTCGGGCTTGGTAGGCTGATTTGCTACCATGGAGCCTTTTTTCCAGTCCTGGTTTTGTTTTTGTTTTTGTTTTTCCAAAACTGGTTATTTAAAAAATAGGCTCTTGCTTCTTGCCTGAGTGACAATCTGGACCGATCGTCCTACTTTAGGCTTCTGTCATTTCTGCAATCGTGGACACATGGCATTATTCCCAGTTTCTGTTGAGATGAGGTCTCATGGCCTTTCTCCGCGCCTTTCTTTCTGGTCTGGAAGTATAGTCCACCCAGTCTCAGCCACTCACTTAGTGTGGGATGAGAGGCACATGCCACTGTGTCCAGTTAGGAATTGAGGAAGAGTCTCTAAACTTTTCTGTCCAGGATGGCTTCAAACCATGGTCTTCTCAATCTCAGCCTCCCAGGTCACTAGGTTACAGGTATGGGTCGCTAGCACCCAGCTATTTGTTTACTTATGTATTTATTTCTTCATTTCTATTACCCAGATCAGGGGATTGAATTCAGAGTCCAGGTAAGCAAGTATTCTACCATGTGAGCCATACTCCCAGTCCTGTATATTGATATTTTAAAAATCTTTGTTTGGGGGAATCTGCTTTAAAAGTTTGAAGTTATATCTTGAGTAATTGAAATTCAATTTCTTTATTGTAAGACTCTTGATTACACAGCCTTACATAAGAGAATACATAAAAAAAAAGAGAAAAATATAAGTGAAATCAGGGAAAAAGAGAAGGAAGTTAAAAAAAAAGTTCTAAATTTGCATGCAGGTTACCATGACGACAACATATCTTTATCACTTATTGAAAGTATCTGTTAACCTTCTATGGCTGCCCTCCCCGATCCAGAGCTGCAGTTCAGAACCATGACCCTGAGATTGTATAGTCCTTCCAACCTGCCCCTTTAACAGACGGACCAATTGGGGGCAGGGAAGTCCAATGATGATACAGATGGAGTTCACAGCCCATCCCATGTACACTTGACCCAGCTGGTGAACACACTCGAGTCTCGTAGCCTCACATCCACTGAGCCCTTAGGTTTCTGTGACTTGAAAGTAAATGGGAAATCTCTCTGTCATCTTGGCAAGTTATAGGAAAGTATTTTTAGAAAAAACCTTCCTTCTATCATGTTGATGCCTTTCCTTTTTTTCTCTTCTCCATATAGGAACCATAGGTGATTGTGTGGAAGATAGGGTGTTTGGGGACTGTGGAGATATTTGTGTCCCTTGAATAAATGATTGCATCTCCTGGACACAATCTGGGAGGGGCTGGTGTGATCTGACAAGGATCGTCCTGTGTAGTGGAATGTTTTAAAATTTCTGATGACTCCAGTTATTCCCAAGTACCATCTATCACTTCAAGTACACACATAGCTGGAAAGTGGCCAGATTTGCTTTTTAATTCCTTTTCTCTAGCAACAAAGAAACAACCATCATATCTTCATTACAACGGTGTAGTTGCTAATCTACATCTACTCAGTGCGAATGCTTATAGAAAGCCACTTCTATTTCTAAGCAGAGAATTGCTTGTAGGTAGAGTGGCTTAGCTGATCAGTGTCCTGACCTATCAGAGCTCATTGCAAGGCTCCTGTCATTTGGAATGTTCTAGTGTGAGAACCCTTTGTGCTTACATGATTAAATAAGTGTTTTTTAAGTCAATATGGGCAAGAAAGATTAAAACTTTCCTTTTGCATTTGCTATTTCAATCTTGATTCTAAATGAAATAAGTTGGTGCTCATGACCAATGGTTATTCAGAACTTCTTCCCCCAATGACAGAAATAGAGGGTTTTCCTTTTCTGTGATTTTTTTTTCCCAAGGACCCCCATTTCTGCCCTAAGAAGCCTACTTTTCTCTTACACAGTAATGGACAATCACCCTTGGGCTCTTAGTTGTGATAAACAGCCATTACCCTAAATGCTTCTCTCGAGGGCAATTGCTTTTCAAAAGGACGAAAGCCACATTTGGACAGTTTGATCCATTATGATCTATTTTGAATGTACACACTAGAAAAGAGCAGGTGTTTAAAAACATCCAGCCTTGTCGTTTCTCCATAAGCATGCACATGAAGTAGCAACCCTCCCCACCCCCCCCAGCCACTTTATTTCTCTCCTCCGAGGGTGTTCCTGGATTGGATCCCAGCATAATCATCATCTTGTGAGCACGATCAAAGTTAGAAGATGCCATAGAAGAATGGAAAATAGTTCTTTCTTATTTCAGAGAACAAAAACTTCCCATCTGTGGCTGGTACCAGAGTACTTCTCTAAGAAGGGCCTGCCCATGCTAAATCTTCCTGGCTTTTAAATAGTATACAAATTTAAATCTTGAAGGGAACAGAATAGACAGCCTTGAGCCATGTTGAGTTCTGACTGAGTAGATATGGTCTTTGCAGGTTCCCAAATGCTTAATGCTGTTACTTTAATTGCTATCCAATTTGGGTCACTGAATTCAGAAGAAAAATCCTGTCTGTTGGGTGTGGCTTTTGGAGGCTTACATTGGGAGAGAAAAGAAGTAAAATACGTTTCTTTCAAGGGGAGGGAAGGCAGATGGGGAGATCAAAGGTGGGCAACTAGAGTCATCATACTCAGTGTACATAGGTGAAAATGGAACCAGGGAACATGGGAGAGATGGCTGAAAGTGATGGAATGGGTCACACCAATCAACATGCATGGTACTAAGAAGCTGATTGACATGCTGAATTGAAAGCTTTTTGTGCAACTCCATAACTATAATATTAAAAATTAAAATTAAATGAAAAATAAGATGAGAGAAATAAACAATTCTTTTCGCAGCTAGATAACTAGTCATTGACTCACGCATTAGAATAGCCAAAAGTCACTAATCAATCCTTTTTAGAGTAGAAAGGCTCCAGGTAAATACCAGCTTTTGCCATAAATTGTACCGAGTCAATAAAAATTGGCCTAATCATTTCAATAAACATGACATGATTTCTTTTCTCATTAAAGATTTAAGGACTAATGCTACATAAACCATAACTCTCTCCAGTGAATGAAACTGAATAAAGTATGGGAAGAGAATTTTTTTGGCTGGCTCTCAGGGGAGGCTGGCGTTTTGGTTTTAAGTGCCAAGCAATCTGATTTTCAACTTAATATTTCAATGGCATGAATTTCAGTTCTTGGCTAGGAGAATTCTGACTGATGAGTCTTGCAGACTGGTTCAAGCTCAGAGGCTTGCACCCAGCAGTTCGGAACATGAGGAATGTTCAGTTCTTTCCTCTCTACCTTATCCCCTTCTTCCTCCCCAAGGTGATGATGTTAAGAAAAGCCAACACACTGGAAAATGGTAGCATACCAACTAATCTGGATGCGCTACATTTTTCTTCACATACTCTTTTAATTTTGAACCTATCAAGTGTTATCTGTCAATCATTGGTGTATAGCTCTTTAAGATTACAGAGTCGTGTATGTGCATAAGAGATTGACTAAATCCTGTGATTAGCAACAAACGTTAGAAGAAAAAAAAAAGGTAGAGCATGCATTAAAAAAAACACGGGTGGCTAATAAACACTTTCATGTTTGCTCATGAAACAATAAGAAAATATGTGATTGGGAAGAAGATATTTTGGAGAATGCAGCACAACTGGAATTTATCTGATGTACATTTAATAATATAATAACAATACTGAGGCACCTGCAATACTTAAGAGCAAGGGGATTATTAGATTTGTGCATGGAAGGTAAAATTACTGCAAAGAATTGCTTTGGGGAATACACCAGATACAGGAAATGAAATGAAATAAAATAAATACAGGGGAGACGGCTCGTTTCTTGATTATGCTGGGTAGATTTAATTAATTGCTAATATAACACTGAGCTGTGAATTACTCAATCATGGCCATTGTTTCAATCTTAGAAATTTCCCCTTTAAATACAGATTTGTCAGAGAAAGAGAAGCCACAAGGCTAGGACTAAGTTTATGATGTCAAGTATTGACTTTTTCACAGGCAACTGTACATTATTGAGAAATCTTGTGATGATGTTTTTAAACAATTTGGAAGGTCATTTCCCCCCTCCCTTTATGTTGGTGGAGGCCTTTATTGTCCTCAAGAGTCCGTTTGTGAGCTGAACTGGATGGTTTTAGTGCTGTCTGTGTGCTTTGCTATGGTAGATATTTGTAGCGGACATGACCAAGGCCTTCACTCCTACAGCACCTAGCTTTGGTGGGTGAGCTGACAAGTATCTCACCACCTACGTCTCCTTTCAACAGACATTGGAAGAGTGATAAATAATCCATCCACCTGCCATTTATTGAGTACCAACATTCTGCCAAGCAATGTTGTCAATGCATTTCTTTAAAGCTTATGAACTATTGGGTATTGTGCTAATTGCTTTACATGTAGTACCGAATCGAGTCTTTATATAGCATGTATGATATATGCATGAATATAGGTTTACATGTAAATATATGTTCATACAGAGATATATAAATCCATAATTTCATTATAGACATGGAATGATTTGTTCTTGGGAAAGATCAGTTTCACTTTTACAGGGAAGTTAGAAATTCTATTTTCTTTTTACATTTTTGAAATTATTTTTAAGTGGTTGGGCAAAAAGGTTTCAATGCAGCATGTCAATTTATGAGTATAATGCATCTTGATTAGTTTCACCCCTTCTGCCCCACTGACATCTTATTCTTGGAAAGGAAAAAGGCTTGGGTACTACTAACCTGAGCAACTGGAGAAAAGATGTAGGGGCATGGGAACAGGGCATGTCCAACACTTGGCCTCTTAGGTTGAAGTGTGCCCTCTCTCTGTCTCTTTTTCTTTTTCTTTTTCTCTTCCCTTCTTTCTTTCTTTCTTTCTTTCTTTCTTTCTTTCTTTCTTTCTTTCTTTCTTTCTTTCTTTCTTTCTTTCTTTCTTTCTGTCTTTCTTTCTGTCTTTCTTTCTGTCTTTCTTTCTGTCTTTCTTTCTCTTTCTGTCTTTCTTTTTCTGTCTTTTTCTGTCTTTCTTTTTCTGTCTTTTTCTGTCTTTCTGTCTTTCCCTTCCTTCCTTCCTTCCTTCCTTCCTTCCTTCCTTCCTTCCTTCCTTCCTTCCTTCCTTCCTTCCTTCCTTCCTTCCTTTTCTGTCTTTCTCTCTCTCTCTTTAAACTCTGGGCCTTGTACTTTGTAGGCAAGCTTCTCCTATTTGAGTCATGTCCACAGCCCTATTACTTTCTAATTTGTTTTTCACATAGCATCTCATACTTTCTTTCCCCCAGGGCTCATCTTTCATAGTGATCATCCCACCTCTGTAGTTGAGATTACAGGCATGTACTGCCATGCTCAGCCCAGCTGAACCTCACTTCCACTAGAGGTTTTACCATTGGAAGTGTCATGCAAATGCAACTTTGCCATGTCTTCGTGAAAGGGAGAAGCGACAGCGTAGTTATCTGTAGGAAATCCCTTCATGTAATTAGAATATCTTTATTATAAATAAGCGTCAACCAACTTAACTCTTAATACTCCTCTAGACAGCTTTTCTCTGCCTCTCTGTAACCGTGGATGCTGGCTTCTCCCCTGTTGATCTTGGGAACCCTTTATTTTGGGGTTGTGGAGGTTGTTGCAAGGGGTGAACTTGCTAGGGAGATCTGAAGCTTAATCTCAAGAGCAATCTTTAGCCAAGTCAGGTTTTTAATCGCGATGTTAGTCATCATACTGATTACATAAGGAACACGGTAGGAGCATTTCAAATGCCATCAGTTCTTGGCAGCGGAATCGCAGTGAAGATGAAGTATTAAAAACGAGGTACTTGTAAAGGCCGCCATGGAGAGGGGCCTCCAACTCCCCGCTCCTGAATATGTCTCTCCATTAATTCTGCTCCTTTATAGGAGAACTCACTGGAAGAAAAGCATAATTTGAATTAATTATTTGCACATATGGTGCATTCTTGATGTCAGCTAATGTTACATTAAGGACAGACATGCTGGGCACCCATTAAATAATCTAGTAAATATTTGTATTGTGTATGATAAACAGATTCCTTCTGTGGGTATTTTTCTGTGCCTTTGTAAACATTTCTTTAGGAGGCTGAGTCTGTTTGTTGGGGTACTATACCAGGCTTAAATCTGACAGAGAGTGCTGTTTCTATTCCAAATCTGACAAAGAAAACCTCACACCCACTGTGTTTTTTGGAGCTAAGTGAATATTTAGTAACACTTTAATATAATAGCTGGATCATTATGGTATATTACCAAACTGAATGCTATGTTAATAACATTAATCACAAGGATTCATTCTTGTCCTAGCCGGAGAGTTCTAAGCACTTTCTATGACTTGTACTATAATTCAGTAACAATTAGTGATACAATTACCTCAAGCTGGCACCATGTGAGTATTGAACCAACACAGTGTTGGGCTCAATGCAGAAGTCAGGCTGGTCTGCGCACATATTGGGGCCAGAAGGCATTCCCGTTGTTCTTCGGTGACATAGGTTTCGTAGCTGGTGTGGGCACTGTGCGAGGCTTCCGACGTATTTCCATGAGGGCTGACTTTTCCCTCTGTCCACTGGAGGTCATGTTGTCAGAGGGAAAGATTTACAGACAGAACCTCCGGACTTTCTTTTCCAGGAAGAATCCGTCGTTTGAGAAGAGCTCACTGTGTTTCTGGGAGAAAAGGGCATGGAATAGAGAAGGCCCCTGTGCCTTTGAACTTGGGTGTTAGGTAAAGATAAATTCCTAATGACTCGTGGGCTCTGTTAGAATAAGGCCCTTAGAATGACTCTGTTTCAAGGAGCTTTAGGAAAGCAGCTATTTGAAAGCGGCTTCTGTATAGGCTGGGATCCCTCTCTTGCTCACGGAAGGAAGGCCGTGTGCTCTATCATTCTACTTCATCTTTAGTGTGCAACTGAGCAGGCGTGGGGTATGCCCACCCAGGGTTCTGGGGAGACAGGAACAAACTGTGCCTGACTGTCAGCTAATGGAGATTAGTGTAATGGTGTGAATGAACAACCGCTGGATATTTTCTTGGAAAGTTAGAGGCAAGGATCTCATTCATTTTCTGGAAGTGGGGAGAGCAGGCCAATAAAGGCTTCTATTCACTTTAGGGCAATGGAGCTTAGAGTTGGCTACTTCTTGGCTGTGGAATTCAGTTTGTAGATGAAAAAAAAATTAATCATTTGATTTCCTTCTGCATGCTGCTTTAAAGAAAACAAATGCTAAGTGTATTTACTTTTTCTTTAGCCCCAAGGACAGATCTCTGATCTCATAACAAATGAATATATTCATTCATTCAGTCACTTGTTGAATGAACTTTTATTGAATGCCTGCTGGGCCTTTGGAATTGGGCTCCATTCAGGGACTGATAGAGAAATTTGAAACCTGTATTTGGGGGGCAGCAGAATGAGAGGCAGGGCAGTGTATAGTCCTAACAGGAAATGATGATAGCCAGTATCTGCAGTGGGTGAACTTCTGAAAGGATGAGTACTGGGTATGGGACCCAGGAGTGGTGTCCCTTTGGAATAGCTATCAGAGGCAGGACTGTGAAGAATATTCTAGATCAATTGTAATATTGAGTGGAAGCAAGTTTTGTATGAGGCTCTGTCTAGTTATTCATAAATATTTTTTTGTGATAGAAAAAACTCCTTCAGAATGTCCAAATTGGGTTGAAGTCTGGCCCCTCCGCTCCCCAACCTCCTTCTCTCCCCTCTCCTCCCAGATCCCGCTCCGCTCTCTTGCCCTCCCCTCCCCCTCCCTTCCTCCAGCATTGTTATGTCCTCAGTACCCAGCATGATGCTTCCCATAAATGTTTGCAAAATAAATGTACAGTGACATGTCTTTGTTTTTAAACTATAAAGAAATGCTGTACACCATCTGCGGCAAGACAATACCTCCAGAAATGGGAATGCTAGCCTATATGCCGCTGAGTCCATGCATTTGGAACCACCCCGGTGGGGCCATGCTGTCTGCTAGTGCACACATGTGAAAAGGGGTGGGGAAGATGAGGAGAGCATCTCTTCTTTGCTGAGCTTCTCCATGTGACTCGGGTGCCGAACAGGCCAAGTCCCCCCTTGGACGACCACTAACCCCTCTGCCATCAGAGTGCATTCTACTACATGTCTTTGGTTTCAGGAAATTAAGAACTGGGATGGAGGTCCTCCATAGGGCAAAGACAACATGGCCTGGGGTTTAGAAGCCCAGGCGACCATGTGAGATGAAGAGGAGGGAGAGTAGTCTTGTGTTCTACAGTCAAAACCAAGGCAGAGGTGATGCTCGGGACAGTTTTATAGAATGTCATGGCAAGATGAGTTAAGAAAAAGTAGTGTTTAAAAGCACAGGATGCTCAGCTCCTGGCTGCTTAACTCCTGGCATCTAATCGTCATTTCCTTTCACTACCATTTGTGTGTCTGCTTCAGAAATGATTATGTTTCAAAAAACACACAAGGAAAGGATGTTTAACAACTGGAATTAACACTGTCGATATTTTGCACATAACTTTCCAGGTTTCTGTGTGCATATGTATACTTGCTATTGTCCTTTTTTAAAATCAAAAGCAATGCTACCTTTCAACTGCTTATGACGACAAGCATGTTTCATAACCTGTTGCTCACAAAGAGCTTGCGTGTGATCTTCAGCTCAGGCTAAGCTGCATACGACTTGTGCAATCATATCCCAGTCTCAGTTTTCCTCATCTGCCCAATGGAGGTAATCATGCCTTCCTCAAAAGGCTGTCGTGAGAACGCGTGAGCAGTCTGGAGCATCACCAGCCCGTGCGGTCGTCAGAAGTTGTGGCTCTGTGCTGAGGACTCCCCCATCTTGACAGCTAGGCATAGTACAAGTGTGCTTGTCTCATGTCAGTGTGAGTGACTGTCAGGGATGTGGAGGATGGAAAGAAGGTCACAATGAATATACTTTATGGCCTCTGATTTTAGCAAGGGGAGCTATTGTGAGAGGTAAAATGGGCAGGGGAAAAATGAACAGAAATATGGAAAAGGGAGCTTTACTTTATCAGTTGAGTGCATTGATTGAATATTATGCCAGGTATGGGATGGTGAGTATTTGATAGGGACTCCAGGGAGCCTTAGCGGAGAAGGGACAATAGAAGAGACAGTGTGATTTAGGGATGAATGTATGCACTTTGGCATCAGCCAGTCTGGATTTGGTTCTGGCTGTGACACTCGTTGATCATCTGACCTTAGTCGTGTATGTTGGCCTCTTCCAGAATCTGACCTCAACTCTTGGACTTGAGATGTAATTATTTATATTTATTTGGGTACTCCCAGAGGAACATCTTGGGGAAGAGGCTAAGGAAGCCAATGTCAGATGTGTTAATGAGAAAGGGATTTCGACAGGCACCTGGAGCCTGCACCTGCTGTGCCATCGGATGACAGGGGTGACCTGTGTCTCCATCATCCCATACAAGGAGAGAGGAAGTTCCAGTACTGTCCTCCAGATTTTACTTGTTATAGCCTGAGAGCTGTTCCTAGCACAGGGAACAGGGGCTCCTTCATGGGCCCATCCTGCTTGATTCATACATAGTTCAAGCATTGGGAGCAAAGCAAGTCCTCAGGGAAAGGGTCTGTACTTGGGGGTACAAAGCTCAGTACTCAGTGGAGGGAAAATGGGTAGGTCCTAACCTGTAGCTGCTATGGCAGGTCATTGGACGCTCTAATCGCAGCTTGCCCCTCTAGGAAATGGGGATGACACTCATGTATATCTCAGGGAGCAAGGAGCATACAAAGCCAGCCTGGATAGCTATTATTGTGATGAAAGAGAATAGAATGAACAAGAGATGTTCTTCTACAAGAGCGTCCAGAGCCACTGCTCAGGGAGTAATTGATTACAGAGAGTTTGTGTCCATTTAATTTGCTTGGAGAAGTGCCCATAATAGAATCTTCTAGCCTTGGTCACTTAAAAGAATTATGTGTGGTCGACACATGGAAGACATTTATCCACTCAGACAGAAGGTTCATCTTGAGTAGAGAGAGCTTGTAATTTACTTACAGGTGTATATAGTGGGATAACTCAGGTTAATGTCCGTGAACAGAGAGCAACAATTAGCAAGTTAATTAGGGTCCTGATTTTAGTAGCAAAGGATAATCATTTATTAGCTTAGGTCGGACCCTGGGCCTTCCTGTGAAGTGACTTTTTATGAAAATATTGACTGAGAGTGAATCCCGGCACGTTTCCATGTAGAATCCACTCAGGCCAAGGAAACTCATTACCTCATATAGAGACAGTGGCGAGGACGTGGCAGGCTTGGGGCACTTGGCGTCACCAAGCCTGTGTTGTGGAAGGCCACCGGGCAGATGGAATGGTACCAATGCCGTGGCTTTCCCATGCCATTCTGCTGGTTTGTGGTTGGTGCGTGTTTCATTTCAGCCAGATTTCAGATCAATTAATGTCCTCATTCATTCTGGTTAGGCATTTGTTGAAAAATAAAATATAAATAACATGTCAACAACGAAGAAAGAAAACAAAGGCTACCACTAATTTTGGGGGCTAAAAAGCATCAGGAAATGGGAAATCTTCTTTCTTTTTCCTGTTTTGCCTTGCCTTTTTTTTTTTTTCTCTCTCTCTCACTGACAGCCATTGACCCATACCTGGGATTCTGTACAAGGGGCTGGAGATTATAAATCCAATTTAGAGAAGGGGAGAGGGCATGGATTGAAGAGGCAGCTGCAGTGGAAGAAGATACAAACCCCAGCTCCTCTGTTCAGCAGTAAAAGCTCTTGGGTTTATTGTGTTTATTGTGAAGTCTCTCCCCCGCCCTTCTTGCTTGTTTCTTTCTTTCTTTTTTTCTTTTCCCCCTTCCTGGCACCAGCACCTGCTTAGTGTGGTTACAAAGTTGCTCAGCATGTCTCTTGACTAATAAGGTGGACTCTTGGCCGCGCCTCATAAGCTGTAGAAAGGATGATGGACAGGGCTTTTAAAATCAGTTTGGCTCCTGTTTCTTACTCCATCAGTCATGAATTGTAAATCTGAGCTGTTGTTGTTTGTAAACTAGACCCAGAAATGAGGTTGCTGCAAATGGAGCTTTGGTAAGTCGTTTCAGCTTTCTGGAGGAAGTTGAATCAGGGCTCTAGAAACAACCCTTGACCTTCTTTTGCCGTGGCAGATGACACATACTCATTTCCCTCTTGGGTTGAAGCTGAATGTGCCCGAGGAAATGCTTAATATTAATGAGAAAGGGCTGGTTTAAAATTATGTGAGGCAGTATTTTTTGTTTGTTTGTGATGATACTCTGCCACTTGAGCCATGTCTCCAGTCTGAGTTTTTCTTTTTCCTTTTTGGCCAGTCATGGGGCTTGAACTCTGGGCCTAGGTGCTGTCTCTGAGCTCTTCAGCTTAAGGAGAGCGCTCTACCACTTGAGCCACAGCACCACTTCTGTTTTTCTTGTAGATAATTGAAGATAAGAGTCGCGATCCTCAGATCTCCGTTTCCTGAGTAGCTAGGATTACAGGTGTAAGCCACCGGTGCCCAGCCAGTTGTGGGTTTTTCTTAACACTGCCTTGGTGAAGTTAAAATTTCAGTTATAAAAGAAAAAGGACAGACACTAGTGGCTCATGGTTGTGATCCTAGTTACTTACATCTGAGGATTGTGGTTCAAAGCCAGCCCAGGCAGGAAAGAGACTGTTATATTCAGTGAATTTCCACAAAGTCAGAAGGGGAGTTGCTCAGGGACAGCTCCCAGACCCCAAGTTCAAGTCCCAGGACCAGCACAAGAAAATAAGAAAATGAAAGTAAATGTAAAGCTACTCCAAAAATCATTTTCTCATGGCTTATGTTCCAGTATCCTAGATGATCATTGGTGAACACTGATCAATTGTTACAATGCAACGCGTCCTCTTGTGTGGTAGGAAGAGGCTTGTCCCAGTCAATATCACCTTCCAGGCCAGAGGAACTCTGACAATATGGTTAATAGAGACCGTGATAGAGGGAGATTATCTGGGTTAGGCCCTCTGTGATCCTGAAATTCCTTTCCTAGCTGTGTATGTTACTGGTTCTAGGATGAGAGGGTGGTGTGCAACAAACTAGAATGAGCCTAAAAGCTTCATAGTGAGGAAACAATCCTCCCCCAGATCGCACCAAAGGAACTGGCCTTGTTTTGAGCCCAGAGACATGCTTGTCAGACTTCTGACCTTCAGACATGTTAGTGAATACATTGGTTTAACGTATTGGTTTAAGCCACCCTGGACATGGTATTGTGTTGTGGTGAGAACACAAACCCATGCACGGCCATTTCCCTAAAGATTAAGAGGCTTCTGAACATCAACAATGCAACCAGGTAGTCAGGAAGAATCATATGTTTTTCAGCAGTATGAAAGGCTCTGTTGCTGGTGTGTCTCAAGGAATCTCATTCTGTGGCTCTAGATTGCTCAGACTATCTGAGCCTGTGGGTGATGGAGCACCAAGAAGAAATGAGTGAATACTCATGGGGGTTTCCTATGCTGCCCACTGAGCTGGACAGTCACCCTCAACCCTCACCATGGTCTGTCAAGTGTACATCATGGTTCTCAGATGGGGAACTTGGTTCTAAGAAGTGAAATGACTTTCTTATGCTCATGGAACCAGTAAGTGAGATGATGACTCTCCAAGGATCTATTTTTTTGTTTTATTTTCTTTTTCTTTTGCTGGTCCTAGGGCTTCAACTCTGGGGCTGGGCACTGTCTTTGAGTTTCTTTTGCTCAAGGTGAGTGTTCTACCACTTGAGCCACAACACAATACTACTTCTGGCTCTTTTGAATAGTTTATTGGAGATAAGAATCTCATGGACTTTCCTGCCAGGCTGGCTTCGAACTATAATCCTCAGATCTCTGTCTGCTGAGTAGCTAGGATTACAGGTGCGACCCAACTGCACTGGGCCTTAAAAAGGTTATTTTTGTTTTTATAGCAAACCTTAGGAACTGGGCATTAAAATTTTGTGGCCAACTCCTCTGCTGTAGAAACAAAATGACTACGAGTCTCCTTGCTTGCTTCTTCAGTTGCTGAGGGTCTGGTGCCTCCCTCCCTGTCCTGATAAAAGGCAAGGGATAATCTTATAAATGCGTTAGAAACAAATGCATGAAAGAAAAAAACCATTAAACTACATATCTAAGGGTTCATTTTCCTAACATCACATTATCTGACCTTTTCTGCTTGACTCATACATATACTACATATTGCAAATAAGGGAAACCATGGGACCTATGTTTCTTTGGGCCTGGCTTACTTCACTTAATATAATTTTTTTCCAAGTTTTTCCATTTCCTAACAAATGGGGCAATGTCATTCTTTCTGATGGAGGCATAGAATTCCATTGTGTATATATACACGCATTTATAAGATTATCTCTTTGTTGCTTTGTATGTCCCTCCCCCACAGTATAACCCCTGCTTTCACTATATTTGATGTCAGTATAACTTGTGGAGGAGATGGAGAAAAACAAGTCGTTTAAGGATACAGGTGGACCTGTTGCAACAATGAGAAGTACAAGTTGTCTTGTCGAAAATGAGCTTTACAACGTTGGTGTGGGGGGAGGGGAGGGGGAGGGTGGGAAGGATTGGGTGGGGGGGGTAGTGGGGGGCTGAGAAGGGATGTGAAGGGTAAACAAAGGAGGAGACTGCAATGCTTGGTAAGAAATGTATGCATTATCCTGCCCATGTAATTGTAACCCCTCTGTACAGTATGTTCACAAAAAAAATAAAATTAAATTAAAAAAAAAAGGCAAGAGAAAGGTGGGACCCACACAAAATGGCTCATCCTGGTCTCCACTTACGCTCCCTTACGCCTTCTGCTTTCCTTGATTACTAATCAGAAATGCTCCGTGGCTTGGGGAATAAGCACCTTGTTTGTTAGCAAAGGAATCAAGTTGGTATTTAAGATGAAAAAAAGACCAAAAAAAAAAAAAAAAGGACTGATTATTTCAAAGGGTCATTTGGTTTGACTGCTGGCAGTGGGTTAGGTTTAATGTACATACCAAACCCCTGAGTTCTCAAGACCCATCCTGCCTGTCACCTAAGGAGAATGTTGGACATCGGTTATCGAACCTCAATCCCCAGTGCCATGGAGGATGGGCTTCTTTGAATTCAGAGAACTGTCCTGGAAGAGGCCTGCCCGTAGGGCTCCCCAACATCCATCCACAGCTTTGCATTCTGTGACGGTACAGAAGTAGCATAGAAAGCGTGACCATATTCCACTGAGAGGGGGAAGGAGGTGGACTAGAAAGATGAACCCATTTTGGCACATTGTCTTAGATTCCACTGATCGGAGACTAAAGCTTACCTGGGTATGTGCTCAGGTTTGAGACTGAGCAGGTAGCCATTGGCTGGGGAAGATGCCTAAAAATAGTCCCAGTATCTTCTGTAGCTTAGAGCCAAGTTTCTAGACCTTGGCATTATATAAGACCTTGGTGTTATACAAGAGTCCTGTGGTCAGTTATACCCTACTCCTGAGATTCGGGGATAAGTGGGTGGCCTCAATATATCTTATCCCTAATCATTAGTTCTGATATGTTCTTTCACCTGGAGCTAGGCCAGGATTCTAGAACCTTCTTTTCTTTCCACTTGTACTGGCCATTTCTCATGCTAGCTGTTCTCTGGCCTAGCTTCTGATTAGGGCTGACCTCGTCCATCCCCGTGCTTTCTGTTTGAGTGATGTCTTTGTCTTGTTTGTCCCAGCAAAGGACAAAGCTAAAGTCCTCTCCCCCTACCCATCTTGGAATCTGGGTCAGTTTCTGTTCCCCTCATGCTTCACCTCCCAGCTGCTCCTGGCCTCTTGCCTCCTACTGCCTGGGAACTCTCTGTAGTTCAAGTCCCAGCATGCCTCACTCAGGAGTTGGAATAGCAACAGAGTAGGCCCCAAATCCATCCCGCGGAGTCTGCTTGATTTACACCCTGAAATTACACCCTCAGGTTTTCAACTCTTCTTTGAGGCTTTTATTGTGACCTGGAGCCCAAGAAATAGCGTACCCAGCTCTGCCACTATGCTGGATAGAATTAAAATTCTTACTGAAAGAATAATAATAATAATAAAAAAGCAAGCAAAACCTCTCTCTTCTTTGGTGACTATGGAGGCTTTTTTTTTTTTAAAGAAGACTATATTAAAAAAAAGCAAAGCCTGTGATTTTTAGGTTAGGAAATAGTGTCAGGGTACACCATGCCCCATATCAGGATGCAGTACATTTTCTGTACCATGAAATCCTTTTCTTCCCCTCAAGCACAACTTTTAAGATAATTTTAAATGCTTAACACTAAGGATTTCTTAGTTAGGATAGGGAATATCTTTGTGGAAAGAATTTTAGGTTATATCTGGGTTAATTTTTTGCAATATTCCCCCTTCCCATTTTGTAAATTGATACATCTTTAGTCAACACACACATATTAAATACTCCTTTAATGTATCACCCCTTTGCTCCTAAAGATTTGTTTCCTAATCTGTTCTTTATTTTATTTTATTTATTTATTTATGTATTTATTTATTTATTTTTCTAATCTGTTCTTTAACTGAATCTAAGTTTCTAGTCATTCCAGCACCTGATTCTACCAGGCCCTGTGTGTGTGTGTGTGTATGTGTGTATGTGTGTGTGTATGCATGCACATGTGCACGCCAATTCTAGGCCTTGAACTCAGAGCCTGGGTACTGTCCTTGCTCAAGACTTGTGCTCTACTTGAGCCACAGCTCTGCTTCTGGTTTTTTGCTGGTTAATTGGAAATAAGAGTCTAATAGACTTTCCTGCCCAGGCTGGCTTTGAACAGTGTTCCTCAGATCTCAGCCTCTTGAATAGCTAGGATTATAGCCTTGAGCCTCCAGTGCCCTGTAAGGTTTTAAAGTTGTCTTTTCCCTAGGTTCTACTCATTAGGAATGAAAGGTTGTGCTAGGGTTAGTAAAAAGCCCCAGATAATGGAGTTCTAGGTTCACATCCTGTCCATCCATTATCAGCCCTGTGACTTGGCAAATCCACTCATTTGTCAGTTTCAGTCTCCTCACCTGCAAAAAGGGAGTGTAGCCTGATCCATTTTATATTGAATATGAAGATTAGCTTCTTGCATGTGAAATGAATTTGGCACACGATAATGTTACATACATATGAGTTATGATTATATTCCCTCGCGAGGGGACTGGTGATTCAGAATAAGGGAAATATTTATGTCCTATTTTTTTATTCCCTTTGCATTCCAGATGTATGTGTCCTTGAAGTGGACTTAACCTAAAATTTGCAACTTATTTTTTAGATGCTATTTGTATTAGCATACCTAACCCCAGGGCAGTTCTGCAGATTCAGAATGTACCAGCTAAAAACATTTCCCCCAAGATGCACACAGACTAAATCTCTGTTCCTACCCTGACCATTTGCATATGCATACAAAGTCTTACTAGTAATCAAGGAAGTTAAACACCTTTTAGGTTTGGCTCACTTTCTTCGTCCATTCCAACTGCCATTAGAATATGGTGGACTATTTAATTTATAAACATTAGAGATTTATGCTTCCCAGCTCTAGAGGCTGAGAAGTACAAGGTTACGATGACAGCAAGGTGTGTCTCAGAGGTCGCGCTTTGCTTCAAGGTTCTGCTTTGTTGCTGCATGCTCTGGAGAACAAGAGCATGATGGAGGATGGAAGGGATGGATGGCAGAGGGAAGGACCCTCAAGCCCTTTCGTGAGGCATTGATCTCAGCCATGGGTGCAGGTCCTTCATGAATGAATTATCCCCCTCAACACACCCTCTCTTTACGCTGTTGTATCAAGGGTCAGTTTTGGAGACCAGTTCCCAAACCTTCAAGCCATCGTAGTCATGTTGGGTTTACGGCCATGTCACTGAGGAAATGTGGACCTGGGGTCATTGATCAGTGAATATGGGTTTGGTTTGAATCAGGGAATGGTTAGAGACAGAATGTTTCAGTGGTGGTTTTTGCTATTTTAAAACTTTCTATTCTGGTTCCCTGGCCCCCTTCTTCCAAATAAATCCCACAAGTCAATTAACCTTCAGAGCTTAGTTTGAAGCTCATTGAGAACATCAGAAAATGAGAATGCCACAGAGGGTCAGATTTCTAGTCTCTAGCCCACTTTTCTATCATCAATATTAGGGGGGAGGATTGTCTTGTGGGAAAACATGAAAGAGAGCTACCATAAAATTATCTTTAGAAGTTAGCTATTACCCTATCAGCTAGCAAAGCAAAGCATCAAACCAGGCTGGATGCCATGATGGAACCCAAAGGAGAAGTCAAAGGCTCAAGATCAGAGTCCATAAAATTTCTCAATTGTTTCAAAACTTAGCTTAATTAAAAGAAGTTAGTTTTGTTTTTAATCATCTTGCTCATTTGCTCTAAGGAACAATCCCTCTGATGTTACCATGTACTCAGGAAGGAAGCACATTCCGAAATCACAAATTTAAGTCTTAGTAATACAACATTGGAATGACTTCCACACATGTCACTTGGTAGCCACGATACTCAGGTCTCTCTGAAAGGTAAATCAGTGGGGTTCTTAGTTTCATATTTTAGTTGAAGGAAGCTGGATAGGATAATCGATCAGAGGAGAGATTATAGGGATAGAAGAATTGGCCATGGTCAGCAGGTTCCTTAACCTTGTGTGACAGTTAATCTTCTTTATCAACTTGACTGGGTTGAGGGAAGACTAGGGGATTAGTGAAGCCCACCTCCTGGTGTCTCTGAGGGCATTTTCAGAGTCAACATTTAAATCCTGAGGGCTCTGACCTAATCAATGAATTAACCCCCTGATGCATTCATAATATCATAGTATGATTTAGAGGAGGTAAAAATAGGAGGGAGTAGGTTCACTGAGGACATTTCTTTGAGACTAAGTCTTGCCCTGATTTCTTCCTGTTAATCATGTTTGTCTGCTTCCTGGCCTCCATGATTGAAATGCTCTGCACCATCACCTTCTCCCAACCCTAATGGACTGACAACCTCTGAAAAGGAGAGCCTGAATAAATCTGTCTTCTTTTAAGTTGTCAAGTATGTTAGTCACAGCTACAAAATGTACCTAACACAACTCACTTGGTCTTGGGTTTCTCATTTGCAGTCAGAGACAAACATTTACTGACTATCACATCCACCTACCTACCTACCCGCTCACACTCATACTCTCACACACATATACACATAGACTTCTTGCAGGTTCTCTTCATGCATGTTTGGACTGGTGTGTGTGTGCGTGTGTGTGTGTGTGTGTGTGTGTGTGTGTGTGTGTGTGTGTGTGTGTGTGTGTGTGTGTGTGTGTGTGTGTGAAGTGCTTAGAACACTACCTGGCACATACTAAGGACTTAGTACATTGAAGTTCAGCCAGTGAGGACTCAACAAATGTCCTTTTATTTCATGTGTGTGTGTAGTGTACCAGGGCCACACAGGTATGTAAGACATGGTCCCTGCTTTTGAGACTCTTCCAATAAAGGCAGAGGTGAGGGAAGCCTGTGAATTTAGTCATTAAAGAAACCACAAGTTGGGACTAGATTTGCTGAGTTTTGTGAGGAAATGATGGGAATACTTTCAAAATGGTGGCAAAACCCTCCTAGATCTGTCTCCTGCCCATATGAACATCTTCATCCTATGCTTCTCCCTTTTCTCACTCAGTGTGGCTTATACTCAGCCTGTTCACTCAGGTAACAGTTGTTGGACAGGTATTCAGTGAACACTGTCTACCAGCAAGACCTTGTTCCATGTGGAGTGATGAACAAACCAGATTTGGTCTAATGGAACACAATTTCTGCCAGTGTCCCAAACATCCTAAGCTATTTCAACCTCAAGGGCTGGAACAGTGTGTCCCTTCTACCTGGAAAGTCTTTTTCTGATTCCTTCTTAAGAGTTTGTGCCATCAAGCATTCGTATTTTAACATGTCCTTTCAAAGACCAACCTTGCTTAGCCCAGGCCCATGCTACATTAAATTCTACTATTATCCTTTCCCAGACATCCTTAGCTATTATCTGAAAGCACTCACCATGGTTTGTACTCTTGTTTGCCCAATAGATTGTAAGCTATATAAGGTCACACACTGCATTGATTTTATGGCTGCACCACATCTAGGACTTAACCAATTCCCAATAGGTTTAAAAGAATATATATATATATATATATATATATATATATATATATATATATATATGTATATATACTGATTTAATCCAAGCGCTAGTGGCTCACACCTTGTGTGGACCTAGTCAGGACCTAGTCAGGAGCCTAAGATCTGAAAATCCAAGTTTGAAGCAAGCCTGAGCTAGAAAGTCCATGAGACTCTAATGATCAGCAATTATCTCTAATTAACTAGCAAAAAACCCAGCAGTGGCACTGTGGCTCAAGTGATAGAGCACTAGTCTTGGCAGGTGAACCTAAGGGACACTGTCTGGGCCCTGTGTTCAAGCCCCAGTTCTGGCACATACACACAGAAAATACGTATAATGATCCAATGCTAGAGTTGATATAGCATGGAAAATATAGTGCTTATTTTTATTTTATAAGCATTAGTGGAAAAATTGTGCAGATATTTAGTGGGTGATAATGCATTTAGATTGGTAGGTTTATTTTGGTTCTGCTAGCTGATTTTATATCTATATGTATATATAATATTTTAATTGCTAAAGTATGATCCAAGGGAGCTATTCCTTATTATTACAAAGCTTTCAAATAGAGTTCTTTCGTCCCCACAGGACTAGCTTTTAGAGTCAATTTTCCCCTCCTTGGGATTTCCGCATATTCGTTCATCTCTATAAATGCAAGGGTCACTTAGAATGAAAATACTTTGTTGTTGCATTGGCTCATTCCTTGGGTTACAATATGTAAATCTCTTCTTTGACCACCTTTATCACTCGTGTAAACCCAAGTTGCTTTTTGAAGCAATGAAGAAACGAACACATACTGGGGTGGAGGTAGACAGGAAGGGGACCAGGGTGGTCGACTGATTTAAACATGTACAGTCAATCATAACTTGGAGCATTGCTCAAACAGCAGCCTCCTCTTTTTGCCTCAGTTGATGGAGCCAGACAGTATCCTGTGTTACCATCTTTTTGGAAATGTATTCCTTTCAAGTTCTAAAACTGCTATGAAAAAAAAAAGATAATCCACCACCATGGCAAATGATACTGTTAGATGTGGACGGAAACCCTATAAAATTGTATGGGTGATATTAATTTAGTCACCTACGGCTTAATAGTCATTTTATGGACATTAAAAAAAAGTTTTGTAGCCATAATGTTTTATCTATCTTTATGGTCTCTTATGCTGTGTTTAATCAGTGTAATTATGGGAGAAGATAATTAAATAGAGTACTATTACAGTTCTTAAGATTTTAGTGCGTTATTACTAATTTAACCACAAAAAAGGAAGTTATGGAAGATCGAAGCCATGGCAACTCTTCAAGAGACGCAATCCAGTGTGAATTTTCAGTGAGCCATTTAAATGATAGAACTGGAGCTGAGCCTTCTTTATTTGTCAGTTTATTTATGTTACTATATATATATATATCTATATATATGTTACTATATATGTATTATTTACAAGTGAAAAGGAAGCAGAGGAGTCTCATACTTGTACTATCCTTTGAAACTACTGAGAGCTCTCTATAAGTTAAAAGTGATTTCATTAGGATTAATTTAGGGCCCTCCTAAGGTTATTTGTGACTGCAAATAAAGCTGTGTGTGTGTGTGTGTGTGTGTTCACATGCACTATATTTGATTGTATATATGAATTCAGGGTACATTAGCCATACTGTCATTTTGTGGGCATAAATAAAAACAATTCCATATTAAAAATATGACAGCAGGGATTGCCACAAATTTGAGGAGGGCATTTGGAGCTGTCTTGCTTTAGGGAACGCAGCACTTGAGGTCCCCTTTGTGGCTATAAAAGTCCACACTTTATAGCTGGTAGGACCAATTAGAGAGTGCTCTGTGGTATGTGTGATGAAGAAAGAATTTAATGAAGCCAGGAACATATACAATTTAGGTTGGAGGAGGCAGGGTGTTTGGGTCCAGGTAGGTGTAGGGAGAGAACAGTGTAAACACACGTGTGGAGGTTTCAAAGCTCTGGGGAAAAGGCAAATGAACTCCCAACCAATCTCTGTGCCAATGGAATGAGAAATAATTTAGGAGAAGTGAAAAAAAAAAAAGCAGACCATAATGTGGGGAAAGTTAACACATCGTGCAAAAGGCATTGGGCTGAATACTAGGGAATATTATGCCTTCACAAGGAACAAGATTCTGATATATGCACACTATAGATGAACCTTGAAGACTGCTAACTAAAATAAGCCAGCCCCAAAGGACAAATATTAAATGTGTCCACTTGGCTAGGGGAACCTAGCATAGTCACCTTGATGGACACAGAAAAGGACAGGGGGAAGGAAGAAGGGCAGAACAAGAGTTACTTTCTAGATACAGGGCAGTAATGTTGGTGGAATGGCAACGCGAATGGTCTTAAGGCCACTTTCTATTTATTTATTTTTTGCCATAAAAGGAAAAACAACAAAACCTCTCCCCGTCCCCCCAAACGTTGGCCTAAATTTTGCAGACACTGGGTAGGCATTGGAGTTCTTGTGGAAGGCAGAATGGTATCATCATGAAGCATTTGGAATCGAGCCTTTGGTTTTGTTTAGCCTGGTTCTTCGGCTGGCAAGCTGTGTTGGGCACCATTTTTGTTACTGCTACATAGAAGCATGGCTCTGCACACTGGATCATTTTCTAATGGCAAATGTACACTGGAGAATTAAAGTGGACATTGAAGTGCTTCTGGCTCACGCCTCTAATGCTAGTTACTCAGGAGGCTGAGATCTGAGCCCAGGTTCAGAAAGTCCATGAGACTTTGATCTCCAATAAATTAGCAAAAGCCAAAAGTCCAACTGTTGTTCAAGTGACAGAATGCTAGCCTTGTGTGCACAAGCTCAAGGACAGTGCCCAGGCCATGAGTTCAAGTCCCAGGACCGACACACACACAACACAAAAATGGGGCATTAAAAAATGACTCATACCCTTCATTTGAAAGACATCTTGGTGATTCCAAAACAAACTGATTTGTTTGTGTGTTTCTATGAAACATGAGTTAGATGAAGTGCCAGAACCTAATGTTGGAAGTTATCAGCCTGGAATTAATGAATAAAGGGGAGGAGTTTTTAGAGTAGTTTTGTACACTGAACTGATGTTGTTCTCCAGCAAATATATTCTCATTGTATGCTCCAAGGAAATGATGAAAAAAATAATTAAAATGCTTCCTTTCCTTTCTTCTTCATTGGAAGAGGCCATAAGTCTGTGTTCACAGTTTAAACCAAACCTTCCTTTTAGTATTCGAATAGCAGCTCTAAATGCTTTCCGTGTGGTTCACCTGGCTCGAGGGATTTCACAGGAAGAGAATCACATGGGTCCTCACAAATCATCATTTCTGATCTCCTTGCTCTAGAGACAAAAGAAGTTAAGGCTCAGAGAGTCATCTTGAGATCCTTTTCTAATTCCATAGATATTCTGGCAGTTAAAACAAATGGCAAGGCTAGACAAGGTGACCCCTTGTCAGGTGTCCCAAGCTCCAGACAACAGGAAGGTCCTTGCAGGAAGATGAGAAAAGGAAAGGAGGGAGGCCAAGACAAGGGAGGGGTCTGGATGTCACTGCTCAAGTCTGGGGAGGTTTATTTGCCATGGATTTTTGGCTGAGCTAGATGCGGAGCTTTGAGTGTGGCCTGGAGATTTCACATAGGTTCACCCTGTATTAACTATAATTTGGGGCAAGTTGAAGTTGTTGTTGGGGAATAATGGTATGACCAATTGGAAGTTTAGTTAAGATTGCTAAGGCAGTGCTTGTGATGCTAGAACACATTTCATAGGAGAGCAGCTGGGACCAGGTTATCAGGGGTATGGTCAGTTGTGATGATGCCCATAGGGGAGTCTTTCTGCCCCCAACCTCTGCAGTTGCCCTTCTAGAAGCTCGTATACCTCAGGCTTACTCTCTGGAGCTGTTATTTCTGGTATTATGGCTTATTTATATTTGTATCTGACCTACAACACTGTTGTTCGTCTAGGTCAGGGACCAGGCTCTTTCTACTCCAGCTATATCTCAGCTTCAGCTCAGGGACCTAGAAAATCACAGTTCAATAAACTATTCAACAATTGTTTGGCTTGTTTTGCATAGAAAAGGGACAAAACTTAGAAGCTGATGGCCTGTGTAGGTGGCATAGGGTGGTGATGGTGAGTGTGGGTGTGAAGATACATCACAAAGCAAGAAGTGATTATTTGCTTTATAACACTTTGTTATAAAATGTATCAAAAGATTCTCTGCTTGATAATGGGTATTGGGAGGTTTTGTTTTTGTTTCTGGATTGTAATTTAACAATAGAAAAGAGAATCCCCCCATTTTAAAATGTCCAGAATCTTTGACTCAGGAAGTTTTCCTTTGGAATTATTTTCTGGAGAAATTCAAAATTGCAGGAAGAATTTTTTTCACTAAGTTGTTCATAGTAACATTATAAAGTAGTACAAAGAAAAGCGTGGGGGGTGGGTGGAAGGATCAGCTATCTCTGAAAAGGGTTAGTACTCAGGGTATTTGAGTAGAGTCACACATTGGAATAAGATGCAACCATTAGCCAGGTGCTGGTGGCTCATGCCTGTAATCCTAGCTACTCAAAGGCTGAGATCTGAGGATGGCAGTTGGAAGCCAGCCATGGCAGGAAAATCTATGAGACTTTTATCTCCAATTAAGGACCCAAATCCAGAGATGGGACTGAGGTTCAAGGTGTAGAGCACTAGACTTAAGTAATAAAAGCTCAGGGACAGTGCCCAGGCCCTAAGTTCAAGCCCCAGGATGTGTATACACACACACACACACACACACACACATTTGATGTAACCATTAAAACAAATGCAAGTGAGGGTTGTAATAACAAGGACAATGCATGTATTATGTAAATTTAGTGATCTATGCAAATTTATGATATTTGTTAAAGTACAGAAAACACATGCGCACCTAACAGTGATTGCTTCCATATTGTGTTAAGAATGGGTGATTGCTTTCTTCTTTTTATTTTTCTGTATTTTCAAGAAATGTTTATTACTTTCATAATCAGGAGGAAAACCTTTGAAACTATTCAATTTCCTTAATCTATTTGCAATTAAGACATAGTTGCACCTGGGCACAGCTTTTAGTATGCATTTCAGAAGGAAATTTTCCAGCCTCCTCCTTAGCCTCTACCTCATCTTCCTTTTTTTTTTTTTAAATAAGTTTTTTATTGTGAAAATACCATACAGAGGGGTTACAGTTACATGAGCAAGGTCATGAGTGCACTTCTTATCAAGCATTGTTGCCTCCTCCTCCTTTGCTTATCCCCTACCATCCCTGCCCTCCCATCTCCACGACTACATACCCCCCCCCGCCCTGCCCCCTGCCAAAGTTGTAAAGTTCATTTTTCAACATAGCATCTTGTACATCTCATTGTTGCAATGGGTCAATCTGTATCCCTATTTAAACAATTTGTTTTTTCCCTTCCCCTCCCCAAATTATACCAACATCAAATACAGTGAAAACAGGAGTTATACAGTGGAGGAGGGACATACAAAGCAACAACAAAAAAAATCACCTTATAAATATGTTAGAAACAATACAAGAAAGAAGAAACCACTTGTGCCCTTATCCTCTGGATTTAGCTTCCCAAGTAGCTACAATTACAGACGTGAGCCATTGGCACCATGAGTAATACCTTCCACCAATTATTGGGAGTAATATCAAAGGATTTTGCCCTCTGGCCGTCACTAATCCAGTACCTTATTATTATTATTATTATTTTATTTTTATTTTTATTTTTATTTTTGGTAGGTTGTGGGGCTTGAACTCTGGGCTTGGGCACTATCCCTCAGCTCTTCAGCTCAAGGCAAGTGCTCTACCACTTGAGCCAATACGCCACTTCTGGTTTTCTAGTGGTTTATTGGAGATAAAAGTCTCATGGAGTTTCCTGCCCCCCGTGCTGGCTTTGAACCTCGATCCTCAGATCTCAGCCTCCTGAGTAACTAGGATTACAGGCGTGAGCCACCACCCAGCCTTATTATTATTTTTTTAATAGATTGTAGTAGGGATTGAATAGGTTGGTAGAGAACACTTAGCAATAAGCATGGACTTCAGTACACATTGAATGTGCTATGCAATTTGATAATGGTCCCGAAAGGAAGGAGATTTGATAGGACAACCCTGATTGGATGGTTGGGTCATTTGAAATCCTTGTGCTAAATGATAAGAGCAGAGTGGAGAAGCTGAAGAGAAAATCCAGTCCCCAGTGTATGCACATTTGAAGTGAAGACTTCCATTCAATTGTATATGCTTTTTAGCTTTTCTCCCAGGCAGTCAATATCTCTCGCATATCTACTTCATTCCTTCATGCATTTGAGCCAGAAACACTAAGACATTGCTCTAAATACTAGGTGCATAAGATCAATGGGGAAGCAACATTTTAAGCTGATGATACCTATAAGTGACTGTGATTGTGCTGAGACTATGAAGAATGAATGCACAAAACCCCAGGAGACCATATGGGGGGCCCTGTCTCTTCATTTTGCAAGTGGCATTCAATCTGTAATAAGAAGAATAAGGAAGACTCTCTCTCTCTCTCTCTCTCTGTATATATATATATATATATATATATATATATGTATATACATATATACTTTATGTATAGTGTATATGCTATATATATTATGTATATAGAAATATTGTATATATAGCATATAAATACATTATCTCTATTTGTGGTAATGCTGGGGCTTGAACTCAGGGCCTTGTGCTCTTTTGCTTGGCTTTTTCACTCATGACTGGTGCTCTAGCACTTGAGCCATACCTCCACTTCCGGCTGAGTTCAGTTTTTGTGGGGCTGGTGGCAAGAGGGCTGAGGCCTCCTTTGCCTTGAAGATTCAGTAGAGATTACAGATTTTATCCTAAAGGTAATAGGGTTCATGGGAATGGGGGTTATTTGAAGAGTACCCAAAATTGCTCAGTCTTTTTTTTTTACCTGAAGAGGAAAAAAATAAAGCTTAAGAAGATGGAGATGGTGCTGAGGGATGAACTTGGCTGGTTTCATTTGAACAAATAAATCACAGGTTGCCATTTATCCGCAATCAGCAGTAATCCCAGTATTCTCACCCTGGGTCAGGCTGGACAAAAGCAGCCCACTCGGCTCCTTTCCACATTTGTCAGCCTGTAATAGCATCGTTATCTGAGGAAATCTCTCCATTGCTCCCCAACATAAACTGTTTGCTAGGCAGCCCGGGTCAGCATTGCCTGCTAAGCTCCAGACTGACCCGGGTGCCCTGTTTGAACT
Organism: Dipodomys merriami; assembly: GCF_024711535.1. NCBI lineage: Eukaryota > Metazoa > Chordata > Mammalia > Rodentia > Heteromyidae > Dipodomys > Dipodomys merriami. Next base: position 52,809,127 of record NW_027206512.1, read on the forward strand.
ATGGAAGGTTCAGCAGAATTGAAGTGGTCAGAATGGAGGCGTTGGTGTTTACCTGTCTGGGTCTGGGAGTGCAAAGGCTCCGCTGCTCTGAGCACCATCTGCACGCACTGGTTCATGGGCTGAATGGCCAAAAAGGACGTTGCTTCACCATTGCTGCCCCCAAACAATCAGACCATTCCAATCCAGAGCCCTTGCTCGAAATGAATGAAAGAAGGGACATTCTTCTATATTGAGGTATGGGAGGGGAAGCCCCCTCAAGTAACAAAAGAAAACAAACAAAAGTATACCTGGCTCTCCCCTCTTTTTAATTCTTTTTTATTTTATTTTTGATGCCAATGATGAGACAAAAACAGCCTCCCTTGAAAAGACAGGCAATTTCAGTAGGCAAACACCTTTAACTACAGTGGAGATTTGCTGCCTGGGCTGGAATACCTTAAATGCTGGAATACCTTAATGGAAGAGGGTTGGACTGGCAAAGTCCTCTTGGCTGGAAAGGGTTAAAGAATGTGGAACTAATTTCTGAGTGCTTCTTTTCTTTTGTTAATGGGAGCTGACATTCCCTACAATCAAATGGGACTGAACCTAATCATATTCTCTGAGACAGAAGAAATTAAGGTCTGTGGTAGAATCCTGACAGAATTTTCATGCTTTTCCAAAAGCCCAAATTATGCTATTTACTAAAATCACATGTTGGTAGATCTTTGTCTTAATGCTCTGATTGGGGGGCTTGCTAATTTCCATGTTGTGGGGGGCGGGGCTTCGGTATTATCAGCAACTCGCCCGCATTTATCTTCTGATGCACTGGGGCCCTTCAGCGCTCTGCCTGGCGGACTCAATGCAGCATGACTTCAGGGTTTGGCCTGACCATCAGCAGCAGAGAGCACTGAGTCATTTTGTTTGTCTCTAAGGCCCAGCGTGGCATCTTCCTTCCCAAATGATCTCTTTGGGATGTAGCAGCAGTGATGCTGTCCAGAATTTGTCCAGCAGAGTACCTGAGACCCAACCCCATGTTCAAAGAGAAAGAAAATAAAAGAAAAAAATAACGCCCCCCCAATCCCAACCCTCTTTAAAAAAAAACCCAACAATAATCAATATCCACATTCCTCCCTCTCCCCCAATTAGTTTTTGATGATTGGTTGTATAAGCTCCTTCCTTCCTTCCCTTTTCTTTTCTTTTTTGTCAGGACCTAAGTTTGAAGTTAGGGCCTCATTCAGCTTACGTGCTTAAATGGCTCTCTACCACATGAACCATGACTCTAGATTTGCTTTTAGCTGGTTATTTTGGAGCTGGAGTCTTGTGGATGTTTCTATTCAGGCTGGCTTTGAAACTTGATCTTCCAGATCTCAGCTTCCATGATCAGTTTGAGCCAGGTGCTAGATGTATATACTGGCTTTCCATGCTTCCATTCAAAAAAGAGCAGACACTGAAGTAGATACCATGAGGATGCTGCTCAAAACAGCTCAGGATGGTTGCTCAAGGATCAAGACAGTGTGGCCAATCAGGATGAATGCTTGTTTAAATAGCCAGTGATGGGCTCCTATATGCATTACGGGTGGCTCTCCGATAAGCTCACAAATCCTCAAGTTATAGTCCAAGTTGACAACTTCCCCAAGGGCCATTTCAAGCCACCAATGTGATAACAGCTGGTTTGAAAAGCTCTTGCAAATTTAACTATTAGCTCTTGAAATGCCAATATAAGCCAGGCCTAGTACGTGACTGGCTATAGCAAGGATGTACTGGTTTAATAGTATTCCAGTACATACACACATGCATACGTGTATACACCCACACTCCTTCCCCCCCAGGTATACTTTTCGTCCTCTAAAACTGGGAAGTAATGAATGACATCTTGGAACAACCCAGCAGGGAATATGTGTCTGAAGTTTTACCACATGAACTAATAGGGTTGTCAAGAGGAAATCTAGAGTTTGATTTTTTTTTTTTAGCTTCTCTATTGTAGTTAGCTACAGACTCAAGCTTCATTTTTTGAAATTCATTTTTCACTAAATGCTTTAAAAAATACACTTCAATTGAGAGGAGAAAATAATTTTGTACCCTGGCCACCAGTGAAGCCAGCTTGAGAGTTACCAATTTAAAAAACCATTTTCAGATTTGGTATGTGGGCAAAATAAGTAGAAGCTATAATCAAGAAATTCTGCATAAGAGCAAATGGATTCGAGCTGATTTTAACTCGGTGGGTAATGAATTCGCCTACATCATAGTTGGAATACTTCCTTACAAGGTTTCTTGGAGGCAGCTATGTTCTAAAATTTGGTTGATGCTTTTATTAGGTCAAGGTTCTCCATTAATCCATAGTCTATTTTAGAAGGGGGGGGAAACAAATGCAGCCTGTCTGATTTTTAATTTTTTTTTCTTTTTTTAGTTTGAACACCTTGGTCAGAAGCCTATTATTTTTCTTTGGAGGACATGTCTAGAGTTGCTCTTAGCAAGTGAAGTCCTTACAAAGAATTCTAATAGGCATCCTGTTGCCTTGTTGTCTGTTCTTAAGTCTTTTTTAATTTGAATTGGGAAAGCCTTTCCCTTGAAATTGGGTCTCTTTGGAAGTGGTCTTTGTGGAGCTCAACATTAAGTCAGCACCATCAAGTTTTGCATATAGCAGAGATTTGTTTATTCTACAACTTCTGATAAATATTGCCCTGCCCATCCACAAACATCTCTACTGGTGCCCTTTGGGTTCTGGGAAAGTGGTTACATCAGGAGTCTGCTGTGAAGGAATTAGTCAGAGAAATACATATCTCATTCTTTAAAAAAATTTTTTTTTGCCTTGATTTCTTTACATATCAAAATTAGTTTCTGCCTCTCAGTTGGGGGAAAAATACAGTAACTCCGAGTGGAAAACCTGTCTTCAGTTATATTTAGCAGGAGAATGAGTCAAACTATTGAGAGTCTGCCAGCTTCATCATTATAGGATTATACATTTTAATGGGACACAAGTACGAAGGCCTTTGCGTTTGAGTGACGTCACACACACACACACACACACACACACACACACACACACACACACACACACACACACACACACACACACACACACACACACACACACACACACACACACACACACACTTTATTTTCCAAGCATTCTGAGGCCTGGAAACTACTGAGTCTTTTGAAAGCCAGGTGTTCAGTGACCTCTGCTGCTTATTTGCTTCATTTTAATCACTTGATCCTTCTTATGCGGCATCATTGAGCACGAGGGAATCTACACCAGCACATTTAATTCCAAGAGCACCTCTGTTTTAGACATTTTACATGATGACTTAGCAGAGAAATGAATTTCCTCTTCAGAGTCTGCTTAGCTAATTCAGGCTTGCCCTAGGAGGAGTCAGGCCTCGCATTTTCTAGCCTTCTCTCTCAGCGCATCAAGGACTGGGGAGAGAAAAGTGGGGTCCCAGGAAATCAACTACTGCTCCGGTACTTGTAGAATTTCAGAGTATTGTTAGAGCAGGATTTCTGGCCTTATTTTCTGGCTGCTGACCTGCTTGTGTGAGTTCAGTTCAGGACAAGGAATTGGTCATCTATCTCCCTGTGGTTGTCTTTGTGTGGTCCTCTTACCGCTAATCTAGATGTGGAAGTCTCCATGCCACACAAAGAATCATGATCTTAAGGGAAACTCTGCCATGGGCTCCCAGAGCCTTCACTATGTTGCTTATAAAAGGACACCTGCTCAGATGCTCCGGCTCACAAACAGTTTCTCAGTCTGGATATAAGGATGTGCTTTGTTTTCACAAGATGTTCGTTACCTGGGGAAATATTTTCATGTTCTTCATGCTTAACTATATTTTGGGAATATCAGAAAGAACGCCAAGTGAGACTTGATTTTACATGCATTTTGCAATGGAGGTAAAAGTGGGAGTTAGAGCAAAGGTGTATGCCTTCTGACTAATGCTGAATGCAAAGATTGTTTGCTTGCCTTTAGACTTGGCCATGTGAATGCCAATTCTATAGAAGCTATAAGATGTATAATGAATGGTATGGTTTGATCTTCTTTGAAGCAGCTTGATCTTTTGTTCTAGAATAAAAAAATAGAGAGATACACGTTTCAATCTCCCCTCCTTCTTATTATGCAAAACAGAAGATAGATTGGAATTTTAAGAAGCATCACTTGAGCCTATAGGAAATATAGGGCCTCAGGAAGGTGGGAGACGTTGTGGTATTAGTTCACAGCAAGCACGAAAATTTCTACTTAGATAAATGGACAATTTAGATATTTAAGTTTATATAATCAATGAAAGCAGTCCTTTTGAATATTCCTAGACACAGAGCCTTCTCCTGGCACATTGTTTATTTGAGTGTGAGTTATTCTAGTTGTTTTTCAGTAGTATTTTCTGGAACTTGCTTTATATACTGTGAGGCACACCCATGTCTGGTTGAACTCTTAGAGAAGAATTGTCTTTCATTTTGCTGAGCTTGCTTTTATTTTCTTGGGCAACAAACATGAAGAAGAAGAAGAAAAAAGAATTACTATAAAATCTTAGACATCCCTCCCTGTGGATAGAAACAAGTACTTGAGAGAGAAGCCACACATCCTTCTTATAGTGTATTCAACTCATTCTGCAAAAATGGAATGGGAGGAAAAAAAATTCTCTGGACTCCAAATGTCTGCCTTGAGTTATGAGTATCAATAACATTAGCCATAACCACAGATGGAATCGTTACTTGTATGAACATGTAATTCTATTAAAAAATAAAGCTCACTAAGCTACTTGGGGGAAAATCATACCTAAGCAGTGAATCTCCAAAGCTAATTGTGTTATGTTAAAAGCACTTCCTCAACCCATCTATATATTTCTCTCTTTAATTTCACGGAGTATTTCGTTGGTCTTACCCTATGGCCCAAGGTAACTTTGAGTGTCTGCCCAGTCATCAAGAACCTTAGCATTAATTGCTGTATTCATATGTTTTGCCTTTCTTGGTACTTCTCTCTCCTCTCACAACAAAGTAACTTGCATCCCAGGACAAATTAGGTATTTTCTCAAGTGCTTGAGTTCCTGTACAGTATTTTCTGATCTCATTTTTTCCTTCTCTGTTTCCAATTGATCCTCCCCACCCCTCCTCTTCCTTCTTTTCTCTTTTCCTGTCCTCTCCTTCCCTTCTTCTTTCCCTTCCCCATTTCTTCGTTCCTTCCCTCCTTCCTTTCCCTTCTTCCTTCCCTCCTTCCTCCCTTCCTTCTTTTCTTCCCTCCTTCCCTTCCTTCCTTTCCTCCTTCCTCCCTCCCTTCCTTTCCTCCTTCCTCACTTTCTTCCTTTTCTCCTTCCTTCCTCCCTCTCCTTCCTTCCCTTCTTTCTTTCCTTCCTTCCTTCCTTCCTTCCTTCCTTCCTTCCTTCCTTCCTTCCTTCCTTCCTTCCTTCCTTCTTTCCTTCCTCCCTCCCCCCTCTCTCTTTCATTCATTCATTCTTTCTTTCATATGGTAGACCTGCTCATTCCTCCCCATCTAAATAGTATTGATCCTTGAAAGTAACAGTTACGTTCTAACTTCTCTGAAAGTTCTTCACACTCAGCTGGGTCATCAGTTTGGTACAACAGCAACAGTTTAGCATCTCTCGCATGTTTGCAGGTTCTCGAGACTAGGTATTCAACGGTTTCCAAATTAATATCCTTGGCTTCATTAGTGTGTGTTGTGTGGTTTACCTAAAAACTGCTCTGACCACATTAGAGATGAAGATAGAACGGAAGGCTAACTTGGACTATCACCTTGACTTTTTTTATGCTTTATATAAAAAAGTGTGTGTGTGTGTGTGTGTGTGTGTGTGTGTGAGTGGTTATCACTTTTTCTGAGCTTATCACAATGAAAATGTTTCCTTTGCCTCTTCTGATATTCCTTTAGATCATTGCTTGCTCAATCTTCTACTATAATGCCAAGAGTTAAGTTATAAGCTTAAGAGTTAAGACCTTCTGGAGTTATAACTGTTTCCACAGACCTTATTAATACCACGTGTTCTCATTATTTCAGGAGTAGGGAAACTGAGGCAGAGAGGACTATAATAAGCTACCAGGCTGAACTAAGTTCCTGCACACTAATCAACATTTTTTTTTCCATTTGCTGTGTCACCTCCTTGTGTTTTTCTATTTACTGTATTTAATTTGACAAATCATTAAAAACAGATAGCACAACACTGGCCCTAGAACCAATCAGGGACCAGTCCCATTATTTTTAGTTTCCATGTGGAGAATTGGCTATTTATGCCTGTGCTTCCGTTCCTCCCAGTTAAGAAAGCTTTAATCATGACAGAACGTCACCTTTCACCCCGCAGTTGCTGGCTAGCGGGCCTCCCTTTAATAGCCTCCTATGAGAGACCTTCTCAACAGCCTTTAGAAAGTCTAAATAAATTATGCCCACAGATTCCTTTTTTATCTGCTGTTCTTAGCACACAATTTTCCCAAACAAAAAACCAGGCCAGAGTGCACAGTTAGTCTTGGTAGGTGCTTTGAAATGCCTTTCTGTGGAATGTCTTCCTGTTTTGTGTTTGGGTCAAGATGGGTGCTTTCTGAGGCTGGCACATGGGTAGATGCAGGTGACAGCAGTTGTGAAGGGCAAAAATGCGGTCTTTCAGAGCCATCTCCATTGCCCATGTGCCGGGCGGCCATCTTGCTGTGCTATTAGGAGCAGGCTTTGGTGTTTGTTGTCTCCTCTTCTTGCTCCAGTCCCAGCCACCTCTGCTCTGCCTTTTGAGGATTCCATTCTTTCATCTCTACCCCTCCTACAGCCCCCAGAGCAAGTTGAAGCTCTCCTTCCTTGAGGCCTGCTGGTTCCCGTGATGAAATTCTACATTTTCCTCGTTCTTTCCATGTGCCAGGCAAGTTACATACACGATCACATTTATCCCTCAAGTGTTTACCGACAGGCCTTGTGATTCCAGGTGTATAGATGGTCACGTGATCAAGGGGAAGTTCTTAGGTAAGGAAATGGAGGAGCTGAGGTGAAGACTTGGGGTCTTGCTATTGACACTGTGGGACAGGGCAGCTACCTTTGATATGAAGGATGCGACATGGAAGGTTTTAACACAATACTGCTCCCCGCCCCTCCCCGCCCCTCTCTCTCCAATGGTATTAGAGTTTGAACTCAAGGCTTTGTGTGTTAGCTAGGCACTCTACTACTTGAGCTATATCTCCAACTTGTTTTGCTCTGGTTCTTTTTGAGTCAGGATCTTGCTTCCTCCCCTACCCCCAGGCTATCCTGGACACTGTTTCTATTTTATGATACCCACCTTCGTTGGGATGGCAGGTGTGTGCCACCATGCCCAGCTTTTGTCTGTTGAGATGGAGATTTGAACTTTTTATTTTTTTTGCCTGAACTAGTATGGAACTGTGATCCTGCTGGTCTCAAACTCCTAAGAGTAGTTGGGATTATAGGTGTGAACCATCATGCCCAGCTTAACAAAATATTATATTTAATGTTTGAGGAAAAGATTAAAAATATTCAGCTAAGATCTCTCAGCAGCATAATCACGCTTCTCCATTTTTGCTCCAAAGGGAGGATATGACAGCAGGTTATTGAAACACATCCTCTTAAGAAATTGTTGAAAGGTAGAGCATGGCCCTCAGTGCTCATTGACGTCAGAGGTCTTGTTTAGGATCCTGACTTGGACCCTACTGTGGCTCAGCAGCTTTTGAACCTGCTATGGCTGATTGTCCTGCTCATTGTATCTTTCTCTACTGGCACAACTGCCTCTGGCCATGTAAGCAAGAAACTCATGTGCCACACACACTTGCTGTCGACGAATGCTGCGTCACTGGAGCTGGCTTTGTGCACCAGGAAAGATTGTGATCGTGCTGCTAGACTAGACAGCTGAGAATATGAATGCTCCTGAAGATCATTCTGGAATCCAGGACAAGACAGAACACTCACGGTCAGTATGACCCACCATATATCAGAAGATGCACCTGTGGCTTGGCTTGTTTGGGCACTGGATGTATCTGGACTTGGAGTTCTTCACAGAACTTGGAGCTTTGGTGCAAATGGTCATTTAAGAAGAGCAGGCCCAGACTAGAACCTTTAGATCATTCCATGGTCCGGTCTAAAGGAAGAGTCTCCCAGGTATGTTCTGTGGCCATTCTGGCTAGGCGAACACTTTTTGTGGGGGTGTCCTATCCGTTGCACTATAGGATAAATACCAGATTCCCTGACTTCTACCTACTAAATGCCACTTGTGTCTCCCAGTTGTGACAACTGAAATATCAGCAGAAATTGCTAAATGTCCCCTGGGTATAGCACAGAATCAGCCCTGGTGGACAAACACCGATACAGGGTCAACTGAAGTGTCAGCCTGGGCAGAGGTAGTGAGTAAAATCTTGGCTCGGTGACGCATCATGATCCTAGGTATGCTTTTGGAACCAGCAGCTATTACTTGTGGGTGGAATTTGGGAAGATATTTACAGCCCAATATGGTGCATAAAACATCACTTATTCCCAGTGTTTGTATATCAAGGAAGGCCGTTTTCTTTAAGTGGCTAAGAGAGCACATACTTGGCTTACAACCTCTACCCCTACCTTTATCTCCCTCTTCGTCAGGGTAGACATTGCAAACCCCTCCTGACATTCTCTTCCTATGGAGCTGTGTGGCTCCAGTATCCTTTCAACATAGGCTGCTGGACGCTCTCGTTGTTTAGAATTAGTAAACAAGATACAACCTGCTTGTCATCATCTCTGGACTTGAACCAATGAAGTCAATTCAGAAAGAACTGCCAAGTGTTAAGGCAGTGATGGGATTTCTTTTTGATACAAGGGGGTCTGGACCCTGGATTTCTAGTTGGTTTTGATTTCCTTTAACATCTATAGAGCTACAAAATGGAGCCAATGCAATAAGCAGTGGAGCAATGCCGGAAGAAATGTCAATTATCCTTTGTAAGTTTTTCACTAGTAGAAATAGATAGCTTTAGGGCCTAAAGGTACCTGTCTAAATTAGCAGATGAGACTATAATGGTCACTTCCACTCTGGATTTGAACCCAGGGCCTTCTTATTTATATTTTATTTATTTTTTTGTGCCAGTTCTAGAGCTTGAACTCGGGCCTGGACACTGTCTTTCAGTTTTTGTGCTGAAGGCTAGTGTTCTACCACTTGAACCATGGCTCTACTCTTGACTTTTTGGTGGTTTAATAGGAGATAAGAGTCTCATATACTTTCTTGCCTAGGCTGCCTTTGAACTGTGATCCTCAAATCTCAGCCTCCTGAGTAGCTAGGATTACAGGTATAAGCTATCAGCACCTGGCTTAGGATGTTTATTTTGAGATGAATTCTTGTTGACTTGTTTGTCCCCTTAGGCTGACCTAGAACCGCCACCTTCCTATCCTGAGTAGCTGAGATTGTAGCAAGAGCCACCACAGTGGGCCCAAAATATTATAATTTTTAAGCCTATGCCCATGAATACATGTAGTTCCAATTAATCAGGAATTGAAAACATTCCATGTTTCATTGCATGACTATATTTTATTATAATTTCCCTGTTTATGGATATTTATGTTCTTACCTAGCTTTTATTTTTGCAAACAATCTTGCGAAGTACATCCTTGTGATTTCCCCTAGAATGTCTCTTGTGTAAATACCCAGTGAAATTGGTGGTTCATTGGCACAGACCTGTGTAAATTTACTAGGCCATATAAGTACAAATATTTAATATTTAATACTAAATAAAATAGAAGCAGATGACTAGGTGATAGTAATGTTCTCCAAAGCTGGAGGTTCCTACTGGCAATGACGAGAATTTCCATTTCTAGAAACTCTCGAATGGGCCAGAGAAAAGCTTCCTTTTCTTGCTTGACCTTCAATTATCCAGTCAATTTGGTTATGATATACCTGGCAGCAGGCCTGGCAGCTTTGAGATCTTCCTGCTAGAGAATTTTCCAGCTATGGTAGAGTGTAACTTGCATCCAGTCCAATATACGTCACAATACTGGCTCTTTGTTTATTGGGATGGGGTGGGTAGAGAGGGAAGGGCTGGTGCTAGAGCTCTAGGTACTGTACTTTATCTTTTCTGCTTGTGGCTGGTACCTATCACATCAGCCTTTTTGATGGTTAATCAGCGATTAGAGTCTTAGGGACTTTCCTGCCCAGGCTGGCTTGGAAGCATGTTCCTCCCATCTCAGCCTCAGGAGTACCTAGGATGACAGTGCATGGATCACAGGCACCCTGCTTGTAATGGCTCTTTTAAGTGGCAAATGCTAAAGCTGGAAGGAACGTTGTGCTTGCAAGTACCCCCTACTTCCAGTTTTTGGAGAATGCCTCTTGCTTTGGCTGGATTGTGGCCTGGGCCTTCCTTTCTGGTTTTATTGAGTCTTGGCTCCCTTTGATGTCTCTATCTGAGCTATGTCTCTCTTTCACATGATGAGTTTCTTTTCCCTTTCCTCTGCTGCCTTATTCTCCAGTGTGCAAGTTGATGCAAATACATTTATTTAGTTCCGCTGCGATCTCCTTATCCTTCTCACTGTCTCCTTTGCATGCTGCTTCTCTCCCCAATTCCCTGATTCCTTTGTGGCCATTTCATTTCTGATGCACTTTGTTGTGTTATCATTGGCTGTTTGTTTCAAACATCATTTTTAATCCCTTCCAATCTATAATTTACATCTCACCTGCTAAAGTTTATTTTTCTGTAAGCCTCACAGTGGAATAGATTTCAATGTTTTGAAAGATCTTTGGTCTCAATAAGCATCTGAAATTTGCTTTCTTCCTCCTCCTCCTCGTCCTCGTCCTCCTCCTCTTCTTCTTTTCCTTCTCCTCTTCTTCCCTCTTCCACTTTCCTTTCCCCTTCCTCTTCCTCCTATCCCTCCTCTTTCTCTTCCTGTTCCTCCTCCCTCCTTTCTCCTTTTCCTCTTCTTTCCTTTCACCTTTCTTCTCCTTCCTCTTTTTCTTCCTCCTGTTTCTTGCCACTCTTTTTAACACGTGGGAAACTTGTAGAAAAGTAAATTTCATTTTTCTCTAATAAACCATTACAATTTCTGCTACTGGTTACATGCTAGTTATAGTTATACTGACCTGTCTTCAAAGCAAGTCAGCAAACTGCGACTTAGTTTTAGATCAGTTGATAAATTCTTTCCCTTTTGTGGGAAAGTCATAGAATTTGCAAATATTTGGCTGGAGTCACAGAATTAAGTAAAGGAAAAAAATAAAAATTCTAAGTTAATTTTCTAGTAAATTAGAAAATTAAAGAGTTTGCTTTCAAATTTCCTTGTTTATTTTATTTTATTATTTTTCTTTTGGTAAGGTTTGGGGCTTGAGCTCAGGCCCTGGACACTGTTCCTCATCTCTTTTGCTCAGGGCTAGTGCTTTACCACTTTGGGCCTATAGCTCCTTTCTCTGTTTTCAGCTGGTTACTTGGAGATAAGTGTCTCATGGACTTTCCTTCCTGGGCTGGCTTCAAACTGTGAGCCTCAGATCTCAGCCTCTTGAGTAACTAGGATTATTGGCATAAGCCACCAGTGCCTGGCTCCTTGTTTATTCTTTCTTCTATAGAAACTCTCCCCCCCCCCCATACTTCAGAATCTAATCCTTAGACTCCTCTTCTTGATTCATCTGGCATTTCTAATTATACCTAGCTTAGACCTTTTATGTGGTTTTACATGGCACTGAAAATCTACTAAAGTTTTTACATTTTTAAAAACTCTTCAGATTGTATAATACCTATTGATCTATGTTTAAATTCATGGAATCATTCCTTTATTGTTTCTATTATGCTGTTATATTCATCTAATGTTTTATTTTGTAGAAAGAATGAGAGATAATTCTGTTTCTTATTTCTAGAAATTATATTCTTATAGTGTTTATTTTTCCTTGTGATATAGTCTATATAGTCACTCATTACAAGCATGTTTTCTTTTACCTAACTGAACAAAGTTCAAATCATTGTTCTAACCTCAAAGTCTGATGTTTCCAACATTTGGACTATTTGAGTTAATTGCATTTTCCTTAATACTGGGTTACAGTATTACCCATATATATATATATATATATATATATATATATATATATATATATATATTTACAGTATTACCCATATATTTTTCTAGTTATTATTTTTGTTTGTTTCCTTGTAGTACTAAAATCAAACCCAAGGCCTTGCACATGCTAGCAAGTGCTGTACCACGGAGTGATGTCTCCAGCCCTACATTTTGTTTATTTATTCATTTAGTACTTGTCCAGGGGTTTGAGCTCAGGGCCTGGGCACTATCCCTGAGCTTTTGTGTTCAAGGCTAGTGCTCTATCACTTGAGCCACAGGTCTATCTCCAGCTTTTTGGGAATTAATTGGAGATAAGAGTCTAACAATATCATTCTTTATGATGGGCCGGTAGAACTCCATCACATATCTATCTATCTATCTATCTATCTATCTATCTATCTATCTATCTATCTATCTATCTATCTATCTATCTATCTATCTATCTATCTATCTATCTATCTATCTATCTATCTATCTCACATTTTCTTGATCCATTTGTCCACTGAGGAACATCCAGGTTGATTCTATATCTTGGTTATGTTAACCAATGCTATGATAAACATGGTTGTGCTGGTGGCTTTAGTGTGGCCTGGTTTGTGGTTCGTTGGATAAATGCCCAGGAGTGGAATTTCTGGGTTATAGGGGAACTCTATGTTTAGACTTTTAAGGATCCTCCATACTGCTTTCCAGAGTGGTTGAACAAGTTTACATTCCCACCAACAATACAATAGGGTTCCCTTTTGGCTACATTCCTGCCAGCATCTGTTATTTTTAGTTTTCCTGATCATGGCCATTCTAACTAGACCGAGGTAGAATCTCAGTATTGTTTTTATTTACATTTCTTTTATGGTTAGAGATGTTGAACACTTCTTCATGCGTCAATTAGCCATTCTTTTTTCTTCATCTGAGGAGTCTCTTTAGGTCTTTAGCCAATTTATGGATTGGGTTGTTCTGTTTTTGAGGGTTTATTTTTTGAGGTTTAATTTTTTGAGCTCTAAGTATATTTTGGGTCTGAGGCCCTTTTCTGATGTATAGCTAGTAAAGATTTTCTCCCATTCTGTGGGCTTTTTTCTGTACCATTTGTAGGGAAATGGAAAGACTTAAATGAAATAAGCCAGAACCAAAGAAACATAGGCTGCATGGTTTCCCTCATTTGTGGTAACTAGAATGTACCTATAAATCTATAAGTAAACACACTGGATGACCAAAACAAATAAAATAAAATAAAACCCTAGTAATTAACATATAGAGACCAAAGGAGGCTAAGCATAGGTAAGGCTCAATAGCTATAGACAGATGACTACATGTAATGAGCTCTAAAAAAGGAAGTGAGACACTCGTTAGTTGCCTGTTTTTGTTCTCTTTTCCTTTTGTATTGTTTGTTCCTTTGTATTTGGGAAGGGAAGGGAGGACACATAAAAGGTGGAACAAGGGTGAACAAATACAAATGAACAAATACAGTGATACTCACCAGACACTGTGTAGAAAATGAACTGGATAGCTTTAGGGTAGAGATAGGAAGAAAAGACTGGGAGAGAGTTCAAAAAGAATTATACTGATGGAACCTGTTTCATATAACTTTAACCCCTTTGTATATTAATTACATAAACCAATTTTAAAAAACCCCAAAAGAGTCTAACAGATTTTCCTGCCTGGGCTGGCTTTGAACTTCAATCCTTAGATCTTAGCCTTCCAAGGCATATGCCACCAGCACCCGGACTCCTCATTTTATTTTTTAAAAAGTATCTTGAATAATTTTAGCAATTTTATGGGGTAGAAGTTCAGGCTCTGTTATACTCCTCAAAGAGGTTTTTTGTTGTTGTTGTTTGTTTTGTGGTGCCAGTTCAGGGGCTTGAACACAGAGCCTGAGCACTGCCCCTGAGCTTTTTTGCTCAAGGCTACTGCCACTTGAGCCACAGCTCTACTTTCAGAATTTTGGTAGTGAATTGGAGATAAGAGTCTCATGGACTTTCCTGCCCAGGCTCGCTTTGAACCATGGTCCTCAGATCTCAGCCTCCTGGGTAGCTAGGATTCTAGGTTGTGAGCCACTGGTTTATGGCTTTTTTTCCCCAAATAATTAATGAACTTGGTTGAAGTCATGCAGAGTCTCTTTCTTGGGTGGTGACTGCAATCTCACCCTTAGCTGATCTGCTTTCAGTTGGCCCCAGAGATTTGCTGTCCTCTGATTGTTCAGAAGAGTAAGGTTCTTCCCTTAAATCAGCCGAGCACCATAAAAGGGGGAACACATCTGTGACAATATCTTTTCCCGGTATTGATTTCTTTTCAGCATCTGCCTGCTTTTATTTATTTTCTAGAGCCTTCATGTAGTTGTTTTTGTTATTTTGTCCAGAGTTTATAGTTGTTATCTGCAAGGTAGTCAATCCGACAGGAGCATTTTCAACCACAGTGGAAGTAGATCTCCTCAACCCCATGTTTTAAAATGCCATCTTTATGTCTGAGCATGTCATATTTTTTCAACTCTAGTCAAGGGAGTTCTTGAGCTCCAGGTATGTATGGCAAGCTGTCTCCTATATGCATCTCCATTTGGATCTGTCCCACTGGTTCCAAACCCAGTATGTCTGACATGCATTTATTTTGGTTTCTCGATACAAAATATTTTTCCTCACTCATTCTCAGTAAATGGAATACCATCTTCTTTGTTGTCTAACCAGGATTCACTCTTGACATGCTATTCTTCTCTAACCCTCAACTCATCAGGCTTTACATGAAACACACTTTTTTTTTAGATTCAGCCAGTGCTTAACACCCCAAATATTACAACCTTACCACCTCTCCTTCCTTGACAAAGGCAGTAGCCTCTCAGTATTGGTCTTCGATAAATCTACCCTTCATCCACTGCTAACCAATTATCATATAATAGTAGAATGTTCTTTAGTTATAAATCAGATAACATGACTCTCTGGGTAGAAATGTTAGAGTGATTTAGATTTTCTTTGCTCATGGAATGAGAATCTGAGTTTCTTACCATAGTCTGTATGGCTATATGTGACCTGGTTCACATCCACTGTGACCATCCACACTGTCCACTTTTCTGTCAATCTTTCTCACTTGTGGTATAAGCAATACCTAGAATTTCCCCCTTTTTTTTGGTGTTACTGACTCCTCTTTCTCCTGCTTAAACTCACATATTTACTTCTCTAGGTGATCTTTTCTAATCAACTTGTATAATTGCTTTCTATAGCATCACCTTGTTTATTTCATTCCTAGTGTGTTTTATATTTGTAATTATTGTTCTTATTTATTGTTTGTCTTTTTTTTTCTTCCCGGGTGGGAATGCATAATCTCTTTCTGTCTTGATTACACTTCCTTACTTCTGGCTTTAGGAGGTACTCAACAGAATCCCTTTGTATTATTAACATATGCTAATAATAAAGGAAAGTACTAAGTAATATTTGTTCAATGAATGACATTAGAAATTCTGAACTACTTCTTTCTTTAATATATTAACTGGTCAATTCATCTAAATTTCTCTCTAAATGTCTCTTTTTCTCTTACACATTATGCTCAAAGGTTAAAAAAATGTTCCACCTAGGACTGTGATTTTTTCCTTACTTGTATCAATCTCCTTGAAGATTTTGCTCTTATCCCATTGCTAATTAGCTGGATCATCCTAAGTCTTCCATCTTCATGAAGCCTAGTTTTCTCTTTCTTTCTTTTTTAACCCGAGATATGAAGAAGTAAAATGAGAATCTGCAGCTTACTATTTTTGTTTCAAATGAAGTCTGATGCTGAACTTCACACAGCTTGCTTTCTAGCTAGGCTGGGGGCCCATTGCCTTTCCAGTCACTCCCATACTTGAACTCTGAGAATCTTCTCTTGGTCCTGAGATCTTCAGAATACAGTTTGGGAATCATCGTCCTTTTGGCCTGAGCAGGCTTGGTTTCTGTAACATGATCGATTTTTTTCTGAGATCAACTCCAGATAAGTAAATCCCATACTTCCTTCTGCGGTACAAAATAAAATTAATCCTTCTGTACTGTGTACATCAAAAATGAGTTACTCCTATTAAAAAAAACTAAGCTCAGAAAATGTGACTTGTAATTTAACTAGAAGTTATTCTGATCTTAGGGTACCTCTGAGAAGATGTGCTCTCCAAACCTTATTTATTTATGTTTTAATCCTCTGAAGGGACATTTGTGTGCTTAGTTACTTGGGCAAGGTAGGGATTTCGACATCACAGCTCAAGAGCCAGGGTCCATGTCTCTCCCTACCCGGTAAAGTATGAGGCAGGGAAAGTCACAGTTGTAGTAATGTCTTGGGTATTCATTATAAAAGGGAGGGCAGGTGAGTGGAAAGAGCCAGGACAAGACAGGGGAGCGGCTCATGACTCAGCGGAGATGGGGTCACAGTTAATTAAAGCCTCAAATACACTTCATCTCTGGAACCAGCTTCTCTACTGCTACTAAATCAAGACTTCATTTCCTTTTTATCTACCTGTGTTCCTCAGAGAATCTGCCTTTATAAACGCACAGTGGCTTTTTAGTCTTTTAAGAGCTTCACAAGGACTCTTTGTCTCCTAGTTCTTTGAGTCCCGTAACAAATGAGGTTGGTTTTCAGCTTCCCCCTTGCCACCTCTTATTTTGGGGAGAGTAAAAGCTTCTTGAAGGCAAGGAGAGGGACTGAAATTGCCTCAAATTGGCTGGGTGCCGGTGGCTCACGCCTGTAACCCTAGTTACTCAGGAGGCTGAGACTGAGGATCACGGTTCAAAGCCAGCCCAGGAAAGTCTGTGAGACGCATCTCTAATAAACCACCAGAAAACTGGAATTGGAGCTGTGGCACTGGCCTTGAGCTGAAGAGCTGAGGGATAGCGCCCAGGCCGAGTTCAAGCCCTATCACCACCACCACCACCACCACCAACAACAACAAAAAAAAAGAAAAGAAATTGCCTCAAATTTAGAAGAGTGCTCAGTACATGCTAGGCGTATATACGAAGTGCCTTTGGCATTGTGCAGCTCAAATAAAGAAAATTTAATATCAGTAGAAAGTTCATTCCATGTGTCTATTGAAGCTGCCTCCAATGCCTTGCTAGTGACAATCTCCTAGGAAATCTGTGGTAAACTGATACCCTCTTGTGGTGGTACTCCATGGATTTAGCCATGTGCTGGGCACAACTCTTGGCTTCTCTGGGCATCTTCCATTGACAAGAGAGCCAAGCCAGAGGGCTGGCAATTTAAATATTATTTAAACTTAAAAAAACCCCAACAAGAATGAAATTGATTTATGAAACCCTATAAACCTGTGAATATTTTACTGTCAATCTCCAGGGAAAATTTTTAGTAACAATTCTAGAGAAGCAGAGAATGATGCATTTAACATGGGAGATAAAAACCAATGGGAAGCCTGGCTAGCTTGATTTCTTTCCTAGTGTATTATAGACTGATGGATTGGGGGGTATACTATAGTGAGGATAGGTATTGATTTCATCAGTGTATTGAACAAAGATCATTAGATTATTATTATTATTATTAATATTATTGGTTAGTGCTCAGTGGTTAAGACAGAGAACTGAAGGGTGACAAAGTTAGAAGAATATTTTTTTCCCATAAAAATTAGTTGATTTTAGTATGTCAAACTTAACCTTAAAATAGATTTCAACCCCCCAAGTCATCAGCCAGCTTGGGATCATCCATCTTTGGCTTTTTCTTAGACCTTTCTTGATCACTTGAAATCTCTGTAGAACATGGATAGCTTTTTTTATTATTAAAGGGTCTCTATTTTTTTAAAGGGCAATTCTAGTTTGCTTCTGTTGTTTTGGTTTGGTTATTTATAAGACCCAGTGTGACTCTCAAAATGTTTTGACTTAGTAGATAAATCATGTGTTCAGCCATGTTTGATAATGCACTTTGGGGCACAGAAAAGTGGAATTTCAAGACCTGAGATAGAATTGAAACCACCTAAGTTTCAGTTGCAGCACAGCCATGTACGTTGTATGCATAAGTTAAATACCTGCAACAGTTTAGTCTGCAGAGCCTAAAATATTTACAACCAAGTCCTTTCTAGTCAAGTTCCCCATCCATAAAGAGTATGGAGATAAGGGAACTAACATACTGGGTGTTTTTTTAAAAAATTTTATTTTATTGTAAAGATGCTGAACAGAAAGGTTACAGTTCCATAAGTAAGGTAATGCATACATTTCTTGTCCAGAATTGTTATTCCTTCCTTTGTTGTTCTCCCACTATCCCTTCCCTCCCTCACCTCCCTTACTCCTCCCCCCAAATGTTGTAAAGTTCAGCAATACTGGGTGTTTACAGTGTTGCCATTTAGGGCCAATAACTGAACTCTGCTTACTTCTTTCCATCTTGGAGATGAGAATGAGATCTACCTCACAAGATTATTGGTGAGGATTAAATGAAATAATCGTGTGTAGTACTTGTACCATCTCTGGGTCATTGGAAGTGATGCTTGTATGTTGCAAGTGATGCTTGTTATATTACAACATATTAGAACAACTCCTTTGACAAGTGATATAAAGGTTGGAGGCCTCATATTGGAACGATCTGTCCTTTTATACCCACTACAAGTCAAATTTCAGTACAAGAAGTTCCCTTCTCTAAGGCTACCCATTGCAATGCAAGTGGGTAATCATTAAGGATTTATTCGATCAAAATAGCCTTCTACCAAGTCAACCATTTTCTCCAACTTCTCCCAGACAGCCTCTACATTTGTCAGCCTGCTCTTTGGTGGACTGAATCTTCCAGAAGAGAAACTTGTCTTTTCAGATTCCCTCGACATTTTAAGGGAGTTGAGGTAGGGTTGCTGCTAAAGGTCTGTCCCTAAAATGGATTTACATCCCCTGCACACATTGCTTACTGAAACTATAGCCCTAGCAGAAGAAGTTCCTTTGAACATCCTCCTCTTTGGCATTTGTTTTTCACGAGGGAATTTGAACAACACACAATTCAGTTAAACTGGACATGCAGCGTCTTTGGTTTAAGAGGCATCAGAAAGGAAAAAAAACAACCAATTTCAGCCTTTTCTTTTCCCTTTTTCTATACAGCACTGTTTATTAGACCAGATGATATACTTGACTCCAAAACATTCATATAGAAAAAAATTGAAGAATTGTGATTAAAATTGATTTTTATTCCCTTTGGGAAGTTGGAATCAAAAATGGTTACCTGCTCATTTATGAAACAGATTTATTCTGTTGACATGGAAGCTTGTTTGAAATGTAATTGAATTTCTGTTACCTAATGGAAAGTGACAGTTAACAGTATTTATTTTCCATTTGTGTCTCAGCAGATAACATAACACAATTTTGATTTGTAGTTAGCTTCGGAATCTGAGATTGTTCTATCTCTGTAATTGAAAAGATGAGAGTGTGGTGGCCCCGATACAACCCAACACAATCCTTTTTTTGTTTCTATACAACCAGTAAAGTTAGCTTGAATATAGTAAATAGCCTCTCTTCCATGCCAGGGAGGGTTCTCTTCACAGCTTTGTGGAGTATCCTGCCTTTCTTATTAAGCGATGACATATCTTTCTCTGCTGATAATCTCTTCATTTAGATTCACATTTTTTCCTCCCACCACTAATTTCTGTAAATAACCTCAATTCTGCTTGCTACCCCTCCTTTTTGTTCAAGAATAACTTCTATCTGGAAATAAAGTGAATAGCTGACATCCCTAGGTGCTGACGGAAGGATGTCTTAGCAGGTGACGGAAATTCCACGTGAGGCCAGGATTTTCGTGGTCTAAGAATAGGAGTTTCCTTGTACTTGAGGTTAGTTACCTCTGAGTCTTGACCCAGAAGTCCATTACTTGTCTGTGCAAGAATAATGCCGTCTAAAGGAGACAGACAATGGGAGCGAATGTTCATTAAGGTGGTTTTGTTTTTCATTTAGCGAAGCTGAAGTCTGTCTGAAGTCAGATGTGGAACCCATCTCCCCCAGGCAGTAATTCATTTGTCTTCTGTTAACTTTGTTCTTTGAATTCTTTGCTTTCCCCAAAACCACTTTGGATGGGTAATTCCTGACTGTCATTTGAGAAGCACCGTGTGTATGTGTGACAAATGGCAGTGATGGAGGTTTCACGGCCATTGGGCTTGATTATGGAATGCCCTGCCTGGCCCTTGGCTCACTAAGCGGCCATGAGAACTTTGCTTCTTCATCCACCTGCTATAAATGAGGGCCCGGAAGGCCTTCAACAGTAGTTGGAAGAAAAGTCCTCAGTGAAGCTACAGCATTTTGATTCAATAAAACTAGTCTCTGCCTCAAGGCCACCTCCAATCAAACACCCTGTCAACGTGCCCGGGTTGAAGACAAGTGGCCACAGTGGCCTGGGGGGCAGGGGCCGAGAGGAGATAGGCCAGATGCTGTCCATTCATAACCACAGCCATGAGGGCAGAGTGGCCATTTCTGCTTCTACCAATTCTGACGTGGTTCATCAGTCTCCGTGGGTAATGCAGCCCTCCTTTAGAAACACAGTGTTCTAGCAAGGACGATATGCAGGACTCTTTTTTTTTCTTTTTAACATTTCTAGTAGGTGGTGTTTTGTAAATAGTTATGCAGCCACAACATCAAGCCTTTTACATGACATCAGACATCATACCCATCAATTATTATTCTATCATCAAACCATTTTCTCGTTCATGCTGAAAAATGAATCAAGAGGGAAGATAGATTTTTGGAGGTGGCTGGCATCCAGAATGGCAGGCGGCTGGGAGAAGGCAGTGTCTGTGTCACACAAACAACTTGGGGGTGGAGGGGGATTCAGAGTAAAGAAGTGGCTGCTCACAATGCAGAAGTGCACTGACCTCCAGTCCTTGTCTTCTGTGGCCTTCGCAGCTAACTAAAGTCTCTCTTAACTGGTCCTGCTATTTCACTAAATGCACCCTAGGCTATTTAATAATTTGATGACTCAGTTTCTCTGTCAATAAAAAAAAAATCTTTTCAGCAATTTTACCTACCCTATCGGACGATTTGCAATTTGTTACCCATTTTAGGGATACAAGACTCTCAGTTTCTACTGGTGTGATTATTTACTTAACAGCTAGCATTCAACTCTCATCAACATGAGCCTCATTAACCTTAAACTTGGGTGGTTTTGCCAGATAAAAATCCTCCCAATTCGACATAACGACTTGTACATCTCATTGTTGGGGCCCGAAAGATCTTTGTAAGATGAATATGGAAAACAAATTTGCATAGGAAGGTAAAAATCCGGATTGTATTCATGTATTCATTGTTCACTGGCTCTTCCATGATTATTTTGACTTTTACGATGACATTCTTTATGCATACTGAATTAAGTACTAAACATAAAATTGGCTTAAGTACATAGAAATTTTAAAAATCTTTATGAATGAAGACCCAAAGTAAGCTCTATAAAGGCAATACTGGTATGGTAACTTTGACCCACATCTTCTCTGTCCTTCTGTTCTCTTGTCTGTATTATATGAACTTTCATCTTTGAGTTAAAAAGAATCTCCAGAATCTCCAGTCATTAGTATTTTTGGTGTGCTGGTACTGGGGCTTGAACTCAGGGCCTGAACACTGTTTCTTTCTTTCCCTTTTCTTTCTTTCTTTTTTGATGCTCTGTCACTTCACTGGACTGGCTTTAAACTATGATCCTCAGATCTCAGCCTCCTGAGTATTTATAATTACTGGAATGAGCCATTGGTGCCCAGCTCATTATATTTTTATTTTTCAGACAAAAACAAGAAAAGATAAGGCAACAAGAAGAAGGGTCTGCAGGTTTCTGTCATTCTTTTAGTATGCCTTAGTTATCCCAATGGTCTCTTCTTGCATTTTATTGAAGAGTTGTTTCCCCCACCTAGTTGCAAAGGTAACCTGAAATGTACAATGAACATTGGTGCTGCAGATGGAATTGAAGCTTTATTATTAAGGAAAAGGATTTAATGAATACTAGATGATCAGCTTACCTAGTAGATAGTAGGTAGACATTCTCTTACTTATAAACAGATGGGTCTGTTTAATTACAATTTATTGTGGATCAGCTTAATATTAGATGCCAAAAATAGATATTTTATTGAACCCCAAACTGATATTATCCATTTATAGTTATGCATGGGGGTGTCTATACTTACTGGTTTTTATACAGACATAAATTTTATTGTCTGCTTATATAAAATGTTTTCATCATGAAGACACATATATATGCCAATATGCCTACATCAATCATGTAAGTTTTTAACATATAGAGTATGTTACAGTTTGGAAGCAAAAATTCCATGGCTTGAAGGAAGAATAAAAGAGAAACGGAGTTGTGAGGTAGCTTTGCCTTATTTTAAATAATGAGGTCGTATATGGTGATGTGTGGCAAAGCAAACAACCGTATAAAGACACAAGGAAGACAGAGGAGTGTGAACAGTTCCTATAAGGGAAGCCAGTGGGAAATGAAGGCAGGAAAGTCAGGCCATGAGGTTTGTTTCGCATCGCTCCCACCTAATCAAGCCTGACCTTTAGAAGGCTCTGAAGTGTAGGACCCTCATCAGATTGGAAGTGATGAATTAAGCAAAAGCTTCAATTGCAGCTATGAAAATGTACAATTTGCACATCACAAAACAGAAACCCACATGATTTTCTGATGCAGACTGTAATTTCAACACACATATGATACTGTATTTCTGCAAATGGTGCTTTGTAGCTTGCATCTTGTCTTGAGTGACACTATTTGTATCTTAGACAAGATGGACCTTTCTTAGAAGCTCCATATAGCCTACTTTGTTTCTCTTTGGATGCTGTCTAACCCCAGGGTCTTATATGATAGGGATGGGATGAATCAGCCATTAGTTTATGATGTATGCCATGTGCCGTAGTGGTTGGTGATCATTTAAATAAGTTGTGTTTTGACTTAACTTGGAGAAGGAGGACCAAGCTGTAGCTTACAATTGTTAGACTCTACATAGCAAGCCTTCTCTTGAACCCCAGAAAAGCTGAGTTTGCTCAGTAGCTACCCATTTCAATTCCCAGAAGAGGCTTTGCTCAACAAATCACTGTTCCCAAACGTTCTGGAATCTTCCAAAGCCCAACTATTCACTCCTCTGTCTTATGTCACCATTGCTTAGGCAATAATGTTCATGTACATTGTGATGCCAGCATATTTTATATGACACTGGAAAGTGTGACTTTAGTGAGTAATTTTTATTAGCAAAAGTCCCATTCATCAACTAGGGTCTGTGGTAGGCTGTTGGCGATCTGTGCTGACAAATGAGGAAATCAGTGCCTGAATTTAAAATCAGGTCCTTGGAGGAATTGTGTAATAAAGAGCATAAAATTTTCACT
>NW_027206512.1:57752349-57862349 GCF_024711535.1 Dipodomys merriami
TTGGATTCTTGACTACATTCTTCCCCTCTTCCCCTCTTCATTTGTCTACTCCTTTCCCCTTGAGAATCTGCTTCTTGGTGTTTATTTAGTTGAACATTGACTTTGACTTCCCAAGGAATCACACTATCCGAGTTCTATATTTCAGTTAATAAGTTTGCATACACCCAATGATTATCACCCAATGTACTTAATTTTAAGTTGATAAGCTAAATGTAACTTCCACAGATAAGGGAAACATCCATCCTTTGTATCTCTGGGCCTGACTTACTGTACTTAACATAAATTTTTTCAGGTCTTTTCTTTACAAATGGTACAATATCATTCTTTCTAATGGATGAGTAAAATTGCATTGTGTATATAGACCACATTTTCTTGATCCATTCATTCATTGAGGGGCATCTGGGCTGATTCCCTATGTTGGCTTTGGTAATAGTGCTGCAGTGAACATGGTTGTGTTGGTGGCTTTACTGTGTTCTGGTTTGTAATCTTTTGGATAACTGTCCAGGAGTGGAATTACTTTCCAGAGGGGTTGTTTTATTTATTTTTTAAACTATTTAAAAGTTATCTTTAAGTAGCTGTACAAAGGCATTTCAGTTCAACAGATCAGTTTGTAAGTACAATGCATGTTGGCCACTGCATCATTCTCTCCCATCTCTCCAACCCCACCTATCTCTCAAGTTGCCTAAGTTCCATTTTCACATATAAACATTGGATAGTATTATGACTGAATTCTCCAGTTTTCCTCTCTTTGCCTTGTGCAAATGGAAATTAGTACAGCTACTATGGCAAATGGTATGGGAGTTCTTTAAAAATAATTAGAAATAAAATTAACATATAATTCAGAAAAATCCCACTCCCATGTGCATATTCAAAAGAAGTAAAATTAAGATGTTAGAGACATTTGAGATGGACATAGTGGTGAAAGCCTGTCAACATAGCACTTGAGAGGCAGGAGCATCACAAGTGGGAAGACAATAAGACCCTGTCTGTAAAAAATGATAGTGAGCAGGAGAGAGGGGGGAGGTTATTAATGGATGAATGGATTGAGAAAATGTGATGTATATACAAAAAGCAATCCTAGTCCACCTATTATGCCTTAAAGAAGGAAGACAGGCTTTTGTTACAACATGTCTATAACTTGTATCTTGGTTCCTGAAGGTTTGAAGGCGAGTTGTAGTTAGTTGCAGTCATTTCCCAATATTTTCAGATCAATGATTCTGGGACCTGGGTGGATACCAAAATAATAGGTTGCTCAAGTTCCTTATATAAAAAGGTATAGTATTTACATACAGCTTATGCACATCCTCTTGTATACTTTAAATCATGTTGATTGCTTAAAATGCTGAAAACAGCATGATGCTGTTTAAATAGTTATTATACCATGTTGTTTAGGGAATAATGACAAATAGTCTTTACATGTTCAGTTCAGATGTAAATTTTTTTTTTTTTTTATCAGTCGTGGGGCCTGAACTCTGGGGCTGAGCACCATCCCTGAGCTGTTCAGTTCAAGCCAAGCACTCAACCACTTGAGCCACAGTGCCACTTCCAACTTTTACTGCTTATGTGGTGCTGAGGAATTGAACCCAGGACCTCATGCATGCAAGGCAAGCACTCCACCACTGAGCTACCTTCCTGGCCCAGATGTAACATTTTTTGTTTTAGGTATTTTTTGTCTGTATTTGGTTGACTGTATGAACAAGGAACATCAGTTGCTTCAGGCTAATTGTTTCCCTTAAGGCTGAAGTCCTACCACCTGAACCACGCCTCCACTGCAGTTTACTCTGCCTCCTGAGAGCTGGGGTAACAGGCAAGCAACACTTATCTTTAAGCTTTCTACAGTATGAGTTATTATAATTGATTTTGGAAAGTTCCTGGCCATAATGTTTTTGAGTATTTCTCTTTTATTTTCCTTCTTGTATAAAATCACATGTATTTTACACTTTCTAAATGGTCAAAAATTCTTGGATAGTTTGGTGCTATTATCCCTTCTTCTCCACTCCCATCCTTTCTTACATGAAACAAGAAGCTACAAGGGGCTGAGGTGAGTACTTTTTATTCCTTCTAAATTTTTATATTAGGCATACATTAACTGTTGGGTTTTTTATTGCTTATTCTAACTTGGTTTGCAGAACACAGATTGGGTTAAAATAATAGTCTCTCTGTGTGTTTTGATATTTGGCCTGAGTATGCTTGAAAATATTCTATTCACTGAAGCTTCTACTGCAGCAAACATTGCTAGTAACCAACATGCCTTTAGTATGAGCCTGACCCTATTCAAATTACTTTACTTGAGATATATATATATATATATATATATATATATATATATATATATATATATATATATGAATTCTATGCCTCCATCAGAAAGAATGATATTGCCCCATTTACTAGGAAGTGGAAAGACTTGGAAACAATTATATTAAGTGAAGTAAGCCAGGTTCAAAGAAACATAGGTCCTATGGTTTCCCTTATTTGCAATAACTAGTATATGTCTAGGATAAGCAGAAAAGGTCAAAAGCTATGTACATATGACCAGATAAGATGATGTTAAGTGAATTGAACCCCAAGATAGGGACACAAGTGTTTTTTTTCTTTCTCGCTATTGTTCCTAATGTATTTATAATGTATCATGTAATTTTTTTTGTTTCTTTGTATGTTCTTCCCCCATGGTATAACCCCAGTTTTCACTGTATTAGATGTCAGTGTCCTGCATCTTGTATATACACTTCTCTAACTTGGGGAGGGGAAGGGAAAAAACAAAATGCTTAAATAGGGATACAGGTTGATCCATTGCAACAATGAGATGTACAAGACACTATGTTGAAAAATGAACTTTACAATTTAGGGGGGGAAGTGTAGTTGTGGAGGTGGGAGGGAAGGGATGGTAGGGGAAAAACAAAGGAGGAGGTAACAATTCTTTAGGAAATGTACTCATTACCTTGCTCATGTAACTATAACCCCTCTGTACAGTAGTTTTACAATAAAAACGTATTAAAATTATCTTACCTGGAATACATTACTGAAGCAACAGCATAATTCCTGCATCTCCAACTGACATTTCAGCCATCACTCACTGGCGATTCTCACTGAGATCTTCTTTCATTCTGGGCGTTGTATTTATGTACCTTCATGGAGCTAGATGGGGATGTGTTAGTTTTTTATCACTGTGGCAAGATGAGGAAAACAAAGGAGGGAAGATTTAGTTTGGCTCACGATGGCAAAGGTTCCAGTCCACAAACAGCTGGCTCCGTTGTCTTGGGGCTGTGGTGAGGCTGAATATCATGGTGGAGAATAGATGGCAGAACAAAGCTGTTCACCGCTTGTGGTTAGAGAGACAGAGTAGAGACAAGGACGAGACCCTTCCTTCAAAGTCATCCCCAGAGACTTGCCTCACTGTGTACAATCAGGTCTCACCTTTCATTATTACCACCACTTCTATAGTCCACTCAATTACCAATCCACCAATGGATGATTAGAGATGCCTAGAAGAGAAGTAAAGCACACCTTTGGGCATGTCATGACTGATCTAATGAATGAATGAACCTCTTGATGGATGTATAATAGGACATAATTATTGGGAAGAAGGGAAAAATAGGAGGTGGGTCTTGGTTAGAGGGAATAGGTTACTATGGGTGAGTCCTGGTGAACTGTGTTTTTCTCTAGTTCCTTCCAGTGTTTCCTTTTCTCTGTTTCTTGGCCATCTGTGAAATGATGTATTCCACAGTGCCTTACTTGCCACAATGGACTGAAAAAATGAGCCAAAAGAAGTTTTTTTCCTTTGTCTTTTAATATATATTTTTTATTGCCTTTAAGCAGTTATACAAAGGGCTTGTAATTCAGCATGTCCTTGCTTCTTCAGGTCATTGATTGTACAAGAACTGAGGTGATGATCACATAAAGGAGCTATGGGTTCTAGGCTTTCCCCCCTTATATTTTTTGGTTCTTTCTTCAGTGAAGAAATTCTGTAGTTATTTGCTTATTTTTACCTAAAGAAAAAGGCCCATCTCTTAATATAACATTTTTTGACTTTGTTGTATTGACTATACATGACTTGGATAAATTAGACATGGAAAAACATTTCAATTATAAAAAGATAAACACACACACACAATTCATATCACTAGCAAGCATGTAGTCTAGAAGTTCCTGGGCTGCTAGTTAAGTGTAACTCATTACATGGAATAATGGCTGACCTTCACCGTTGCTTCATTATTATGTTGCTTTCAAATCTTTTTTGCCCATAAACATAGTATGGACAATACAACTTCAAGTTGTATCTAAATCTGTTCTTGCAATCAGCAGGCAGACCTGGCCAATGTCTTCTGCCCATCTCCTCACCTGGAGAATCTCGGGAGATGTTGTCTTTGCCTCTGTGCCCATCAATCCTCCTGTTTTCCCCGTAAAAGAGCTTTGAGGTCAGCTTGGATTCCTGCCTGTGCTCCCTCACAGCCTTATTGTTGGGATGGGGGATTTGGAGGAAAGCATACATTTCATATTCTAGGTGGAAAAAAAGATCAATGGATATGATTATTTTAACCACGTGGAGTTTTAATAGATACAAAACCTTTAAGGAAACCAAGTTATTTCTCCTTCTTCCTTTTCTGCAAATTCTTTCTCTTCCCAGGCTCCAGTTTTTCAAGATATAAGTTCCAGCTTAGAGACAGAAGCAGGAGTGTGGGATCTGGCTCACCTCATGTAGCATACATGCTTAAAGAAGGTAGAACAAACGTGCAGAAGAGATAGAGGAACAAATAAGTTCATCAAATGCCAGTAGCTTTTTAAATACAGCAGTAGTATGGTATCTAAATAAATATTTTAATGGTTCTAAGTCTAGTGGGAAAGCAAAGTATCATTTGCTCAATATCTATTTTTACCAAAAGGGCTAGACTGATATTTATGTTTTTCTCTTTCAACATCAGTGCATCTTGGGAAAATTTAATAATTCCACATTAATGTCTAGTCTGTGGGTATTTTAAATAATTCTGCAGATAAGTATAGAGCCTTTCTTAATGAACTTTGGTGACATGCCATTATTATGTTACTGCAGAGGAGATTAAAAACAGCACCTCATTTCTGTTCAGCCACAATTAGGGGTGAGGTTACAGCCTGGTTCATTAATCTTACAGATAAGAAATAAACTCGTTTTTTTCCTAAAGTGTTATGAGATTGACACCCCTGCTACTGTGGTGGTTTGTTTATTTGCATGCAAACTGTCTGGGCTTGTGGGCACTGTACTTGATTTGTCACCTCAGGATAAGATAATTTGGGATCCTTCACATTTCCAGATTATGTCATGCGTCAGGAGTTGAACCAGCTGACAAACATGATGTGCCCGTCTTGTGTTTCCGCAGGGTGGATTCTGTGAGGGGGCTGATGGCTTGAGAGACACACTGGTTTATGAACAGACACTTTTGATGTAAGAGGTTAATGCTTCTGTGCACAAGGCAGATCACATGGCACATGCTCTTCATCCTAGGAGCAGACGGAGCTGCTGAGAGGTTAGCTGGGGACTTGGTTCCTCTGAGATGCTGGGGTGGGAATCTACCTCACGTGAAGTGTCACGGGCATCCCATGTTTTTGGGTTTCTGCAGTTGGACTTTTTAGAGAAGGTGTGCACCCGCTCATTTTTAAATATAACACAAAAGTTTGGGAATGCCACAGGTGGACACAGCCTCTTCCATTGTTGATAATGCAGCATAATAACAGGTTAATGATCTCGTGTTAATCTATGACAACTTTGAGGTCAGATAATTGTGAGGACTAAGGAATAAGGAACATTCACTGAGTGACTGACATGGGTGGTTATTGTTCGAAAGGTTCTCATGTATTCACGTATATCATTCTGGCATCAAGAGGAGGTGGGTGCTGTTACTCAGAGACAGATGGTAGCTTGCCACAAGATGTAAGTTTCCCCGAGTTGTTACTTGAGAGAATCTAAAGGAATATCTGGCTAACTCAAATTAAGGGCAGCTGCAGGGTAGCAGGGAGGAGTTGCCACCCCTCTTGAGTTCTGGTGACAATCATGTCTCCCAGCCTGAGAAATCTTGGGGTTGTCCTGATTTCTTCATTTGTCTCATGAAGCTCTACAGTCTGCATTCCCTGTGATCACCAGCACCTCCTTTAATAACATGTGAGAGAGTTCCTTGTTCCTAGTTCTTAGCAGACAGCTCTGAAGGTTTCTATGCCATTGGCAGAAAATTCTTAATCTCTTTCAATATATTGCTCCATTCAGTGGGTTTCTATAGCTCTAGGTTCTTCTCATAGCTACCACACAAATTTGAGAAACTTGAGAGAGAGTAATTGCATTTCTCTTCCCTTCCCATAGGTTCCTTCTCTTGGGCTTCCTCTCTTCCTTCTTCCTCGACCTTTTCCCCAGGATTCTTTCTGCTAAAGAACCATGAGCCTTAAAGCTTCAGAGATTTTATTGCTTATTTGGAAAACCAATTTTTTTTTTTCCTGAGTAAAATGGCTTCTGGTTTGACTATAGTCTGAGAAAGATTTCCACATGCCTGGAAGTCATTGATTCTGTGATAAATGCTGTGCTATAAAGAAGCATCTCATTGTCCCTCTTGGTCTTTCTTCTTACCAATGGCATCTTCAGTCACTCAAATGTTTGGTCATTTAGATATTTCATGTCTATACTGACTGGATGGCTCCATAACAGAACTCAGCTACTTCAGTTTCTCAGTTTTAAGATTCACACTTGTCCTCATATTTTAGCAACCCCGAAATTGGAGTGTATCTTACAATCAATAGTAGAAAAAATTTAAACAAAGGGATTTAAAAAATTTCTTAGTAATCAGTGGTAATAGGGTTTAAAGATGGATATGTATTTGAAGAACCAAAGAGGAAAAAAGAATCTCTTTTCCAATCAGTATTTGTTAAACATCTGTTAGCTGCCAGGCTTTTGCCACATGGTGGGGATATGATAGGACAGAGCCCTGCTCAAGAAGATCTTCAACTTGATAAAAGCAATAGCAGGTTGGAGCAGGAGGAACTGAGATGCATAAATGTATGCAAAAGAATAGTTTAAAACAGTCTACCCATGTAAGTTATCTCCTGAGTTCTATAATATTAACACTGCCTTTAGAACTGTAGTGGGGACGTGTCAGTCTTCAATGCTGTCAGTCTTCTACCTCAATGCAACATTTTCCTGACAGGGATCTGTAGAAGCCAATGTGTCTTAGGAGCTTTCGCGCTTAGGCTTTCCCTCCGCCTAACGAGGGGTCCTTTATCTTAATTAGGTTTAAATATATCTTCTTTTGACCCTGATCAAACTTCTGGCATAGAGCTACAAATTGCTTAGACTTTTTTTTCTTTGCCATCTTTTGATTGACTTTTCTCAGTAAGTCTTTTCAGCAAGAAATTTCCTTTTAGAAAATGAAGAGGCAGAAGGAGGAGGAGAGAGAAACCAATGTTCATAGAAGTGAGCATCTTCCTGGTGCCTTCCGTCCCCAAAGCTCTTGCTGTGGTCCATGGGCCAGTAGTATTAGCACCATTTGGGTGCTTTCTGGAGGTGGAATTTACGTTTTCACTGGGATCTCAGGGTAATTTGCATGTGTGTTAAAGGCTGTAAATGACAGCCCTACACCATGATCCCATTTACTTTTAATAGCTAAACAATGAATTTGACTTTAGTATCCTTAATTTCTAGGTAACAACAAATACAGATGGTATGTTAGTTTTACTTTTTTTTGACTTTACGATAGTGTAAAAGTGATTTTCATTTAGCAGGAATCTTGCTTTGGAATTTTATCTTTTTCTGGTCTAGCCATCTGCGGTACAATACTATCGTCACCTCCCTCTTCATCCCTTTCTCCTTTCCCTCTCCTTCTCTTTCCCCCACCTCTCTCTGTGTCACTGTAGCTTCTAGTAAGGTATAGGATCATGAGAGCGAATAATTCATTCTAAACAGTATGACCCCTATGCCATATTGGTAAGCTGTGATATTCGGTAAATTAGGTATACCAAATGCATTTTTGATTTAGGATATTTTCAATTTGTGATAGATTTACTGATATATAGCCTCAGTGTAAGCCAGGAGAACATCAGAACAGTACTATAGAAGGTTAAGTCACTCATTTGACAGCATGGAATTGAAAAGCACAGGGATGAGCTTTCAAATTCATTTTTTTCTGGTTGTAAAATATTTTTTAATTATCCTTGTTCTAAAATGTCAATGAATGCCAAGTAAAATGTTATCTCTATTTTTGTTGTTTGCACAGCTATTAAACATAGAGCTTATTACATCACACAATAAAAATAAGCATCCTTAATAATGTGCTCAAAACATTATGCCATTGCATGTGCTCAGAAGTCTAGAAAGCTGAGGACTATGGGGAAGAATGACTTGATCCAAGAAGGTCTAGTTAACCACACAAAACCTAAGTAGAGCCATGCTTGTCTGCTCAGAGGTTCGATTCCATGTCCAGTTTTTCCAATAAGAGCAAGTGATAAGAAGTAGAAGAAGGAGGAAGGTGGAGGCCAGAACAGAGTCATGCCCATGCTTGGCCAAGTACTTGGATAAGTACAGAGAAATAAAGAACATTCTGGAGTGGCCCCATTTCATGTTGGTCTAGATGGAATTCCAATCTCTGTCCGAGTGAATGCATTTTATAATCATTACAGACGATGGTAGCAGGCAAAAGATGAAATCTTCAAGAAGACATTGAGTATGAAGGCAGGTCTAAATAAACATAGGTCTCCTTATGTAAGTGTTTATTTTTAATCTACTGATGTTCTTTTAAGTATGAGTCATTTTTGGCCATTCTTGTTGTATCTGTACAATATTTGTACTGTTAGTTACTGAGTACTTTTTCTTTAACTTAGAATCAATAAGTAGTAACATCTGTGAAATAATGTAATGGATATACTTGGTTACATATGGTTTTGAAATGTGTGACCACAATTGATATATTACTGCCTGAAGTTTGGCCCCTTAACTTTAGTCACCATTCATTTCTGGATGAGTATTCTACTCAGAAGAAATTTGCCTTAGTACCATGTTACCAGTTGTCTTAAAGTTTATATATGGAAATAAGTTTAAGCTGACAGAAAAATTATGAGAACAGTTAAGCTTAAAGGAATGTTCAGGTCATTATCGTGACTACAGCTCCCCCAATATCAAATGGACACATCATGGGAAGTAGATTTTCTTTTCCTATTTGATGAGTTTGTTTAAAAAAAGTAAAAACTTTAGTAGTGCAGAGGAGCTACACCATTGGAATTCTCTCCATCCTTTAGTCGATGTGTTTGTATACATGTGCACATAACCCTGAGTACGTTTTCATATATGCTTATATTTGAGCTCTAACTTCTGCGTATGAGAGATAGAAAATAACTCCACTGAACAACTAACAGGTTAACAAAATGAATACCAGAAAGTAGAAACATGTTTTGTTGGGAAGGGGATGAAGAAAGGCCAGGCAAAGGGAACAGACACGTGGAGAGAGGAAGGGTGAACAAATACAGTTATTGTATTCAATGTACGCATGTGAACATAGAACCAAATAATTGGAGGGGATGGATGGGATTGGGAAAGGGGAGGAGAGTGATGTGGGCAACATGGATCAAGGTGCATTGCATTCATAAATTTATCTCTTGAATAGAAAGCCCTTTGTGTAATTACTTTATGAAAAAGAGTCTTCACAAAGGCAATGAAATCACAGCTCTCCTATTGCTACTTATTGAAGAGAATTAAATGGAAACCTTACCTGGAATCATTTGGGAATTTAGTCAAGCTCAGGTGGAGACTATACTTTGAGTAGGCTGGAAAAGACAGTATGGACTCTTCCTGCTGCTGGAAAGGGCTGACTATGCCTGATACATCAAGCACAAGAACTTCCAAAGCCTCTTGCTGAGCAAACCTCTAGTTTCCTTATAGAGCTGGACTGGTAAGCTTCATTAAATTCTTTGGCTGATGGATGGTTTGATACATCCTCACCAAGTGGCCAGGGTATACCATTTAAGAGAGCCTTAATTTCTAGAATAGCAAGTTCATGGGTTCTTCTCTATAGATAACTGTCATTTAGCAAGCCTGGCATCTATAATTCATGGACCATAATGAGTCCTGTGACCCCCATGAACTGAATTCAAATGGTAAACCTGCAAGAGAAATACAGCATTCGTTACCACTTGTCCACCCACAGGATGAAGACATGAAGCTCAGAAAGGTTAAATAACAACCTCACCTTTTCAATGATAGAGCCAGGATTTGAACCCTGGTCTCCAAAGCTACAATGTCTGTCCTATCCTGTTCTTTCCCAAGAGTGACGGGGCCCGTGGTTAATGCTGGGACACACACTGTGAACTTATCTGCTGTGGCTTCATGACTCCATCTCCCTTTGAGTCTGTAAGCGAGACTTGATGACAAGGGAATGGTTTACCTTCGGCTCCCTGCAGGGAGGTCAGCTCCAGTTCCTCCCTGTTAGGTTTCCATAAACTCATGAATTTTCTTTTGTCAGCACAAATACCAAACGATTAATATTCCACGCTTAATGTTTCTCTTTTCCCCTGGGCTGGAAGCTCCATGAGGATGGGGAGTAATGTCTCTATTGCTCACACACATCATGTCTCTATTGCTCACACGCATTTGACAGTAGGTGCTCAAGCAATACTGCACATGCGAAAACCATTACCCAGTTTGTCCTTTGGCCGTGGGAGCTGTCCTTTATATGCACTGTGCATTTTCTTGCTTTCCTCCTACCTTTGACTCATCATGTAGCAGTGGCAGAGTCAGGATTCAAAGGCAAGTCTTTCTCTCCTGGCCTGATATTCTTTCCTCTGCCCTTCACTACATTGTGTCTTGGGCCAGGGAGAGGTCGGTCTTCTGGCTGTGGTTCCTATCAAACCATCAATGGTTTTCTTTCTGTTTCATATTTTTCTATCCCTAGAACTAATTTCTAACCAGTGGCAGCACCATGGCAAGAAAACACCACCCTTGAGCGTCCTGCTTACTCAGCTGAAAGCAGTAACTGTTCCAATAAGCAATTCGATGTTCAGCACCTAAGATTGACTTCCTCCTTCCAGAAAGATTGCAAGCTCAACAGAAAGCAGGCGAGCATGAAAAAGTTCCCTGGTCTGTTCCTTTGACTGTGGGAAGGAAAACCCAGCACAGACTGAGCAAAGACAGGAGTATTTTCAACAAATAGGACTACCTGGATGGTTCTAACTGAATTTCCTCAGATGAGGTCAAGGGATTTCAGAATGGTTTGCTTATCAAGGGCCATGAAGACATACTGCCTGAGATAAGATGTGGGTTTGTTGTTACTGCATTGTCTTTCCTAAGTCCTGTGCTTGTCAAGGTCAAATGTTTCCTCTCCAAGGTCATGGTCTGTGATGCATGCCAATTTCCCTGGTGTAAATATTTTCATCATGGCTGATTGCAAGCTAACACCGTGATATCACTGAAGAGGAGAGAGACACACAAGGCAGGCCTTCATAAATTAGTAGAAGCCGATGAAGTCTGGCTGGATTCTATTAATACAGTGGCTCAGGCAGGGCCTGGGGTTTCTTGTGGGAGACCACACAGTGAGTGGTGAGAGACGGAAGAGCCAAGCCAATTTGAATGTGGTAGCAAGGCTAGGCATATCAGCTAGGGAGGACATAGGAAAACATCCTAGGTGAGAGTCTGAATCCTAGAGGTTTATCACTAGAGGCTGGCATGGTTGACCTCCTGGGTGAACTGGATTTGAGTCCGAAACTCCACACTTCCATTGCTTTAGCGACAAGGTAGAGGTTTACAGGCATATCCCAGAGACAACCTGAGTGGTTGCACAACACACAATTCACTTTGTCTACCACAACAAAGTAAACCTGGCCACAAAGTGAATGATACCTTATTATTTATTTTTGATTCTTTGGGCATATGAAAATTATTCTACTATACTGTAATCTATTAAATTATTCTACTATATTATAGCCTATGAAATGTGTGGTAGCATTATGTCTTAAAAACAATGTACCTACCTTCATTAAAAATGTGTTATTGCTAAAAATTGCTAGCAATTCTCTGAGCTGCTGGAAAGATGGTGCCCAAGGATTTTCTCATGGCCAGGTTGCCACAAACCTTCAATTTGTACCAAACACACAATGCCTCTGAAATACAATAAAGCAAAGCACAATAAAATGAAGCTTACCTGTTTAGTAATAGTTCCTATCTTAAAAGGCTTTGAAATGATGGGTTATTATAATACATGTAAAGTGCTTAGCATGGTGTTTTGTGCAGGACAAGTGCTTACGTAGAGTAGCTATTAGAGTAAGCTAGAATGCAGAAGTGTGCCTGGAGCCTCCGGGAAAATGGTCTGGGAGCTACCAAGTATTGGCAGGTTAGATCTGGGGGCTGGTCCGATGGCCCAAAGTGTTAGGCCAGAAATGGGTTGGTCAGTGTAACCGTTTCCTATCATTTGTTGTTGTTTCTTTGGAGACAAGGGCTCCCTATGTAGCCCAGGCTGTCCTGGAACTCACTGTGTTTCCCATGTAACCCTGCCGCTTCGATCTCCCGAGTGCTGGGATTTTAGACACGAACCACCATGCTTGGTTTGATGAAAAAAAAAAAAAAACACAAGACATAGTTTGATGATTTGTGGATTTTTCTCTTTGCTCTCAGGAAACCTGTTAAAAAAAATCTCATTTTCTTTTTCATCGTGGCAAGCTATTCAAAAAAGATCTTTAAAAATGGATTTGAGTTGGCTCAGAACAACCCAAAAGTTATGTACCTGGTGGAGGAAGTAGAAACTATGGAGAGAAAGGAGACGAGGTGAGAATATTACTGTATCAGAATGGGGAATTTAATCCTGAGGTCCTTGTCCATGAAGGATATGTGTGTCCGTGTGTGTATGTGTGTGAGTGTGCATGAGTAAACCAGTGTATATGTGCATGCATGCATGCATTCATACACACACATATGCACACATACATACATATGTATGTGTGAAAACGTGCATGCAGTGCATGTGGGAATGTGTATATAAGCATATATGTGAGTTCATGCCTGTGTATGATTATCTGTATATGTATATCATATCTGTACGTGTATATGTGTGCTTGTATATGTGTATACACATGCGTGTGCATGCATGTGCATGTGTGTGTGTAGTTATAAGTCTCATGATTAATGCTGGTTCTTCACTCGAGAGCATCTTTCTGTGTGCCTTTGTCACAGTGTGCAATCTCTGTTCTGCACAGGTCTATCTGCTAGCTCTTTCCAGCCTCAGGGCCTTTGCATACATCCTTGCCTTAGCTTACTCCTCCCTCTCCAGAGATGATTACTACCTCATTACTCTTTGCTTCCTTCAGTCTCCCCTGGTGCAGTTTCAAAAGTAGATTTCCTCTCCACCGCCCTCTCTGCTTCTTTTTTGCTTCTTTAGCTGGCATTTGAACAAGTTATATTTGGCAAGATCAGATCAGGAAATAACTATTTTTCAATCAGCATTGCTTCAAACCTACTTGGGAAGGATCTGCCAAGGATGAGAGTATCTCACCAATTCTGTGATAATTTTGAGTATTAAACTCAACTTGTTTTTAGATATCTAATAGTTCAGTCCAATTTTACACCTAAACTTCAGTTTCTCATCCACTGTATGTGTTTTTCCTCCCTCTAGGGTCCATCTTGACTTCAGATACTATTGAAGAAGGTCTTCAGGACAAATCTACTTGTTCACTTTCTTCCCTTGCTTCCCCCTCAGATTCCAGCTCTCTGCCCCCCCTCCCCCCCACCTTCCCAGCTGTGAATGTCTGGCATTTTAAGTTGCATTGAAAAGGAGAGAAGGGTAAAAGATAGGTGAGCAAGGTAGCTGTGTGATTTGCAGTTCTCTCTTACCAGGGACCAATCAGACAAAGCCCAGCAAAGCACAGGGGCGGGCCCAAGATTGTCAAATCAGGTGGGCACCTTCAGGTGGTTGCCCTAGGCAAGCAACTCTACAACCTGGTCACATTGGGTTGTATAGCACAGGTCTAGCCTTCTACAGTCATTTATTAGGAAAACATTATTATTATTATTATTACAAGGAAGAAGGTCTCTTTGATCAAGGAGGGCAGGAGAGGCTGAAGAGAGCTGTGGCTTGGAGTAGTCAGTTCGTTTTGGAGGGGTGGAACTTGGAAAACACCATTTGGCTTGTAAGCTTGACGTCAGACCCGCCCACACTTCCCTGAGCCATCTGTCTATCTCGCCATCTCCCGCTTCTCCACGGCTCGCAGTGCATGCAAAAATCCATGGGAAGTGCCCACAACTCCCCCCGCACCAAACAGAGAGGCTAAAGGAGAAGACGGTGGCATTTTTGAATCTCGTTTACTCCATTCCCTTTTCTGGCATGGTCGTTTCATTCCCTGGGGCTACAGATCAGGGCTTGTATTCCCCCCCCCCCCCTCCACCGTCCCTTCTCTCTCTTCCATCCTCTGTCAGTGCTTCATGCTTCGACTGGATTTTAAGCTTCTGTTTATTGACTGGGGATGAGTAGATTTAGGCTTGTGTCAACGCATAAAGGAAAAAGGAGATTTGTGAATGTGTGGCAATCGTCACTAGATTCTAGGAAGTTTTCATCCATGAACCTTTCCTGTCCTGTCCTGGGGAGTGGCTAATGCTCATTATTTCTTAAACATTAGACATTTGAAGAGAATCAACTAAAACCACAGAACCCTAGAATTCTAGCCTTAGAGGCAAACTTGCACATTCTCACGGCGCACTTAAAAAAATATGCTTGCAGTTTTTTGACCCATGACAACTAGACAGGCTAGTGAGGGACAGCATGCGGTTTAGGGTACCACACTAAAGGCCTGATTTAATCTTGTATAGGTGAGCATGTGTAGATTGCCTGCATAGGTATGCTAGTTGAAGTAGGCAAGCTCCCAATCCTTCCTCCTCCCCAACCCTAAAAAGATGAGGTCATTAGAGCCTGGACCCTATTTCTGCAGCAGAAGAAGGTGGCAGCCCAGCAACAAGCAAGACAAGGAGTTAACAGGGTCCAGTCTAGAGGAGGAGATGGGTGAACACACCAGTTCTCTGTGACAGACCGGGGAAGACCTCTTTCTTTCTAGTGATATCTGATTTTTATTTTATTTTTTTAGCTTGAAGCTGTTTTCTGCTCTCAATTCTCTCTGCTGGCCCCAAACTACAGCAGAAACCGGTGATGCACATCTACAAACGACAGCAGGGCTGTCCGTGTGTCCTGTGTCACAGTGGAGGTGTGTCGGTTCTGGTGCGTAATCAGAGGGATGTCCTCTGTGGGGATGGGTGTGGAAGAGCAGGAGGCGAGCTCCAGAGCCCATGGGCCTCCCAGACGCTGCAATACTATAGGCCGGAAGGTGCCTTGACGCAGAGACAGGTAAGGAGGAAAAGGAGGTTCTGAGCTCCCAGGAGAAGAATAGATACACACGTGCTTTAGAGTTCTCTTCATCTTTGAAAAATCCCATATATTAGATGAAATTCAGATAATTGATCCCATGGGCCTGGAAGTGGTTGCTGTGGAAGATGTACACCACAGATTACCCTGTGCCACACAGACCACACAGACCTGCTCATAGGATGTTCACCAACAGATCAAGCCATGCCACGGATGTACTCCCTAGATAACATAACTCTGTGCCATGGGATGTGATCCACAGATTGCCCTGGTAGATCCCTATCTCCTTATTTATTTATTTACTTTGGTTGGTCATGGGGATTGAACTCTTGGCCTGGAAGCTGTCCCTCAGTTATTCAGATTGAGGCTAGCACTCTACCACTTTAGCCACAGTGCCATTTCTGGATTTCTGGATCTAAGAGTCTCATGGACATTTCTGCCCAGGCTGGGTTTGAACCACGATCCTCAGATCTCAGCCTCCTGAGTAGCTAGGCGTTGTGATCAGGATACCTTCAGTCTTGGAACCAGGCAGGTGTGAACATCCAGGTGGCTGGTGCCCCAGCTCACAAGTGTTTGTTTCCCAAGGATGCACCTTGCCAGATGTACCTGGCCCCAGCTAACACAGGTCACGTGTCTGATAGATTCCCTCCACTTCCTCACCCTGCAGCCCCACTGGGAAAGGGAGCAGGGGATCAGCTCTGACTGACTTGCCACGTGTATCCTGCTTCCCTTTGCTAGTGTTCAGTCTTTAAAGAATCACACGTCTGTTTCCTGAAAGACTTCTCCTTTGTGAAGCCTGGGAGTGAGGATGGTGATGGATTGTCCAATCCCACAGTCTCATTTTACAGAAGTGCCTGAGCTTCAACTTGGCCAAGGTCATGCAGCCAATAAAGGGATTGAATTGAGTTTGTAACAAACAGCTACAGTTTCTTACCACACACACACATTTTTTTTTTTTTTTACAAATGGATATGTGCTTTGTCACTTAGCTGTATTTTTACACAAACAAGTGTGTGCATTCCTCTAGAGAGGGACTACAGGCCAAGGATGCACATGAGCACGCTCCTGCCAGTGCACAGAGTCCTATGACAAAGAAGCTCTTCAAAAGCTTCCAGTCACACTCTGTGATTATTTGTGACCTGCTCCCTATTTATACTCTGTACCAGAGACCTCGGTGGAGAACATCTGGTTCTCTGCCTCTGAAGTCAACAGAAATGACTTAAAATTCTACTTCCAAGTGACTGTCTCTCTCCCATTCTGCAGTGATGAGCTGGGTCAGTGCAGATGAATGTCTCTGTTGTGATCTATATCTGGGTGACGATGCTGGGCAGGTGAACAAGGCTGAAGGCTTTGGGGTCCCAGTCCCATGAGAGGGGGGAGCTAGAAGTGGGGGCTCTCCCCTCACTCCTGAGCGCCTGTAGGGCTGCACTTGGGAACACTGGCTCTTGGTGAGAAACTTTTTCCCCTTGAAGGTGACATTTCATGAACACATTCTTTTGGCTGCCAAAGCCGAGGGAGTGCTGGCTCCTCGTGAGTGGAGGCCAGGGCTGTGGTTTGACCTGTGAAACACAAAATGGCTTCCTCACTGCAAGGAATTTGGGGTCCAAAATATCGATAGTGATATATTTGAAAAAAATCTTAGTAAGGAACCAAGACATTCTTATGAGGAATAAAGAAGTACTGGCAATAAGCCAGTCATCCCAAAGACTGCAGTCCAGCTCCAAATCATCTCTATTTCTGAAACGTCTGTGATTGGGCTTACCTTCCTGATAGAAGCAAATAGAAATCTTCTTATGAGCAGAATAGCAGGACTGGGACCTCGCTAACAGTGCCAAGTAAGTCTCTCTCTCTCTCTCTCTCTCTCTCTCTCTCTGTATGTTGAGTAGGGAGCTGTGTAAAAGGTATCAAAAAATCAAAAGATTCCAAATTCTTTACCTAGCCTGTTGGTTAAATGTTAATTTGTTAATTTTTTTAGACCATAGTTAATAATAATGGACAGAATGATGATATTATTCTATCATCTATCTATCTATCTATCTATCTATCTATCTATCTATCTATCTATCTATCTATCTATCATCTATTTAACATCTATCATCTATTTAACATCTATCTATCATCTATCATCATCATCATCATCATCATCATCATCTATTAATTGAAAGAAGAAGCCCAGATAAATAGAAAATTATATCAAGACAATGAAATTAACCCAAATTATGTCAGCAGTACATAAAATGAAACCAATCATTTCCAGGCATGAGCCACCAGCATATGGCTTTAAGTAATTTTTTTTTAAGTTGTAGGAAGAAGATTGATTTTTTTCCCTCTGTTATTTTCCCTAGAGTATGGATTACTATTTTTTTTTATTAAAAAAATAAACTTTGTCTTTCAAGATGAGTGGCATGAGGGGAAGAAAGTCCCTTTTGATGGTTTAAAAAAGTGACACTTGCTGTTCTACATGAATAACAGAAAACACGTGCTCTCTTGCTATGTCCTACACCTTTATCCAACTCTGCACAGGAACAAGAAACCCAAACACCCTCACAACTTTCCCAGTCTTGAAGGGACTTGTGCTAGTGTGTGGAGGGCAGAAGGAAGCAATTTCCTTCCATTTTCTGCCCGAGTGCGCCTTTCCCGCTTTGAAGTTTGTTTCACCAGTAAGGTGTTTCATTATTTTTCCCACATAAAAAAACCTGTGTATTATGAGACCCTGTTGAAGGTCTCCTTGCTCGTATGTGTCACGGCATCTCTGTGGAGCGAAGGAGACTTGGGAGAACGATGAGAATGGTAAGGGAAAGGAAGGCCTTTTACAGAGTATGGGGGAAAAAAAGGAAAAAAGAAAGTTGTTTTGCCCTGCGGGGGCTACAGAACACATTTCCCCCCCTAATCAGTGGGTCACTTCACCTCTGTGTTGTTTGGGAGAATCATCATCTAATTCCAAGCCTAAGGCTGGGTCATCAGACCCACTATCTTCTGCCGACCCTTCTCCTAGCTGTGTTACCATTTTCATGATCAAATTTCTTTGCTCCCTTGGATCAGTTAAGACAGAAGTTATGAGACCTCTCCATCATTCGCCTCTCTCTAAGGTCCTTCCTCTTTTGCTACTTTCCCATTTTGGGTCTTTTTTTCCCCTCCCTCTTTCTCTCTCTTCATCTCAGTGACTCTCCTCTTCTCTCTATAACGTTTGCATCTCTGGGGATTTCTATGTGTGCCTCTGGGCCTTTCTATTTAGTTTTCAAAACCCATGCTGGGATTCTATTTTAGTCCACCCATCTATCCTGCTGACCACAGTGCAAGGGAGGGGGTTTAATCAGCCCCAGCCGCTGGAGGGCTGTGGCTTACTTCTGCCTGGTGTTGTTCCAGTTGTGGAGTTGATTTTGTCATTTCCCAGCATGCTCCAGGAGCGCTTCCTATTCGGAGCTTGGATGGTGCTTTCTCTGTGTCTGCCAATAAGCTTGGCTTTGAAAACCTAGTTTAGAATAGATGGGACACTTTAAAAAAAAGAAAAGAGTTTGTGCTATCTTGGCATTTCCTGTTCCAATAGCAGATTTCTTATGCTTTGATGATTCCAGAATGAGACCTAAATGGTGAAGTGGCTGGGGAGGACTCCTCCTTGCTACTCTCTGCGTGTTCTTCTAGCAGTTCTGACTCTCTTGAAGTGGGCCATTCCATATCCATGCCGCATGCTCTCCCCAGGGTGCTTCTGGAGGCAGAGACCCTGTCACCCAGGCCCTAGTGACAAGTGCAAGTCAGTAAAACTCCA
Organism: Dipodomys merriami; assembly: GCF_024711535.1. Taxonomy (NCBI): domain Eukaryota; kingdom Metazoa; phylum Chordata; class Mammalia; order Rodentia; family Heteromyidae; genus Dipodomys; species Dipodomys merriami. Next base: position 57,771,457 of record NW_027206512.1, read on the forward strand.
ATCATGAGACCAGTGGTGAAACACAAGCTTTGAACAAAATGGAATTAGCAGAGTTATTTGAGCAGAGAATGATTCATGAATCAGGCCACGCTTGAAACGCAAAGAGGTTCAGAGAATGCTGCTGTGCCACGCAGGCAGTATTTATAGGAAGGAAAAGGCTGAAGAAAGCAGAAACAAGGAATGAAAGGAGAAGGCTGGTTACTCCAACGTTCCTTTCCATGGAAGGGTTAAAGCAGAGTGGACTTCCTTATCATCCTGCCTAGAGCTGTGTGGGGATTTGGTTATTATGGATCTCTCCTGATTTGATGGAAGGTCAGATAAATCATTTAATTTCAGCTTGGTGATGTGAAGCATTGATGTGAGCGACTCCATTTTGGTTTGCTTTTTCGGGGAGCACTACCGTGTGGTAGTGCAGTCCAAATTGGTGGTAAATTTTACTGAATTCAAGGGAGCTTTGTCCCTTTACCACTCTGGTGATGTTCCAAGATTCATCTCTACAGCTGGCTTGTCTCTTGAGGGTCTGTTGACTAGAACATCCTTGGGGTGACCACATGTCCTATTATTTGAGTCCTGTCTCATGCTCTGTGGTACCCAGGAACAAACCTGAATGAGGCCCTGGGTTGCTGGAGGGAGAAAAGGAAGGAATGGGGAGGATCCATGTACAACTGCCCCACAACCCCACTTCTCCTCTGCTCCATTCTGCCTTGTTGTCTCTCATCAAATGGTATCTTCTCACAAGCTGAGGACCCCGCCTCCTCCTCCATCACCCCAGCCCCCCCTCCCCGCCCGGCTCCTCTGGCCTCCATGTGGTGCTTACATCTTCCTGGCAGAGCTGCCCACTCTCCATATTTAGGTCCTCTCAGCATTCGGGCCACCATTACAACATCCATTTACATGGATGTCTAATGCAACCCAGTGCTACTCAAATTCTTCAAAATGCCGATGTCTGAACGCTCATTTGGATTTGGCTTTGGGTCTGGCATGAGGCGCGAGAATGTATGTGCATTTCAAACAAGCCATCAGATGTCACCCATCTTCAGATATCCTTGGATGTGGCTGCTTGGGAACTGTTTTGGGTAAATCAGTGTGCTAAACTGCCCTCAATACTTCAAAAACTTGCCTAGGATCAGTCAGTACCCATGCTTCAACCCCAGTCATGACTTGCCACTGTCCTTAAGAGAGAGTTAAAAGTGATTAGCATGGAAAACAGCTTACCTCTGCACTTGTATCTTCATGGAAAACAGCTTACCTCTGCACTTGTCTCTTGAAGGTCATGTTGCTGCCGCCTAGAGCTGCAATCATACCCCAGGGCTAAGATAGGTCCAATCTTATCTATTACATGGCCAGGTGGAGTTCAGAACTCTCACATTTTTTTTAATCAATCAAGGGACTTGAACTCAGGGCCTGGGCACTGTCCCTGAGCTTTTTTGGCTCAAGGTTAGCACTCTGCCACTTTGAGCCACAGTTTTCTGATGGTTAATGGGAGATAAGAGTCTCACGAGCTTTCCTGCTTCAGCTGGCTTTGAACTGTGAGCCTCTGATCTCAGCATCCTGACGATTATAGGTGTGAGCCACCTGTGCCTGGCAAAACTCTTACATTTAGCTTGATGCTGTTCATCCTTACCTTGCCTCGTGTCTAGGCTGGATTAGTTCCTCACACTTTTCCTAGCCCTTTACTCTTTGGATCCGGCTTCTTTACATGTCTACAATGGGCCATCTAAGATAGATTAAATGTCAGCTCTATGCTGGGCCCCTTCCTCCAGGGGGCTCTTATTAATGACATTATTGATCCAATGAGTAATCTTAACTAGATAGAACCAGCTTCTGGGAAGCCCATGTCCCAGCCTTTTCTAGGTGGAAACTCCTTTCTAATTGCCCCCAGTGAGTCTTGTCACTGTCCTCTGAGACCTTGTCTTCCCGAGCTAGTAGAAAATGGGATGGTAGAACTGGGAGACAGGATGCCTGGTGGGTTTGATTCAGAAATTGCAATCACAGTGTTGTTTTCTGATTTGTTCTTATCTTAAAATCCAGGTACCCTTTGAACTAGAAATAAAGTTCCCAAAGAATTGTGGATGTCCTCATGGATTTGATTTCTTTCCCCTCTGCCCCCCACCCCACCCCCAGTTCTATCAAGGCCATTGTACAAGCATTCGGGTCTCCTCTGAGGTTCCTGTTCTTCGTTTCATGGACTAAGAGCTTAGACAGGAACTCTGGAGACATGTCCTTAAAAGTCCTGACTCCTCTCAGTATGGGAATTTGAGCTGCTTTGAATTAACCTTCACCTTGTCCTTTCTGCAGCCTCGAGCTAGTCCTGTGCCCTGAGCTTAAAAAAATAATACAAGATGTGTAACAGCTGGATAAGAAGGAAAAGACTGGGATCTTACGGGAAATAGGGGGGACTCAGCAGAAATTCGTTGAGCCTTTTGTCATTCTGGGTGCTTAGTTCGTCAGTGGATAACAGATTCTGCCTCCCAGCCTGCCTTTCACTAAAATGGCTAGGTAAAAGTAAGCAAATAAAGCAGTTAAATAGATAATGAGGTCCCATTGACTTTCTGACCCTCATAACTGGTTGTTTTCTCAGTGATATTTAATGGAATATTTTAGGTTTTATTTAGTTTCTTGGGCTTTGGGTTTTTTTTTTTCTTCTGTGACCATATTTTTTTTTCTCTTAAAATTGGCTTTTAGGTTGGAGCTATGTCTCAAAATGAACTCTTATTTGAAAGTCATCATAGGACTAAGGGAAGAGGACCAAATGGCAGAGACACTGAAGAGGCTGTATGCCAGCGCAGGAATCTAGCTGCAGGTTAGATTTCTTGTGCTTCGTTAGAGTTGTCTGGGGACAGACACGAAGCTTTGTGAGCATAACTGATGTACAATAAGCCGCACATATTTAAGACAGACAATTTGTTGAGTTGGGAGCTGGGATTAGACTCGATGACCTGCGGGACACACAAAGATAGGACCCCACATGTCAGAGGGCATCACTGTACTGGGGAGCTGCGTTCAGCCGACCCTCCATCGACAAATCTGGCCCAGGGAGAAGCATCTGTGAATCCTCTGGGAGGACGGTGAGGGGACCGGGCTCTGGAGCTCTCTGTCTGCACGGGGGTTCTGTAGTAGTCTCTGCTACACTACTTGTGACAATGCAAAACTGTGTTGCCGTCTGAGGCACATGTGCTTGTCTCCGCCATCAGACTCTGAGGACCAGTTCTTGTCTCATTTGTTTCTTAGCAGCCAGCACAGTACCTGGTACATAACAAGTACTCAGTAAATGAATGAGAAGTAATGCAAAGTGCTCATGTAATGTACCATGGGGCAGAGGAGAGTGGTGATATTCTTGGCATGGGAGGGAGATTTACTATTACATGGAGCACCTGTAGGAAAGAGTTCAGGGAACAAAAAAAAGATGTTTTGGTGGAGGGAAAACTTGAGGTGAAATTGGAATGGCATTTCTCTATCCACTGAGATCCAGAGACAAATAAATGGGAGGTTTCCATAAACAGTAGAACCAGGCTCAGCATCACAGCCATTATCTGCAAAGAACGCCCTCCAAGACCCACAACGAATGCCCAAAACCACAGAAGGTAATTCTATAAATAGCCTTATAAATATTACATATAAAATAATTGCCTATGTATATGTGCATACATATGATTTAACTTATGAATTAGGCACACTAAGAGGTGAACAACAATTCCCCATAATAAAACAAAATAATTATAATAGTACAAGTGTTTTGAGTGTGGTCTCTTTCTCAAAACAAAATAAGTACCAAGAAATGGATACTTGTAAGAGGGGAGGGTGGGACTAAGGGGAGATGGGTAGAAGAATGAAGTTGGGCGGTGGGGGCATGCAGATAAGACTTCATTAAGGCTCAGTAGCTAGGTTCATATGACCATATACAATGATGTTTATCAAAATGAATTCCAAGAAATGGAAACAAGAGTTTTTTTTTTCTATTTTGCTTTTTGTTTTGTTTTCTCTTTTGTCATTGATTTCTGTACCTTTTGTCTTGCATGTAAATTTATCTGTGTTGGGGAGGGTAAGCAGGAACACAGAAATGGTGGGACTAAAGGTGAACAAATGCAGCAGTGATTGAAAATGGCCTATACAACTTGTGGGGGAGGGAGTTTGGGAGGGAAAAAACTGGGAGAAAACAAGGGAAGAGGTGACACTGTTCAAAAAGAAATGTCCTCGTTACCTGACATTTATAAATCACAGAGTAACAGTAACAAAAAAATTCATTGTATTTAACACAGAGCTAAGAAATATAAGGGAAGTGTGGGTGGGGGGTGGTGGTGAAGATGTGGAAGTTGTGACATGGATCAAGATGCACTGTACACATAAACTGCTTTGGTAAGTTGCAAAAAAATTCAATATGTAACCTAAAATTAAGCTACTTGAGGGAAGGGTTGGGCTGGGAGAGATGGGAGAGAATGTGGAATGGGTGACATTGGTCAAGATGCACTACATTCATAAACTGCTTTGGTAAATAGCAACTCCTCTCTGCAAATACTTAAAGATAACAAAAATGTTCAAAAAGAAAAAGAAATAAAAGAAGAATGTATCATTTTCAGGGAAATGGATGGACCTAGAACAAATCATATTAAGCCCAGCTCAAATGGTGTGTTTTTTCTGTCATATGTGGAAGCTAGATCTAGAATACACCAGAACATGATAAATTGTACAGGTCTCTAGGAATTTATACACAGTGAGACCAAGGAGGATATTGCTAGGAGAGGATCACAAAGGCACAATACCTATGGGCATCTGATCATGTAAAATAATGTTTATTGAAATGAGCTCGACACAATGGAAGCAAGAGGTTTTGTTTCATTTTCCTTTTGTCTTATTTGTTCGTTTATCTGCCTTTGGGTGGGTAAGGGTGGAGGAGCAGAAATGGGGGAACAAAGGGTGAATAAGTACAGCAGTGGCATTCACTAGACACTATGCTGAAAATGAGCTATACAACTTGTGAGTAGGGATAGGAGAGGAAAACTGGGAGAGAGGAAGGAAGAGGTGATTGTGTCCAAAAAGAAATGTACTCTTTGCCTGACTATGTAACTGTAACCCCTCTGTACATCACCCTTACCATAACAATACACAATGAAAATTTGAAAATGTAGTATTGTACTTTCACCATTTTAGAAAGAAGCACGTTATGACTTCTCTGAATTACCAGTACTACTACTCTTGTGCTTTGGGGCCATTATTAAAGGTTACTTGAACACCAGCCCTGTGGTACCTGCTATCAGTTGATCTGCTATCCAGGATGGCTTCTGCTATCAGTCCACAGGTAGCAAATCTACTGTGTGTTCGCTGGGCAAAGGGCTGATCTGATATTACCTGGGCAGGTGGGTGTTTATCATCCCACATATCCGTTGTGGGATGGTACAAGAGGCTCATCGAACTCAGAATGTGGTACAATTAAAAACTTAAGAATTGTTCATTCAAAAATAACTTCTATTTCTATTTTCTTTGGAGTAAGGTTAACTTCAGGTGACAGAAACTGGAAAGCCAAACTATAGTGAAAGGGGAGAATACTATATTTTCATAGTCTCTTCAAAACTCATTGAATTCTAATGTTGTATGTGATATATAATGTACATTGCTTTCCCTGCCCAATAAGTCCCACGGAGCACTGTTAGAATTGCTATATTCGGTTAAGAGACAACACAGCTTCTGGAAGCTCTTTGTTGTTTTACAAATCTAATCATTGAGAAACAGTTCTGTACCTGATGACATGAAAAGAAAACCCCACTCTATTAATTTGGATAGAGGTTAATTCACTCTAATAGTGAAATAGCATGACTTACTGAAGGTAGTTTACTGTAACGTGCCCCCAGTGAGTTTGCCAGCTCAGCTTCTTACCATCATCTATGGATGCCATGTTCCTTATCCTCTGCCATTTCTTAGGGATTTGATGATCCTCTGTGATGCAGCTTCTATACAGAGAAATAGTGGTGTAGTTCTATATGTCATTCTCATTCCTATGTCGTTTATCTAATGTTAACCATACACTTACTACGCATACACATGGAGTCTGGGAAATGTAGTCACAACCTGGCTCAATTCTCTCCCTAAGGGAGAAGGAAAAAAATGGATTCCAGTGCATAATTGTAGTATTTGCCAAAGGAGGACTGCATTTAAACAACCAGCCATTTCATAAGCTGATCCAGGGAATTCTGTCAAACACCCAATCAGTTCTTTATTTGAAGCTTCATCAGTAAGTGTTTCAAGCCATCCAGAATCTGCAGAGTGGTAGGAGTTCAGATGTTGTCCAGCCCAGGGCTAGGTGGAGAAGTTTAGTCTTAGACTTCCATGACTCACATCTTCTCCATGTTTCTTTCTTCTCTCATAAAAGCATTGCCTATTCTGTTGCTCTTTCTTCAAATGTCTGCCTTCTCCCAGTGTTACTTTAAATCTATATTGTCAGCCCTTCTCTGCTCCTTCTGATCCCACCCCCGAGAAACAGTGTAAAATAGAGTGCTGGGCTTTACCTACCAAGGGAAATGGGAAAAGTTGGCTAGACCAAAGGGCATGTAATCTTGTATACTTCAAGAACTGATTCCTGCTATGCATTAAGCTCAAAGAGTGTGTGGGCCTTTCTTCTCTGTGGTTTACAGAGTACAGTCCTCTCTTACAAACCTAGTCTCTGGAGGTAACAGAAAAGATCATGGAAGACAAAGAGAAAAGCCCATCCCAAGGGATGAAAAGAACTGATTAATGAGTGAGGGAATGAATGGATGAAATTTTGGCTTATCTCGGATTCCTCATTATGCAGGGATTTGACAGGATGTGAGCTACTTCTAGTTCTTGCCCTTATGTTGCTCACACTTTGCTGCTTGAAACCGCTCCAGAATCAGCCATTCAGATTCGACAGAATTGCATAGAGGTGGGAGTAGAAGAGCTTTGAGACCTGATATTGGGTGAGTTACATTAGCATACAGGGTATGGAGAGACATATTTTAGAACAGGTTCAGACAAAAATGGAAAGACTATGAAAAATGAACTAGATGAGGAATGGGTGAATAAATAGGGAGAGGGGATGGTTAGTGGAAAAGAACCTTCTAGAAATAGAGAAAAGCATCCCAAGAGCAATGAGACAGGAATATAGTCCTTTAAGGGAACCAAAAGAAGTTCATGGTGGCCAGAGACCAGGAAAGGATGGGAGAGCAGGGCGGGACCTGTGATACGTCTTTTCCCTAAGAAGTTGGAATTTGATTTTGAGGGCAAGGGGAAATGATTGAAGAATTTTAAGTAGACAAGTGATATGAATAGATTTGCACTTTTAAAGAAATCCATATGGAGTCAGACTGAACTGGTGGAGGGAAGGAGAAGGGGTACAAGAGGAGGGCGGTGGGTAACGAATGCGGAGAGAACAGAGGTTCTTGATGCATTGAGGGCTTAGAGGGGGAAAAGAGGCACTTATCTAAAGAATCTAGTTTAAGGAGGGAGGTGATGTGATGTTTATATCTGGACACATAAGACCCTACACCCCAGGTTTCACCGTCCTCAAGAAACAAAAGGTGACACCATGTCTTCCTGTGACAATCAGATGAAGGCATTAAACTATTGGTCTAAATATCACATGAGGAAGTGGCACTGTAGCTCAAGTGGTAGAGTGCTAGCCTTGAGCTGAAGAGCTGAGGGACAGAGCTCAGGCCCAGAGTTCAAGCCCCACAACCGACAATAAATAAATAAATAAATAAATAAATAAATAAATAAATATCACATGATTGGAGGTGGCCCATGGTCCTTGATAGCAGTTCTGGGGGAAAGAAGCCATGGTGTGTGTGTTCCCTGGTGTCTGCTATGCATGCCTCTCTCCTGACTCTGAAGGTGAACTCCTGCTGTGTATGGCACTCCTGCACTTTGGAGATCTTTCTCTTTGAGTTACAAGTACAGTGTCCTCTTAGACTCTGGAAGTAATAGAGAAAAGGTAGGATGGGAAGAAGAGAGAAATGCTCCTACCATCTTTGCTTAGGTCTAGTGCTCTACCACTTTGAGCCACAGCACAACTTCTGTTTTCCTGGTGGTTAATTGGAGATAGGAGATAGGAGAGTCTCATGGAGTTTGCTGCCTCAGTTGGCTTTGAATTGCAAACCTCAGATTTCAGTCTCCTGAGTAGCTGGGATTACAAATGTGAGCCACCCGTGCCGGGCCCTGAATTGTTTTTGAAGCCTCCTGGTGAGATCCACACATTTACCACACAAGTGGAGCAAACCAGAAAACTGAAAGATAGGCTTTGGAGCTTTGGAGCTTTGAAAAAAGCTGCAGCTAATTCAGTGGCACAGATAACAGCAGCCAGAATTATTTTCATGATTTCCCTTCCTATCCGTGCATGGTTGGAATACAGAAAAGCAGCCAAAGCAGCTCTAGGAGCTTTAAGTGAAGTCTATAGGGTCCTTCAGAGTTAGGATCATGTCATCTTCCTTTTCTATTTGGATCCCTTTTACATCTTGCCTTATTGCTCTGGCTAGGAATTCTCATGCTATATTGAATAGGAGCAGAGGAAATGGACTAATTTCCTAGTCATTTGCATATCGGTCTGATTTAATTGGAATCTTCATTTTTCTTCTCTCCACCTTGGCTGGGGAGTTCTTTTATTTTTTTGTTTTGCCAGTCCTGGGGCTTGAACTCATGCCCTGGGCACTGTCCCTGAGCCTCTCTCCACTTAAGGCTTGAGCCACAGCACCACTTCTGGCTTTTTCTGTACTGAGGAATCGAACCTAGGGCTTCATGGATGCTAGGCAAGCACTCTACCACATTCCCAGCCCTGGGGATTTATTTCTAACTAGAGTTTTAACATATTTTGATCTGCCCTAGTAAGGTTGGTCGCTGGGATGGTACATCTCTTTCTTTGTTTATGGTGTTTAGGATGTGGGAGTACTTGGCATTTTCTGTGAGGTTCTAAATTGACCCAGGTGTCAGGCATAGACCCAGGTGATGCCTATGTTAGCTACTGCTTTGTCTGTTTCTTAAAATGGTGTTGACAGGTAACCAGAACAAAGGTGAGTTTGATGGGATGAAGTCTGGCTGCTTTTTCCCCAGCATTGCTGGTTGCTTCTCAAGGTGTGGGTGGCTGGTGTGTGTATATTGGGCTCCCGGCAGAGTTGAAGCTAGAGGCAACAGATTCTAGTGGGGGAGGTGAGGGATGTAGGCAGCTTGTCTTGGCTGAGTAGAGACTTTGTAGTGAGAGAGGTGTGGTTTCAATCAGGGCTCTAGAACATATGCCCTTCGTGTATCTGAGAAGATCCTACCGGTGGTGTAGGTGGTGGGAGGGAAGAATGGGGGTGCTGTGGGGGTAACTGCTGCCTCAAGGTACCAAAGCTATGTTTCAACACCACGCTCTCTGAATGCCGAGAAGGTGTTTGAACTGACTTGATGAATAGGGGTCTGAAGCATAGTCCTTCAGAATCTGAAGTGCAAGCTCTCCCCTTTTATTCTGTGTTATTTTAGTATGTCTGTCACCAATTCTTTTGCTAGGGATGCTGCAAAAGACATTTATCTTCTCCCCCCATTCATTTTGAAGTTTAAGGTCCCAGGTTTGATTGTGCTTGAAGGTAGGGTTTTTAGGAGATGGATTAGATTCGACTCACCTGAATGGGATTAGTATTACTGCAAAGCAGAGTCCAGAGAGATCTTTCGTTCCTTCCTTCACATAACCACAGAGAGAAGACAGCTCAAGCCACGACCCCACATGCCAGGGCCTTGAAGTCTGGACTTCCCCAGGCTCCAGAACTGTAAGTTGGTTAAGCCATCCAATCTATAGTCCTTGTTGTAGTAGCTGGAGAGACCATCTTTTCTGATCTAAATTTCGGGCCTTCAAAATAGGCTCAATTGTTACCTTCTCCAAAACCCTCATTTTTTCTCTTTTCAAGCACTTGGAATTTTTTTTATTTTTAGAGACTGTATTCATGAATTAGTTCCCCTGCTAAACTATTATAAGTAACCTCAATGTTGTGTCCCCTGTATATTCCTGAGAAAATGTGGTTCATTGCCATGTGTTTATAGATAGGGTGATCCACTGAAAGGATCCAGAGCCAAAGAAATGCAACAAGACAACAGCCTACAAAACAGAAAATCTGGAAAAGTAGTTTCAAGATTCTGCCTCATACCGGACTTGCCCATTAGAACTTCTGAGATTTTTCTGTTTTGTGCTGTTTATCAAGGGAGATCAGTTCTCTGCGTGGGTAATTTTGTTTTAGTATTTATGTTTTTGTTACTGCCAAGGAAAAGTAGATTTCCATCATTTCCTTATAATGAGGGCCTGTCCTGTCCTATTATTGAATTGTTTTCCTTCATAGTTAAGAAGCTCTCTTAACTTTGAATGATCTGAAATAAACAAGGCAGGAAAGAGAAACAAGTCCTGGCTGTAAAACATTGATCATAATTTTCCACTGTAGATTTGTGATTTTATTTTATTTCACATTCCTTTTCCTTTTTCTTGGCTGTGGTACTTGGCTTTGAACTTAATACTTCAGGATTGCTAGGTAGGCAGCTACTATGTCCCTTCAGCCTTTAGCCCTATTTTGCTTTGGTTATTTTTCAGAGAGAGTGCTGGGCATAAACTGAGATCCTTCTATCGATGCCTCTCATATAATTGGGATTCCAGGCATGAATGACTATGCCTGACTTGTCGGCTGGGGCAGTTTTGCTTATTTTTTGAGCAATCTGACCTCAAATACTATATTCCTTCTAATCTCCAGCTCCTAAATATCTGGGATTAGAGTTGTAAGCCACTTTGATTTATGTTTTTCTACATGGAGTCATTTACATATCTGCAGATTCCATGTGCTTGTGTTCAACTCCCCAGAAATGGAAAATATTTGGGAAACAACAAAAACAACAACAACAACAATATCTGGGCTTAATGTGTACAGATTTTTCTTGCCATAACTCTTTAACCAATACAGTATAACAACAACTTAAATTGCATTAGGTATTGTCAGTAATCTAGACATAAGGAAGAACATGGAAGCATGTACACAGGCTATGTACAAATACTAGGCCATTGTGTAGAACAGCTTTGGCACCCACATATTTTGGTATCTGCAAAGGCTCCTGGTACCAGTTCTCTGAACACCAAGGGATGACTGTGTCTAGACACCTTTACTTCATCCTGGCCATGCCAGTCCCTTTTAAGGCTACTCATTAGGTGCTAATTTCACATGCTCTGATTGTATCTTAATTTGTTGTCACGTGAACACAATGATGATAATCCCTAGTGAAAGCAGAAGCTAGAATTAGAAACAAAAAGAAAGCCAATTCAGAATGAAGATACCTCTAGATAAGGCAGATATAGATCAGGAGAGTAAAATCCAAAACACAGGCTATCTTATGTATTGTGAATATTGAGAATAAGATATTCCAGACATCCTATCTGGGGATCAGTCATCAGTTCATGAGGTTTGCTTTGTAAATAAAAGCATTTCTGGTTTTGCAGGCATTCTCCAGCTTATGTGCACACAGATTCCTAAAAATGTGCATGTGCTAATAATCTCAAGTGTGTGAAAGGTCTATCAGGTAGCTATGTGATGAGGGGCGCCAGTGCAGGGAGCTTAAAACACTTTCAAATCCCTATACTTGCATTGTCACTTTTAGTTACAGCACTCAACCATGTAGCATTAATTCATAACAGTTTATCCCTGTCTATCTTCTGGTTCTTTTCCTCCATAGTTAATCACATGTCTGGTTGATCCAGACTAGCGGACACGAAGCTTGGCTGTGTTGGCTGGTCTAGAAGATGCCCATCTTATTTTCCATGATGATGACGTTTATACCCAGCTTCTTACACCTTTTCTCCAAAACTTCTGTTTATTTCTTTTCCTCTACTCATCTTAAAAATAAAAAAACAAAAACATACACAAAAACTGGTTTTTTAAAAAAGTAAGACATTGGAACTTTCTCCCAATACAGTCTTTGCAGGTTCCAGTGAAGAAACCAACCTACTGGGTTACTTTAACCTGGATTAAACCTGATTTAAGTAGTTTCACAATATATATTCATATTTAGGCATTGAAGCAGGATTTTGCAGACCAAGGTCATGACAATGTCAGAAAGGAAGTTGAAGGATATTACTATTAAATAGTTAAAATATTTGTTGGCTCATAGAAGAAAGCCTTTGTTGGGAGCATCTGTGGTGGTGTTCAGTGTTGTCCTGTGATACATGAAAATACATGCTGGAAATTTTGGAAGTGAGGGACTGTCAGCATTTTCCTGGTGTCAGTCGAGTCAAATTTAGGAACTAAAAAGGTAAAAAGAATTTATTTGGGGGTCCTGGATATTGTAATTCAGCATTCCAAAATGGCAGGGAAGTGGGGGCTCATACGAGAACACAGGGTTGCTTTATTACCAAGTAGTAGAGAAAGAACAGAGGCCATGTGACTGGTAGCAGGTTACAAAAATGAATATATATTCATAGTAAAAATGTTCAGAAATAGTCTGGTTATCTCTTCATAGACTTCTTGAGTCTATACTTCATGGACATAATGTGATTATTGGGTCATTCTATGTGTTCTTGATACCTAAAGCTAAAGAAGGGGTGACCTAAATTCCCATTCCCTGATAGCAACTTGACACGTACATTATTAAGTCCTGCTGCCTTGATGGCTTCCTGACGCCATTTTGAAAAACTTTCAGAATGTTGCCTGCATTGTAACTTTCCTTTTCTATGTATTGTGGTCCCGAGCCACCTGCCTTTGCACATCCTCCAGACCACTCTGTTCCTCTCCCTGCTCTAACTCCGTGTCTCCCAGCTCCTATCCTCACACTTGTCCGTGCTTGGCTCAGATACTAAACTCCTTGGGCCTTTCCTCTCTGGCCACTGACATTGTTTCTTAGGCATGGAATGAAGACACTGGGTTTTTAGACTGATTTCTTGAAGCAATGTTTGTTTGTTGGGGTTTATGCAATGTATGACCAGGCACTCATTTTTATGCTGGTGTCTGATATTCCCTATCTTTACCCTGCGTATGTGGCAAATGCCTTCTTTGTTCATGTACTTTGGCTTTATTCAGTGGACATTTGCTAAGGGGTTGATGTGGGGAAGGGATTGTGTTCAATTATGTGGAGCCTTCTCTCTCTGTTCATTCAAAAGCCTGTGCTAAATAAAATAAAATTAAATTAAAAAAGAAGCCTGTGCTAATGGCTTCTGAGTGAGCTCTTCCTGACTTTATCATATAATATTAAGGTTGCTGGATCTGGGCTGGGGATAGCTGTATGGCACTATTATAAGCAACAGTTCAGCTGTTTACAGAATTGCCTCTTCTACTAGTGTATGTGTTTTCTTGATGACAGAGGTACTGAGTTTTGCATCTCCTTCAAATGAATACATGAAACATTAATTTTTCATATGATGTACTCAAATGTGGAGTCTTTCAGAAGTAATTAGATCTTGAAGGTGGGGCCCTTATCAATGGATAGTGCCTTTAGAAGAAAAGACATGAGCACTTGTTTCTATTCTCTATTCCCTTACATGGGAGGGGACAAGGAGAAAACAATCAGCCACTTGAAAATCAGGGGGGAAAAACCTTCACTATCCCCTGAGCAAGCATGGTATGTAGAGCCCCCAGAATTTTGAGAAGTAAACATCTATTGTATAAGCTACCTGGTCTAGGTTATTGTGTTGCAGTAAGACATCACTGTTTGCTGGCTTGCCTTCTTCTATGAAAGAAAGGGCCAGGGAGGAAGAAGGGGATGGTGAGTATTCAGGAGAGAAGAGATGACCTCATTCCTTCTCTTCTTAAAGATTCTTCCAGAGAGGGCCTCCCTTCTGACACTGGGACCAGCCACAGAAGTGACAATAGATCTACCTGCATTTAGTACCAAGCCTTAGTTCTTTACTCTTTCTCCCTGAAGGGAGAAAGGGAATGCCAGTGAACTGGTAAAGCTTAGAAAAGGCTGGCAAATCAGAGAATCACTGTTTGCCCAAAAGTTAGTTTTCTTGGATGTTAAAACAGTGCTATGGGCTCTACTGACATTGTTTTCCATGGGGTGAACATCAGCAGGAGTGGGGTGGGAGCTAAAGGAGATCCATCAAGATTTTCCATGGAAGGGAAATGCCGGGAGGACCTTGGAGAAGCCGTGTGTGTGTGTGTGTGTGTGTGTGTGTGTGTGTGTGTGTGTGTGTGTGTGTGTGTGTGTGTGTGTGTGTGTGTGTGTGTGTGTGTGTGTGTGTGTGTGTGTGTGTGTGTGGAGGGGGTTCCAAATAAATGAGGGCTATGAGTGGTTCAAAGCAGCAAACTCAGTGAGCTGGTCCAGCTACCAGTTCTTGGGTAAGGGTCTTCGCGATCCGTCATTTCCATTCTTAACTATTAAGGGACTAAGAGTCCCTCTGAGAGAGAAGGGAAAGAAAATAAAAAAATCAAACCAAACACTGTCCTCAAATTTTCTCATATCCTGTTTCCAGCTCATGAGATGGAGGAGTTTAACATTGTATTAGAGATAAAATTAAAATTTTAGCCAGGGGCTCACGCCAGTAAATCTTAGCTGTTTACAAGGCTGAGATCTGAGGACTGTTCAGAGGCCAGCCCAGGTAGGAAAATCTATGAGACTCTTATCTTCTATTAACTGCCAAAAAAGCCAGAAGTGGAGCTGTAGCACACCAATCTTGAGTGAAAAAGCTAAAGGACAGTGTCTAGGCCACGAGTTCAAGGCCCAATATGGGCACATAAAAATTAAAAATAAGAAGGACTTATAAGATCTGAAAATTACTGTGGGTAATGTATTCTGCCTATGTCATTAAGGGGTATAAAAGAATTCAATAGAATATGCTGGAAAGCAATAACTTGGGAAGAAAATGATGGTTTTGTGTCTGTGATCTCCCTGAGTTAAGATTCCCTAACACACTCAGATTCTGTCTTCAGTGAGCTCATAGGTGAGCAGGGGAGTTAAAGTAAGGTCAAAAATAACTTAACACATGTTAGAAAAGATGAGAATAAATGTAGCACACAAAGTGCTTTGGGAATTCAGAGAGGAGATGGACTTCAGATTGGGGGACAAAGGAAGGCTTTTCATGTTGCCTATATATTTTCTTTAATATCATCTCAACAATTATGATATGTGTTTGAAAAGAAAAAAATTCTCCGTGGCTAGCATCCCAGAATCATAAAAGATTTTGAACTATCTTTGTTTCATTTATTTTATATATTGATGGATTTTTATAAGATTGGACTCTGTACAATTGGCTGAGTACCAAGCTAAGACTTATAAGCTAGCTTTCTTTCCTCAGTTAAAAAATGGACATTTAAAGCAATAGCTTAAACTGTCTTTTCTCCCTCCCATTCCTCTGAAATGTAACCTTACTGAGGAAGGAAAAACCAGAAATAGTCTTGGTTTAATGGTAACACAAAATAATAATGAATTGATCCTTTGCTTTCTTTCTTTCTTTCTTTCTTTCTTTCTTTCTTTCTTTCTTTCTTTCTTTCTTTCTTTCTTTCTTTCTTTCTTTCTTTCTTTCTTTCTTTCCTCTTTCCTTTTTCCTCCCTTCCTCCCTTCCTTGCTTTCTCCCTCTCTCCCACTCTCCCTCCCTCCTCCCCTCCTTCCTTCCTTCCCCCTTCCTCCTATCTTCTTTCCCTCCTTCCCTCCCTCCTTCCCTCATTCCTTCCTTCCCCCTTCCTCCCTCCTTCTTTTCCTCCCTCCCTCCTTCCTTCCCTCTGTCCGTCTGTCCATCTGTCAGCTGTGGGGCTTGAACTCAGGGCCTGGACACTGTCCCTGAACCTCTTTGTGCTCAAGGTTGATGCTCTCCCACTTGAGCCACTGTGCTACTTCTAGTTTTTGAATGGTTAATTGGAGATAAGAGTCTCATGGGAATTTTCTGCTTTGAACCATGATACTCAGATCTGAGACTCCTGAGTAGTTAGGAATACAGATATGAGCCACCAGTTCCTGGCTTTGAGCCTTTTCTGATAGCTGTGTTTTAATGCAAATTTCTGGAAACAAAGTTTCACAGAAAAAATGTAGTTGGCGATGATATTTGAGTTTATTAGGACTAACGTAAATAGTAACAGTGAGGGTGTAATTGAGATAAGGGCATAGACTTTTTTTTTATATCAGTCATGGGGCTTGTCCTCTGGGCCTGAACACTGTCCCTCAGCTCTTCAGCTCAAGGCTAGCACTCTTCACTTGAGCCATTGTGCCACTTCTGGTTTTCTGAGTGGTTTATTGGAGATAAGAGTCTCATGGACTTTCCTGCTCAGGCTGGCTTTGAACCATGATCCTCAGATCTCAGCCTCCTGAGTAGTAGGATTACAGGTGTGAGCCACCAGTGCCCTGCTAAGGGGATGGACTCCTGACGTCTCTAGGACTTGGCTGTTAGATGTGAGAGTGAGTCGGGCAGAGGCAGATATGGGTAACACACCTGAGGTTCTTTGGGAAATGGTATAGATATGGTGCTTTCAAGGAATTAGGAATCACTGGAGAAGGAGACTTTGTGATAAAATGAATGCATTTTGCATTGCGTTGTTTATACTGAAATCATTGAGGTGTGTTTCTGAGCTCAGTGCCTGCCAATCTTCCAAGGTTATGGTCATTAACTGAGAGTTTGGTCCTGGTGGATTTTCTTGTTTGTCAAGTTTGATGTCAGTCTTACACAAAAGATGTAATTTTATAATAGGCATGCATGTGGATATGTTTCTGCCTACTTTCATTAAGAGAGTTCCCTGTGTGCCTACTGTGCACCAGGAACTATTCCAAAGCAAAGAAATACCCTGGTGAACACCAGCCAGTCATTACCACCATGGAACATCATGAACAAATGAATGAGCAAGAGAAATGGGAGACTAAACTCACATCTGTGCACAGAGTACATTGCCCAGTTTGGTCACTTCTGCTTGTCTTTTTTTTTTTTTTTCCAGACCCTGGGGCTTGAACTCTGGTTCTGGGCTTCTTTTGCTCAAGGTTAGCACTCTACCACTTTGAGTCACAGTGCTACTTCTGGTTTTCTGGTGGTTAAATGGATATGAGTCTCATAGATTTCCTTGCTTGGGCTGGCTTTGAACCATGACCCTCAGATCTCAGCCTCTGGAGTTGCTAGAATTACAGGCATGAGCCACCAGTGTATGGAGCTGCTTATCTTTTAGTAGCCATCCCTTCCTATCCCCTGATGTCCATCTTCCTGCTAGTTGACACTTCAGTTTCCTTTGGGTGCTCGCCCTCTGACCATCTTAGGGAAAGTGATCCTCCTCCAGATTCATCATTTTTTTTCTCTCTCACCGGGATTGGTTGAGGTATATCAAGTCCCAGACAATGAGATCAGAGAGTGACCAGATAAGGGAACAGCTAGTAAATCACCTCCTTGCTAAGGGAAAGAGCTGTACAGTGGAAGTGCCTCTCTTCTTCACTGATGTCCTCCTGTGAAGACCAGTCATCCTGTTATGGTGAAGGGAGCAGTGTCTCTGGTCTACTGATGATGACAGAATAGACAGTTGGCCAGGCCCTAGTGGATGAATTCCTAATGCTTCCAAATTAGTCAACCTCAGAACTACCTACCTCTGTACTGTCCATGTGATGAACGACTGGAACCTTGTTTTAATGATTTCTGATTGGTTCTTCTTTGTTACTTGTTGTTGAAAGCACCCTAACTTATATTTGTGGCCAGGGAAGAACTTACCAAGTGGGTCGGTACCTTTCAAGCTGATAGATGAATAGTAGGAAAAAAACCAGAGAGTTACCAGGGAAGAGAGCATGCCAAGAACTGAGGATTGTAAACCACGCAGGCTCTGAGGTGAGAGCAAATGTGACATGTATGAGGAAGAGGGGGCAATCCCAGGGGAGGGGTGTGCATAAGAGAGGGAAACCTGAATTAGAGCTGAGAGGTGGGGCACTGTGAACCAGGGTAAGGAATGTGAACTTTATCCTTAATTCTGAGGTGGACAGGCCTATTTCTTTTACTTCCCAGTCTCTTAAACCCAGCACATAATGGAACTGAGGTTTTTAAGTGTGAACAAAATAGTTCCAATATTAAAAGGATCACTTGTAAGTGAATAATTTTCTGCAATGCTCCACTGTAAAGAGATCAGACCTTCTCCTTGGCAACAGGCAAAGGAGTTTCTTATGATGCTTTTTATTCAATGCAACTTCAAAAACCAAAGTTTATAGGTAAAGAATGTCAGGAACATGTGCGAAATTGCAGAGATGATGACTCTTAATTAGCTGCATCAGATGACTCTTGGCATTCCTAATTTTCACCTTTTTGTAACAATTCAATTCATTCCAAGGTTTTAACAGAGTAGACAGGCATGAAATGAATTCTCCATGGTAGGTTACCAATGGCAGAGAAATTGCAAGCTTTGAAATGGCTGGAAGAAATCACGTGCACTCTGGCTCTTGCTTTTCCCTAAACTCTGTGAATTCTGTCAACATTAATTCTGTGAAATATGTAGGCTGCATTATTTGGTAGAAATAAGCAGTTTTATTTTTCTCTAAACCATGTCCAGGTTCCATCTTTCCTTAAACCCCCATCTCATAAAGAGGTTATTCTCCAATAGTCATGTCGAGTGGTGGGTGGTGAGCACCAGAAATCAGGACACCCAGGGGCTACTCTGGTCTGGGTGTGTGAAAGGATGATGCAGGTGGCTTTGGCAGACTCTTAAAGTTCTTTGTAAGTCAGTTGTGGATGACCCACCATTATTAAATGCAGGGAGCTTTCTCTCCTGTCATCTGCTAGGATCCCTTGCATGTCCCAGCCGTGTGTCACCATTTGTACCTTGCTGAAAAGAGCCACACTGTTTCCTCATTAAACCTTCTCATTAAACCTTCACCGAGATAGAACTTCTATGTGACCGGTCTCCTATGTGTGATGTGTACATCTTGATGAGTTTTGATGTAGCCGTACAACTAAGATACCATCGCCACCAGGAAGGGACTGCATATATTTATCACCTCATGATATTTCCTTGTGTTCCCTGTCATTTTTTTGCTGTGATTTGTTTGCTTGTGGGAAGAACACTGAGCCAAAACTCTATCTTCTTAATATCCTACAGTATGAAATATTATAATATTATCTTTACTTAAGTGTTGCTGTAGCTTGAGTATGAAACTCATGTTCAAGTTTAACCCCCATTGTAAGGTAGTAAAAGGATGGGATGTAACTGGCTTTTAAAGGGAGAGGGTTTGGGTACGTAATATTGGTTAAGGGACCCTCATGATTTCTGATTAATGCATTATATGTATATATGTATGTATATATGTATGTATATACATCATATCTATATATATTGCAGATATACATGGTGGACATATATATGATATCCTGCACTGTCTCTGGTCTCTGACAGCAACATTATCAGCAAACGTGGACCCCTAATCTTGGAATAGAACCATAAGCCTAACCAAAAAATTTCTTTTCATAACCTATGGAATCTGCAGTTTAGTTAGCAATAGAAAATGGATTAATTCAGGTGCTAGGTAGTACAGTAGACCTCTGTCTCTAAAACTGATTCATCTCATGTAGTTGAAGTTTTATGCCCAATGAGCAGCACCCATTCTCCTAGCCTCTGGGGCCACAACTCTATTTTCTTCTTCTAGGTGTTTGGCCACTTCAGATGCCTCAAAGAAGTGGAATCGTATATGCATGGGCTTTGGTATTTGTCTAGTTCACCTGCCAAAATGTCCTTAGTTCACCCATGTTGTCACAAATCACCCCATTTCCTTCTGTTTTCAAGGCTAGATGATATCTCATTGTATTTACAAGTGATAGTCTCTCTTTCTATTTTCTCTGTTTTTCTCTCTTTCCCGCCTTCCTTCTTTCTTGGCAATACTGATGTTTGAACTCATAGCTTTGCACTTGCCAGGCAGATCTTTGATCATTGGAGCCACATGGTCAGTCCATTTACTTTTATGATTTTTTTCTAATAATCCTTGTTTTTGTGGTTGGGGAAGCCTGGACTTTGATCCTCCTATTTGCTCTTCCTATGTAACTGGGATTTCAGGTATGTACCACTGTGTCTAGTTTTGTATTGATTGGGATGGGTTCTTGTGGAATTTTTTGCCTGGACAGGCCTTCAACCACAAGCCTGATCTCAGCCTCAGACAGCGCTAATAATGCTCTATGGAACGTAAGGTTGCAGATACCAAGCCTGTATTGAAATGTATCCTCTCTTCTTTCTGGGATATTCTTATTCTAAACTCCTACCTTTAAAACACAAACCTTTGTGTTTCCTTAATAGAATGAAATAGCTGATACCATTAAGTTGTAGAGAGAAAATGGATAGCTTGCGATACTCTTGGAGATGCTGGCCTAAGACCTAGTAGACCTGTTGCTCAGAGCTTCTGGTAGAGGGTGTTAGGAGGCAATGGTAGAGAATGTGGTGGAGTTAATTGCTGACCCCATGTCCAGGAAGTAGAGAACTAGAGAAGACAGGGGCCCACAGTCTCTGTCAACAACCTCTCAGTAGTCCCTGCCTCCTAAACATTCCACCACATCCTCACCCACTGTGGGGACCACAGTGGACTTTCAACATCAAAACCATATCACTTTCTCTTGTATGCTTCCTGTGTTAGGCATCGCCCTTGCTCAGGGTCTCAGATTGTCTCAGCCATTTTCTTTCTAATGTAATAGCACACCTTCAAAGATAAGGCCACTCCCTTCTTCCCTGGCCTCTGGTGAGCTTCCTGAGATGGCTGGTGCCTAAATTGGAGCTCTGAATTAGTGTGGCCCATGTTTTACAAGCCAAGTCTATCCACTTGCAGACTTTTAAGCCTATGGTTTAAAAGTGCCAGTGTGGGAATGAAGTCTAGACCGTTGTGCAACTTAAAACATGGGCTATCTATTTGCTGTGGGGCCCCTGAACAGACAGGAGACACAGGGGTAAGCCAGACCCCTATGTTCCAGTTCCTGTTGTCTTCTGTTGGGTGGCACCGAGATGAAGTTCCTCTTGAAAAACTTTTCAAGGAGTCTGGTGTGGTGACTAGCACGTCTCCTGAGTTGCCAGTGGTGATTTGTTTGTTTGTTTGTGTGTTGTTCATTGTCAAGTGGCACAAATGATATTGCATTGTGCTGCTCCAAATCTTCCTTACCTCAGCTCTCTTTTTCTCTTGCCTTTTAGCACCTTGGGTTTGCACCTTTGAAATTAAGCGTCAGTACTTTAATTCTTGCCCTGGGTTCTGCTTTCTAGAGACCTCTGGCTATGATATGTGCAGCTGCTTCCTGTCGGCCTTCTCTATCAATCACTTCTGTTACCATGAGAGCAGAATCTCTCTCAACCTATTTCCTCTTCGTCTGCTCCTGGATTGTTCGATGCTCTCCATTTCTTCCATTAAACTACATGATGCACAAAGCCAGTTAGTTGTTTTGCTACAATTTCGTGTGTTTCTGTCTTTCTCTCTCTCTCTCCAAAGCCAGTTGCCTTGCTATAATCTTGCATGTTTCTGTCTCTGTCTGTCTGTCTCTCTCTGTACTAGAGTTTGAACTCAGGGCTTGGCCACTGTTCAAGGCTAGCTCTTACCATTGAGCTATATCTCCATTTCTGACTTGTGGGTTGTTAATTGGAGATAAGAATCACATGGACTTTCCTGCAAAGACAAGCTTCAAACCATGATTCTCAGATCTTAGCGTCCTAAGTAGCTAGGATTACAGGTGTGAGTCACTAGCCGCACAGTTTCTACCTAAGTTCTATGCTTCTCAAGAGTCAGCTACATTTTTTTCTCTTTTGTGTACATAATTTCCCATTTATTATAATCATCAAGTGCAATTAAATAATGTATCAGTCACTTACTCATGGGTGTGAAGATAAAGAGGATTGTTTGTAGGAAAACGTATTTGGAATAATGTTGATTGAAAGCAGTTTTGCATAAACAAAAGGAATTGCAGTCAAATTTGGTGTGGTAAGGTAATGATAAAAGTTTTAGGAAGAATTGTAATTATTTAGAAAGGTTCTGCAATCATATATGCTTTTCCAAATGTCTTTAAATTCTTATTCAAACTAAAAGTAATAATCAGGGCTGATTTATTATTGATGTGGATTATGCAAGGCAGAATACATAGAATCACAATCACTGGACCAATGGTTCCAGAAGAGACTTTGTACCTAAATCAAATGGCTGGCAGCTCTGAAAGGTTTACGGCAATTGACAGTTGACCTGAATGTAAGAAAATGCCATGGTATCCAGCTATTAGCTTTTAAGGAGCAGAAATGACCTACTGATCAATCTGCTGCTTAAAAGTCATTTATCAGGGCTGGGAACTGGCTCAGTGGTAGAGCGCTTGCCTCGCATGCATGAGGCCCTGGGTTCAATTCCTCAGCACCACATAAGCAGAAAAAAGCCAGAAGTGGCCTGTGGCTCAAGTGGTAAAGTGCTAGCCTTGTGCTGAAGAGCTGAGGGACAGCGCCCAGGCCTAGAATTCAGCCCCCATGAATACCACTTACCACCACCAAAAACAAAAGTCATTATCAATAAGGAAATTCTGATTAGAGAATAACTAATACAGTAGGGACAGTTGTAAAATATTAGATGTTTTCCAGAAAGGTGGAGTACAGAAGGTACAGCAAGAGGTACCAGTATGCACACAATCTAGGCACAGACTTAGAGCAGTGGCTGTAGCTGTGAAAGTGGGATTCTACATTTGGATGTTTTATTCTAGACTAAAGCAAATATCCCCATGATATAAGAGAGATAAATTGTTTATTCTTACCAGATAAGTATTCTTCAGCAAAATCCCCATGGGTAGGTTCTTTGTTATTCTATAAATTGATTTTTTTCCCCCTCCACGAACCTGTCATTCTGTGAAGACACACTTGAAGAAAATAGACATCTGAAAGCCTATGTTTTCTTTATCAATGTTTTTCAAATTGTGGATTTTTGATTCCTGGCAGGTCATAGATCGCATTTCTTGAGATAGAAAAAAAGAGTTTTTAGAAATGAAATGAACTGGAACAAAACACAATGAAAGTATTCGTGAAATTATTCGTGAACTATTCATGAGAATCGTTTTATTACATGTATGTGCGTGTGCATACGCATGGCATGTGTGTATGTGTGATTTACAACGTCTTGCTGTGATGTTAAGTTTTTCTTGCCTTCATTTTATGGCAAAAACTTGGAGGTCTTCCGCTTTGAAATAATGCCTTTTCAGGTTTTGGTTATGAATAATGTAAGAGAGTTATTTAAATAAATGCCAGGTTTTTCTAACAGAATGTGACTTCCTTGTTCCAAGTTATGGATCAAAGGGCTATAAAATGTTTTGAAAAATAAACTTGGAGTTTCAGCTTAGGCAAGCCAGGAGATACGTAGTTTCTGAAATCATTAAAAATCATTAGTATTGAAGGGACTTCCCCTCCCCCACCCCATGCAGCATTTTGTGGGGAAGACACTTCTCCATTCCAGACTTACCAAGTCTTAGAGAAAAAAAAGTGTTACATGAGGTTGTCAGCACTATAAGAACTCTGCAGTACAAGACAATAATTAAGAACATGGCCTAGGAACTGACCCCAGACAAACCGGAGCTTCTGATGATTTACAGGAAGAATGATCTATACCAATGAACGCCCCTTCTGACTTTTTGCAACATACACTGAGGATCAGAGGAGAAAACAAAAGCTGAAGAAGGATGGGGTGGGAGTGGGGAAAGTATGATTTTTCAGTTGAGAGCCCAAATCCTCTTTCTTGAACAGCCAAAGCTGCCCAGCAAAAGGCTTTTCATTGAGTCAGTAACTGACCATGTTAGGACATATTAAAAAATGTACACGCTTCAAGTATTCTGTTTGTTTCTCTGAACAACTTTCAAAGATTAGCCTTTTCAAAGGAATGACTATTTCTATGTGTATTTATGGTTTTCTGCTTTAAGCTACTTTCTACTTCCATGATCAGTAACTGGTCTTAATAGTTTGTATAGAGGGGTACTGTCCACAGGGTACTCTGATTATTGTTGCCTTTCTCCTTCTTGCTAGAGCCTTGTCTGAGGGAAGAACACTTGTTTCTGCTTCCTACTTGGGTCTTTGCTCTTCATTTTGGGTAGAGGTACACAGAGAGAGAAGCAATAGTGCACTCTCATTGTATTAAAATACTGAAAAAAGTCTTGAATACAGGATCAGGCACACAATAGATACTCAAAAGTGATCATTTTCGTCATTGACAGTATTAAACTTATCACAAATGTAGTCAGGATGATTTTTTTAGTTTCAATTTTTTTTCTAGCTTAAGTTTCAGATTTCCTAGCATGGGTTAAAAATCATTGTTGCTAGTGCTCCCTGAATTCAGAATTTGGAAATCCTAATTAGGAATGTTTCAAGCTAGTAAAGTTTAGAATTGTAACATTAGCTTTTATTTTGATGCATTGTATACATTTTTGGGGTGCCAGTTCTAGGGCTTGAACTCAGGGTCTGGGCTCTGTCCCTGAGGTTTCCAGCCCCACCCCCATCTCCACCCCTCCAAGGGTAGCACTTGAGCCACAACTGCACTTCCGGAGATGAAAGGTTTATGGAGTTTCCTGCCTTGGCTAACTTTGAACTGCAGTCCTGAGGTGTCAGTTTAGCTGGGATTATAGGTGTAAACCACTGGCACCTGGCACATTTTATAGCTGGTAAATTTGATAATTGAGGTATAAAAACCATTGCTTTTCCAGTTTCAAGCATCATTCAGAGAGGTTAATTTACTCATTCAGGTTGCCCGGCTCATAATGATGGAACGTGACTAACTCCAATTGCCTTGACACCAAGCCTGGATCTTCTGAGTACTGTTTGCATGGACCCCTGTGTGATCCAACATCACACCACCTGGTGAAGCAGCTGTCCCTAAGAACCGGGAAACGGGTCCAACTCGGAGGAATCTCATTATCACTTTTTGAAGCATTACCCGACTGCATTTTAAGTTGTATAATTTTTCTGGATCTGGATTTGAGATTGATACTGGTTATTGGCAAGTACTGTATTTCACTGGAGTGGAATCTTCCTCCTGACATGTTTTAAAAGACTAGGACAAAAGATCGTTGATATAAAAGGTGTGTAGGGACTTTCCTGTTCTTGGACTTAGAAAAATAGTAGAAATGATTTAGGTAAATTCCATGTAATCTTCAAGATTCAAGGATTTATGCTATCTAACCTTCCTGATGGGTGTCTATTTCAGTTTTGTCACAGGGAGAACTTCCTGTTTCTTTGTAGCCAGAGCTAAAATAAATTACTAGGTTTCTCTTACGGTTCAGTACCATACGTGTGTGTGTGTGTGTGTGTGTGTGTGTGTGTGTGTGTGTGTGTGTGTGTGTGTATCAGTATCAATGTAACATATTTAATGTATAGTGTGTGGTATAGATGTATGTGTATAGAGATAAGTGTATATATATATTCTCTCTCTCTCTATATATATATATGAATGGATTTCAGTAGCATAGACCAATTGATTAGTGTGAATTTTCTAAATCTAGTAATGACCAGTACTTTTGTATTTTTCAATCTCATCTAAGTTTTGAATATTTGGTTTGGGTCTGATCATTCAGCAATTTTCTTTTTGCAAATTATTTGCTTTCCTCAGCCTTCCTGGGGTAAAAGGCTTCACTTTATTCTTTCTCTCATCTTACTAGGCACATTTCATCCTTAAAAGACTTAAAATTTTAAGAACAAACAACTTGCTGCCATCTTTGTGGAATTTATAGTTTGGGGAGAACAGTGAGTTGAATCAATAAAATCTAAGTTTGAAAGAGTCCTTCCTTCCTTCCTTCCTTCCTTCCTTCTTCCTTCCTTCCTTCCTTCCTTCCTTCCTTCCTTCCTTCCTTCCTTCTTCCTTCCTTCCTTCCTTCCTTCCTTCCTTCCTTCCTTCCTTCCTTCCTTCCTTCCTTCCTTCATGCCTGCCTGTCTTCCTTCCTTCCTTCCTGCCTTCCTGCCTTCCTGCCTTCCTGCCTGCCTGCATTCCTGCCTGCCTGCTTGCCTGCCTGCCTGCCTGCTGCCTGTTTTTCATCTCTTCTTTGGAGTTATGTTAGTTGTCTTACCAGTTTGACCTGAACTGACTGGACAAGGTGCCAGGGACAGTCTTGGATTTTATTACAACACATGAGGGACATTGTAGAGAGGCTTAGGGTCAAGAGAAGGGGGATGGGGACTTCTGGGTAGAGAGATCTACAAAGGGAAGGAGGATGTCTCACCTCTAGGCTTCTAGAAGGAAGAAAATTGGGACTGCAGTCAGTTGGCTTGTTTTTCTATACTTGTTGTCTTCTTCAATGGCTCACAGACATAAGATTTTTCCTTTTTCTTTGAAATTTTATTGAAAGGCAATGTACAGAGAGATTACAGTTACATAATTAAGGTAATGAGTACATTTCTTTTTGAGCTGTGTTATCCCCTCTTTCATTTTCTCCTATTTCTCCATCCCCTTGTGACTCCTCCCTACCAAGCTGTAAAGTTCATTTATATTATAGTGTCTAGTGAGTATCACTACTGAATTGGTTCACGCTTTGTGCCACCATTTCAGTGTTTTTCCTTCCCTTCCCCAAATCAGATAAACTTATATACAAGACAAAGGGTACAGAAGCCAAAAACAGTGATAACAGGGAATAAACCAAAGGAGAAAAAAGAAAGCGAAAGGAAATAACTGCAAACAGTACACTTAAAAAACATCTCTCGTTTCTATTTCCTGGAGTTCATTTCAATAAGCATCATTTTATATGTTCATATGTACATAGATATTGAGCTTTTGCAATCCTCTGCTAGGAATATCCTAGACATTGTCTAGTTATTACAAATGAGGGAAACCTTGCAGCCTATGTTACTTTAGGTCTAGCTTACTTCACTTAATATAATTTTTCAGTCTTTTTATTTCCTTATAAGTGGGGCAATGCCATTCTTTCTGATGGAAGCATAGAATTCCATTGTGTATATACACCATATTTTTGATACATTCATCCACTGAGGGGCATCTGGGTTGATTACTTATCTTTGCTATGGTAAATAATACTGCAATGAACATGGTTGTGCTGGTAGCTTTAGTGTGGCCTTGTTTGTGGTCATTTGGGTAAATGCATAGATAGTTGTTTACAACTTTTTTCTAAGTGATATATGCAGGATAAAGAACAGCAGATGAAGTGTGAAGCCATTTTGGTAGAGGGTATACACATATAGGTATGTATTTATGTGTGTATTATGCATGAGCATATGTGTGTATTATGTGTGTGTAAACATACATATAAACTATGAAAGAGAATCATCGATTTCAAAAGCATTCAATTAATTTGATATATATGTGAATTTTTTTATTAATTTAATTTAATTTTTTTTTGTAGGTCGTGGAGCTTGAACTCTGGGCTTGGGAGCTCTTCACCTCAAGGCGAGGACTCTACCACTTGAGCCACAGCACCACTTCTGGTTTTCTAGTGGTTTATTGGAGATAGAGTCTCATGGACTTTCCTGCCCGGGCTGGCTTTGAACCACAATTCTCAGATCTTAGCCTCCTGAGTAGCTAGGATTACAGGCATGAACCACCAGCACCCGGCTTGAAATATTTTTATTTACTCATGTTAGCTGAGTTAAAAATGTACATGTATTATTTGTGTAATAAAATAAGAATTAAAAAAGAGAAAGACATGATGTCTTTAAATAGTTCTCAGGGCTGGGAAGTTGGCTCAGTGGTAGAGTGCTTGCCTTGCATGCATGAGGCCCTGGGTTCGATTCCTCAGCACCATATAAGCAGAGAATGCTGGAAGTGGCAATGTGGCTCAAGTGGTAGGGAGCTAGCCTTGACCTAAAGAGCTGAGGGACAGCGCCCAGGCCCAGAGTTCAAGCCCCATGACCGAAAAAAAAAAAAAAAGAAAAAGTTCTGTAAAACATGCCAAATTAATTTCTCCTACTGCCAATGATCGGATATTAGATGATTTATAGTTTTTTTCTATTACAGCAAATTCGGATCTTAAGTAGGATTTTATATGATTTTTCTTAGAAACATATCTATGGCTACTTGAGTGTCTTGATTTATCTGCTTTTTATTTTATGTTTTCATTTCCTTTTAAAATATTTTAAATGTGCAGGTACTGGTGGCTCATGCCCATAATCCTAGCTACTCAGAATGTTGAGATCTGAGGATCATGGTTCAAAGCCAGCTGGGGCAGGAAAGTCCATGAGGCTCTTATCTCCAATTAACCAAAAAATCCAAACAACAAAAAATCAGGATGTATAGCTGTTGTTCAAGTGATAGAGCACTAGCCTTGAGGAAAATAAAAAGCTCAGGTATAGCACCCAGGTCCTGAGTTCAAGCCCTAGGACTGGCACAAAAAAGGAAGAAGAGGAGGTGAGGAGGAGGAAGGGAGGAGGAAGCAGAGAAGGAAAAGGAAGAATACTTTTTACTTTTCCTTTCTTATATCAATGAAAATATAAATTCACTGAATTTCTAGTCAATTCTAAAGTATTCATCCTGATTGTGAATGGGATTCAAGTGTTACAAAGCATTCCCTATTTTTTTTTTTTTTCTCAAGACTGGCATTCTACCGCTTGGGCTACACATCCACTTCTGGCTTTTTGCTGGTTAATTGGTAAGAAGAGTTTCTTTGATTTGCTTGCACAAGCTGGCTTTAAACTGGGATCATCATATCTCAGCCTCCTAAGATTCCAGGTGTGAGCCACTGGCTCTGGCTTGACTTGCAGTTCTTAAGAAAGAAGAACATATATCACAAACTAGAGTAAGATTCCCACACTGACAAATCTCTGTAAGATACTAGACTGTTTACATTTTCTCATTGGATAATCAAAATAAAAATTAAATGGAACAAGAATATTTTTTTTCTGCACCATTGTTTTACCAACACATTCCTTTATATTAAAAATGAAAAGACCTTAGCACACCCAATAGAGAGCAAAGCCTTAGAGTACAACTTTACAGGCAGGGCTGGAGATATTCATTAAAATTGTAATTAGACTCACGATTAAATTCATTCACAGTAGAAACTTTGCTTGTAAGTGTTACTACAGGAAGAAACCTCCAGTCTGAAAATTAGTTCAGCAGTCTGAGTGATTTTAATTATGCAGAGTTGATTATCGCTGGAGAAGGAAACCTTTATTGCTGCAATAGAATGAAAATCTCTCCCACCTTTTTATTTTATTTTATTGTTTTAGTTTTCTGGGCTAATATGAGGTACATACTTTGATAACCAAATGTTTCTCTAGACAAAAGAAATGTGAGAAAATCTTCACAAATTCATTGAGCTGGAGAGCAGAAGTTATAAACGGTTATGAATTATACGAGATTCTAGATACTCACACAGAGAGAGACCAAAAGAAAATACTCTTAAGAGAGAAACACAAAGGCCCAATGCCTACACACATCTTTATATTAATGTAAAATAATATATATATAAATGAACTCCAGTATTTTTTTAATTTTTAATTTTTTGATGATTCTGTCTTCTTTATGTATGGTTTATTCAAGTATACAACTTTGGGAGGGTTGGAAGGAGGGTATAGAACTCGAGGGCAAAAGGATGAATGAGTGTAGCAGTAGCACTCACCAGATAGTGGTGAAAGTGAACTATACAACTCAAGGGTGGAGACAGGAGGGAGGGACTGGGAGAGAATGAGGGAACAGAAGACACTGTATGAAGGGAAATGTACTCATTACCTGACATATGTAATTGTAATACCTCTGTACATCACCTCTATAATAACAATAAGGTAAATTAATTAAAAAAAAAAGAAGTTATAAACACTTGTCTGACAGGGAATGCGGTGGGTGGGTCTATGAATTTTTTTTCATTGTAAAATGATCATTATCAGTTGGGAAAAGACAAAGGCATGAAATGGAAAATTTTAAACATCTACTCAGTGGGGTGGGGGAGTGCCATCCTTTGTGGTAGAAAGTTTCTTTCTCCAGGATTTCTCCCTCCCTTGTATTGGCTCTCTGTTTATTAGTGGATGGATGTTTATTATTGATGGAACACCAGAGCCTGTCTCTTTCTCCTATCATTAGAGAGAAGACATCTAAGTGAGGCTTTCGGAATTGCTCTTCCAAATTCAAACCTATACTCCAATGAGATTTTGTTTCTGGGAGGGGGCTGGGCTGAGTGCCATCTTGGCATCTTGGCACTTGTTCCCTGGCTTTGCCTCCACCAGTGAGTCTAAGTGTGGCTAAGAGGAATGTTCCAAGCCCTGACCTTGGACCCAGAGAACAAAGGAAGTTTCCCCACATCTAGCTCTACTTTCCAGAGATGAACAGGGCTACAGAAGAGTACAGAAGAGAAGAGATGACCAGACAGTCAGCAAATCAAGTTCGGTTGGTTTCTAGACCCTGCCTGTTAGCAGGGTGTTTTGAGGAAAGTCACAGTCTCTCTGGAGTTCCATTTCTTCACTGCGCAGTAAAGGAAAGATGGTGTTGGAGGTGCTCAGGGGGGCTGTGCTCAGAATGCCTGGTGGCATCATGCGTCAAAGCAAGAGATGGGGCAGGGTGGGGGTGTGGGAGTACAGGGGTGGGGTCCTGTATGTATCTTTGGAACTTTCATGACCCTTCCTCTCCACAGTCAAAACTATTCCTATTGCTCATGCGCTTAAGAATCATTATGTCACTGTTAACGAGTAGAGAGAATAGTACGCCATGTAATGAACTTTCATATTCTCATCATGTACACATATAAATGTTCATGTTTACTATATTGTTTATCAAATTTTTTGTGATAAAATTAGAGCAATTTGTAGATATGACATTTCACCCATTATATATCTATATATATGTATAAACTAAGAAAGTTGCATATATATCCATATATATGCCACTAATACATATACATACACACGTATATGCCATTTTCTTTTTTTTTTTAATTTTATTTTATTTGTGAACATACTGTACAGAGGGGTTACAATTACATGGGCAGGATAATGCGTACATTTCTTACCAAGCATTGCAGCCTCCTCCTTTTGTTTACCCTTCACGTCCCTTCCCAGCCTCCCCCCTCCCCCCCAATCCCAATCCTTCTCCTTCCCCCCCATTCCCCCCCCCCACCGATGTTGTAAAGCTCGTTTTGGACATGACAACTTGTACTTCTCATTGTTGCAACAGGTCCACCTGTATCCTTAAACAACTGGTTTTTCCCCATCTCCTCCTCAAGTTATACTGACATCAAATATAGTGAAAGCAGGGGTTATACTGTGGGGGAGGGACATACAAAGCAACAAAGAGATAATCTTATAAATGCGTTAGAAACACAGCCATTTTCTTTTTATTGTGCTGGCATTAAGGCTTGAACTTAGGGTCTGGTATATTTACTTAGAATTTTTTCTCACGGTTGTTGTTTTATCACTTCTGGGTTTTTTTTTTTCTGGCTAATTGGAGATAAGAGTCTCAAGGACATTTCTACCCAGGCTGGCTTCAAACCTTAATCTTCAGAGCTCAGCCTCTTGCATAGCTAGGATAATAGGTGTGACCCACCAGCACCCAGCCATTAAGGCCATTTCCTCCTATAAAAGTCATGCAATATTCATATTTTACATAGTTAATATTTTTATTTCTAGTCATCAGATAACTAGTTTATACTCAAATTCCCTATACTGCTTTCCAAATGTTACAGCTGACTTGTTTAAATTAGAATCCAATCAATATCAAATATGATCATTGTGTCTCCTAAGTCCCTTTTAATCTAGGAAAGTTTTCATTTCGTTTTGCTTTGTTTTATTATGACACTTCTTTTTTAAGAGCTCAGAGCTCAGAGCAACTGGTGCTTATTGACCCTCAGAAGTTTCTCCTTTCTGACTTGCCTGATTGCTTTCTTGTGGTTAGTTCCCTAGTTCGTTCCTAACTCCTACATGAACTGAAAATTAGATATAAATGCTTAATTAGATCTAAAGAAAACATTTGGCAAAAACATTTCCTGGAAAATGCTTTCCTATTTAATTGCCTGGAAGCAGGTAGAGTGGCAGCTTGACCTCAGCCCTGAATGTTGCATGTTCCTCTGCGCCCAGTTCCTGGCTGTGGGTGGTATTTGCTTATCCAGGATATATGCAGTTTACTATCAACATTTCTCCTAAGGCTTTTGATACTGATGATTCCTTCCTTAATCAATTATATCATGAGGAGCTTTAAAGTGATGATTTGTGAGTACTCTATTTCCTTCTGTATTTACTGGTTGACATGTGCAGAATAAGAAAATTTCTTTCTGTCTTTTTTGTTTTGGTGGGGGCAGGGGCTTGAACTCAGGGCCTGGGCACTGTCCCTAAACTTCTTTTGCTTAAGGTTAGCACTCTACCACTTGAGCCACAGCACTACTTCTGGCCTTTTCTGATTACGTGTTCCTGAGGAATCGAACTCAGGGCTTTATGCATGCTAGGCAAACACTCTACCACTAAGCCACATCTCCAGCCCAGAAGAATTTCTTAATATAATTTTATTGTTATTATTAAGGTGTTGTACAGAAGGGTTACAATTTCATAAGTCAGGTCATGAGAACATTTCTTTTTGGACAATGTCACCCCTTCTTTCATTTTCCCTAACTTCCTCCTCCCATCCTTGCCCACAAATCACAGAGCTCCTTTTCTACACAGTGTTTAATGAGTACTATGCCCGCATTTAGTAGAAGGATTTCTGAGGGTTCATCTTTATAGAAGCATGGTATAAGACTCTGGGGTTTAACATCTTAGTTTCTTGAATTTAGTCTCTCACTGGGCTTTCCTTTCATATGAGACTTCATTTGGAATGGAGAGAAGTATTTCTTTACACTTATGGCTTTCCTTTTCAATAAGTTAAGGCTTCTGAGGGAAACATAGGCAAGCTAGCTCATCAAAATGGGAAGGATAGCTGGGTGCCCGTGGTTCACGCCTGTTATCCTAGGTGCTCAGGAAGCTGAGATCTGTGGATTTCAGTCCCATGCCAGCTAGCGCAGAAAAAGCTGTGAGTGAGACTCATCTCCAGTTAACCACATAAAAAGCCAGAGATGGCACTGTGGTTCAAGTGGTAGGGTGCTAGCCTTGGGCAAAAAGGAGAGCAAGGTCAGAGCCCAAGTCCAGAGTTCGAGCCCAGGACTGGCAAAAAAAAGAAAGGAAAAAGAAGGGAAGGTTTCTTTTTTCTCTTGAAAGAATTTCAATAGTAAGCATGGAATTACCTCCGGAATGAAAGGCTCACACATATGATAAAAATTACCTTCCACTAGAACAATCATTAAACCATGTGAAGCCGTCTGTGTTCCTGCAACTCTGTTAACCATGTTCTCGGGGTGTGTGGACAGAAGTGCTTCCTGATATCAGCTGACAGTTAATTGGGAGATTTGTCATGTTTTGCCTTATGAAGCACGGGGATCTTTCTACACTCTGCAGACAAACTCCAAATCATGGAGCTAAAAAGTTTTATATACAACTATGGCTTGGGTTTGTGTTTTGTGATGTTGTGACATCCAGTGTTATCGAGTTGCAGTATAACAATTACTGTAGGGTGAGAAGCACTAAGATGGAGAGTGGAATACTGAATCACTGACCAACCTCACTTAACTGATGGTATGCAAGAAATCAGTGAGAACACTTTTTGAATTGCTTGGATTTCAGACCTCTAATGTTTGCATGGAGAGACTCAATTCAATCCTGAGATGAGACAAAAGCATCTTCACAGTAAGATTAGCCTAGCACTTGGAGAAAATAGAAAGTTTTTTGCAACCACATCAGATAAACTGTGTTTTGTGAAGTGTGAAGATGGTAGAACCTAGAGTCAGGTAGATCTGGGGTTCTAATTCTAACCTTTAACAATTAGATTAATGTATTAGCCTTCCTAAAAGCTCAATTGCTTCATTTGTTTGTAGCTGGAAGCTTCTTTGAGCAAAAGTTGAAATCCCAAGAGTTGCGTGTACCTGATGAAGTCATAGATCTGACACTTGGCACGAGGGACTTTGGCCAAGGAAATGGAGGACAGAGCCTTTAGCAGATGCTCAGGTGTGGGGAGGGAAATGGGGTACATATGTGGTGTCCTGGTCAGCTGATGTTCTTTAAACTCAGCCTTAAGGCTCTATTTAATCTAGCGATGGTAGTGGCTCAAATGACTGTTTTCATAAAGACCATGAAGGTTGACCTTTGGTGCCTAGAAGCTAAAATGAGAAACACCGTGGCTGTAATTCCAACGTACTTCCTGTATTTCTGCATGAACTTCAGCAAGGCTGCAAGAAGGCAAGATGGCAGGAAGTAACTTAGGAGCTAACAACTTGGGGGAGTTTCAGATAGGAAGTGGTTAGCAGGAAAACCAGATTTCTTCAGGCAAAAGTCAGTAGGCAGGTTGATGTGAGGTGTCACCATCAAAGAGTTAAGTGGTTAACTCCTCATGGTGTGCCCAGAGCTTGAGAAGGATAGCTGTGAGTTGAGATGAAGTATCTCCAGCTTCTTAAAATGCTCGTGGTAAAAGGAATGAATGGAGAGCCCTGTGTTCATATTGGTTTGAGTCTATTTGTATTTGTAGAGTACATAAATGCTCTGGTAGGCATCAGTTAGCAGGACTTCAGTGTACTACAAAGGATTAAATGGAAACATAACATTTAACACAATACTTTGTATTAGCAGCATCAACTTCTCATGTTTTAGCTTTGTCCTCATCTCTATGAAGACATACTGTGTGTTCTTTTGAGGCCTAACTCTTGGGGGTAAGTGTTGCCTTTGTTACATTCATTAGTTTATTTATTTTGCCATGTTTCCTATAACAAGAGCACATTTTCTTATTGCCCTTTTGATTCCTTTCCACTGTTCTTAGAAATCAAGGCAATCGCAGTGAAACATGGGTGGCCTCCATTAACATTCCACAACGCTAAACGGGACTGGTTAAAAAAAAGTGTGCAAATCAAAGTGCTAAATGTGTCCCTTGTTCTTGTTAATATGCAGATACCCAACCTGCGTGACTTTCTTTTCTAGTCATGCAAGAGGAGATAGTAATTTTAAAAACACTCTTGGTTTTCTTGTCCTACTGTTGACAAAAGGCTCAGAGGGAAAAAAATAGAATATACTTTGTTGTTGATAATATACTTGAAAACATCCTTATGACATGCAGAGCAAGTATAAAATTTCTGATGGAATGCATCACCTCTGTTGTTATTCTGGGCTATTCTTGAAATGGGATGATTCTTTCTATCCATCTCCCAAAGGGTGGTAATGATCTCAGGAAGTGGAGGGTCAGACAGAGATTTCTCAGTGGGTGTGAGCTGTGGAAAAAGGCTAATTTCTTATGTATCAGAATCTAATCTTGGCATTGATCAAGATGTGTTGTAGTCATATACTGCTTTGTAAAATGGCAACTTCTTAAAGATGCTTGCACAAAAATAAATAAAGTCGAATTCATCTTCAAGAAAATAAAGATTCTAACCTTGGATTTGAGTGGTCATATAGAGACCACTGAAAGAATCACATAGATGCAGTTTCTAAATTGTAGTAAGAATTCCCTTGTTTGGCCCTTCCATCTTTGGTATGGATTCATAACTGAATACTTGGAATACTCTTCTTTCCACTTAGCCAGGTGGAATCCTGCTGCTCTTTGCATGCAGATTACATCTCTTCACCACTCATTTTCCATGTGGCCTCTCCACTCTGCTTGGGCATCTACTAGGCATACTGTGGATTTCCCCACCATGCCTGCATCCCTCACTGGCTAGTTAGATCCTTGAGGAGAGGGTTCTACCATTTTATGCTCAGAGTCTAGCTCACTTTTACCCTTCACAGTAATGTTTCAGTGAAGTTTGCTGATGTGATTCACCACAACTCAGTTGGGAAGGAAGATTCTTGGTCACTTTAAGAAACAGAAATGTTGATGAGGAATCACGTAGCCATATTTTCCTTGCATTTAGCTGATGGAGTTGCAGGACTAGATCAGGTCTACGCAATCAGCCTGTGGAAATGAGAAGCCAGAATTCAGAAGCTCTGTACAAATTGGAGAACATAATGTTCTGTGGAACACTAAGGCTTGGATGCCAGCAGTTGCTTTGAGAGCAGAGTAGGTTGCATCTCCAAATTATATGGCTAGGTCTATGCATTGTGAGACTTTCTTGTGCAGCTCCAAGTATAAGATATATAATAAATAAGCAGCATTTTCCTAACAGATTTTTTTCCATAACATATATTCCTCATAAAACATCTCATTAAATGAGTAGTCACCAAAAAACACACTTTGGAAAACATAATTGTGATAGGTGAAGTCATAGCTCCTTAGAGATGCCCAAATCCTAACCCTTCGAATATGCAAATATGCTGTCTGACAAAGGAGAATCAAAAGTTGTCAGTCAGCTGATCTTAAAGAGATGATCTGGGTGAGCTCCCTATAATAAGGTCTTTACATGGGAAAGAGGGGGGCAGAAGGAGGTCAGGTGATCATGTGGGCAGTGCTCCACAGCCACTGCCAGATTTCAGATGAAGGAAGAGACTCTGACCCTAGAGATGTAGGTGGTGTTTAGAAGCTGGAAAGATTAAAATAGGAATTCTCTCCTCCAGCCATAATAAAGCAATATAGCTCTGTCACCATTTTGATTGTCACTCAGTGGAAATTGTGTCAGATTTACAATCCCCAGATAATATGTTTGTGTTCCTTCAAGCCACTCAGTTTTTGGTAATTTGTTACAATAGCAAGAGAAAATTAGTACAACAGTTCTAATGTCACAAGCTGCAAGTTTACTGCTCTCATGGAAGCCCGGGTATTATTTATATTCACGATTATATCATTTATATTCATGTCTTCATGGTGGGGTGGAATGATTCTCCTAATTGGCTACAAACTGATCCCTAAAAACCATATTTTCTTCCATTTTTATAGGCATGAGAGGCAAAATTACATAAAATTTTATTTTTATGCATAATGGAGGACTAATTAGTAACGATGAGTTATGAAGGGTTACAAAAATTTGCTTTTCATAAACTATAAATGACGATGTTTTTTAAGCATACTGAAAATGAACTCATTATTTTAACTCACCGTCTGGGCACAAAATTGAAAAATTCTTTCAGTGAAAGATCTTATGAAAATAATTGAAATTCTTGTAATGTGGAAGGAATACATTTTGTCATCCATGGAGGATCATCACTGTCTTAAATTGGTCATGGTTTTCAGTTGCTGTTATGATTGACTGTTAAAACGATAAGTTACTGTAAGTTTATGGATCCCAATTTAGTTTGTTGAGGACTCTTTGGTATTCCCAGATTGTGCAGTGATATGAATTACTACTATCAAGAATATATTAGATTCTAGCTTTCTAGGAATTATGTATTGGTACATGATAAATGCTCAGATATTTGTTGATGTGGAAATACATATACTTGGTGCTTTGTACATATTATCACATTCAATCATTTACAAATGGACATGCTAATGTTTAGAGTGGTTTGGTTATTTCTCCACTGATGTGGACATACTAAGTTTAAGAGTAGAATTGGAACCCAAAAGGCAGAGAGATCAAGTTAGCTCTCCACCATAATATCATACAAATTAGTTTTGATCCAAGTAAATCTTAAGTTCAATGGTGATCTAATTACACTCATTCTTCAAAATCTCTGTGACATTACTACATTGTATTTTTTGTTGTTGTTTGAAAAGTACTG
Organism: Dipodomys merriami; assembly: GCF_024711535.1. Taxonomy (NCBI): domain Eukaryota; kingdom Metazoa; phylum Chordata; class Mammalia; order Rodentia; family Heteromyidae; genus Dipodomys; species Dipodomys merriami. The sequence continues at coordinate 57,808,905 of NW_027206512.1, forward strand.
CTAGGATAAGGGAGAGTTTTGGCTCTCCAAAAGATACTTGAGATTCCTAAAATGTAGTGGCTCAAGTACTTTTTCATGATTTGGAATTCTTCTTCCATTCCTTAAGCAAGTGCATTAGCTGTGTGGTATGTGTTGGCATTGTGTTATTGGCTGAGGAAGGAATCCAGAGGTATGATATTTGACACGGATGACCCATACATCTGGTTTTGCTGGGTCCAAGCATATTGAAACTTGTTGCCCGAAAGTGTTTGTTCTCTTCCTCTTCCTCCACCTTCTCTCCCATCTTCACTTTCTCCTATTCTCCTCCTCCTCTTTCTTCCACCCTCCATTTCATTATATAGAAAGAGTTCTGATTTGGATAATAATGGATATGTTCATCCTACTAGGAGCACATTGTAAAAAGATTTGCATACTCATTGGTAAGGGAAGAAATATACAGATGAAAAAAGTACTCACTAACCTATTTCTGTCTTTCGTTGGCAGTTTCTATAATGAAACTAGGAATTCCTACCTCTTGGTGTTTGTGTTCTTGGGTAATTATACTCTTAGATGAAGAGGAAGACCCAATAACTTGCTTCCAATTCATCATAAATGATGCAATTTTACTTAAGAAATGTTTTCGGAGCCTTGCACTGGTGGCTCACACCTGTAATCCTAGCTACTCAGGAGGCTGAGATCTGAGGATCACAGTTCAGAGCCGGCCCAGGCAGGAAAGTCTGTGAGACTCTTATCTCCAATAAAAACCACTAGAAAACCAGAAGCGGCACTGTGGCTCAAGCAGTAGAGTGCTCACCTTGAGCTGAAGAGCGCAGCGACAGTGCCCAAGCCCAGAGTTCAAGCCCCACAACCGACCAAAAAAATATTTTTGTACCAGTCCTGGGGCTTGAACTCAGGGCTTGGGCACAGTCCCAGAGGTTTTGTGCTCAAGGCTAGTGCTCTACCACTTGAGCCACAGTGCCACTTCCAGCACTTTTGTTAATTGAAGATGTGAGTCTCATAGTCTCCCTGCTGGGTCTGGCTTAGAACTGTGATGCTCAAGTTTAAGCCTTCTGAGTAACTAAGAGTACAGGTATGAGCTATCAGTGCCTGAAATATTTTACTTGTGTGATTAGGCTGTAAATAGGGTTGCCAGTTAAGAGGGTAGGATGCCAAGCTAAATTTTAATTTCAGATAAATGGTGAGTAATTTTTCAGTGTGCTATGCCTATCCAAGAAATCTTTATCCAGTTCAATAAAATGAACTTTTTCTCCTAAGAGTTTTATAGCTTAACATTGGCTTTATCCATTTTAAAATAATGTTTTTATAGAGTATAAGGTATGTATCTAAATTTATTCTTTGCAAATGGATGTCTAACTTATGTAACATCATTTATTGAAGAAACCATTGTTTCTCACTGAATTTCTTTTTTTTTGTGTGTGTGTCAGTCATGGGGCTTGAACTTGGGGCCTGGACACTGTTCCTGGGCTCTTTTGTTCAAGGCTAACACTCTACCATCATGAGTCTCAGTGCCACTTCTGGTACTGAAGATAAGAGTGTCACAGACTTTCCTGCCCAAGCTGACTCTAAACTGTGATCCTCAGATCTCAACCTCCTGAGTAGCTAGGATGACAGGCATGAGCCACCAGCACCCAGCTTGGAATTTCTTTGGCACTATTGTTGAATATCATTTGAATATATATGCAAGAGATTATGTATTAATGTTCCTTCTATTCTGTTCTTTCTATTGGTCTATTCTTTCCTATTGTTTCTACCTATTCTGGATCAAGGCAGGGCTTAGCTCACACTCAGGAGGCACTGATTTCCTGTCAAAGATCCCATGAAGGCAGATCTGGCCCCCATCCTAACTAACTACTGCGTAAGAGGGCAGGGGTCTCAGCAGAGCCGTGGCTGGACTCCCAATTCTCAGAAATGAGGAAATGGTAGATATTGCTGCTGTAAGGATGCTATGCTTTGCATGGTTTGTTGCGCAGTGTGGACTATGGACACAACGTCTCAACGGTTTCCTTCCAACCCATTCTAGAATTGTGCCAATTCTTCTGTATCCATCTCTCAACACCTTGGTAGTAGTTAGCTGGAGCCTGGATCTCATGCATGGGACCTTCAAGGATGTGAATGAGAAAGCCTGGAAAATGTTTATTAATTTATTTTTGATAAGATAGAACAAAAAAGTCTGGGAAATAGGCATTTTATTGGTGATAAAATGAAGAAGTTAATAAAAAAAATTGCTTGAACTGCTGGAGAGGGTGTTCCTAGAGGTTCTATGAGCAGAAGATAAAAACGAGTTTCAGAGTATTTATGGTATGTGTTTAGTGTACTGTTTTTGATTGTTGAGCATCATAAAAGGTTTATATACAATTCTTAAATCCCTGTGTATGATGTGTGTGTGTGTATGTGTGTGTGTGTGTGTGTGTGTGTGTGTGTGTGTGTGCTGATTAAACAAATTATCATGTATTCATCAATAGAAGAGTCTAGCCAGGCCCCAGTGGCTGACATTTATAATCCTAGCTATTCAGGAGGCTGAGAACTGAGGATCATGGTTTGAAGCCACCCCAGGCAGGAAAGTCCAAGAGACTCTTATTTATAATTAACAATTAAAAGCTACAAATAGAGCTGTGGTTCAAGTGGTAGAACACTAGCTTTAGGCAAAAAAGCTCAAAGACAATGCTTACCTCTTGAGTTCAAGCCCTAGAACCAGCACACACACACACACACACACACACACACACACACACACACACACACACACACACACACACACACACACACACACACACACAGACTCTGTAGTTATTTGAGATGAGGGTCCACAAATCTATTTGTAGGTGTGGAAATTAATTTTCAAAAAAATTAGGTGATTGGTTATAGACCAAAGGGAGATTTGATTGCACAGTTTTGCTGCTGTAAACAGTGCTGTGAGGGACATCTTTAGAGTGTAATAAAGCATGATTCTTTGCTGAGAATAAATTCCTGAATGTAAGATTTCTTAGTTCAAGTTCATCCCACTTGTGTGGACAGAAGGGAACCTTACTTCATTGTTGGTGGGAATGTAAACTTGTTCAACCACTTTGGAAAGCAGTATGGAGGTTCCTCAAAAGACTCCACATAGAGCTCCCCTATGACCCAGCAATCCCACTTTTGGGCATTTACCCAAATGTTTACAAACAAGACCACACTAAAGCTACCAGCACAACTATGTTTATTGCAGCATTATTTACCATAGCTAAGATATGGAACCAACCCAGATGCCCCTCAGTAGATGAATGGATCAAGAAAATGTGGTATATATACACAATGGAATTCTATGCCTCCATCAGAAAGAATGACATTGCCCCATTTGTTAGGAAATGGAAAGACTTGGAAAAAATTATATTAAGTGAAGTAAGCCAGGCCCAAAGAAACATAGGTCCCATGGTTTCCCTTATTTGCAATATCTAGTATATGTATGAGTCAAGTGGAAAAGGTCAGATAATGTGATGTTAGGAAAATGAACCTTTAGATATGTATTTTAATGTTTTGTTTCTTTCATGCATGTGTTTCTAATGCATTTATAAGATTATTTCTTTGTTGCTTTGTATGTCCCTCCCCCACAGTATAACCCCTGCTTTCACTATATTTGATGTCAGTATAACATGTGGAGGAGATGGGGAAAAACAAGTCGTTTAAGGATTCAGGTGGACCTGTTGCAACAATGAGAAGTACAAAATGTCATGTCAAAACCAGCTTTACAATGTCGGTGGGGGGGGGGAGGGGGGTATAATTGGGTGGGGGGAGGGGGGAGGCTGGGAAGGGAGGTGAAGGGTAAACAAAGGAGGAGGCTGCAATGCTTGGTAAGAAATGTATGCATTATCCTGCCCATGTAATTGTAACTCCTCTGTACAGTATGTTCTCAAATAAAATAAAATAAAATAAAAACAAAAAAACAAAAACAAAACAAAACAAAAAGTTCATCCCACTTGCTAAGTGTTCTATCTTGGTTTCATTCAGGCCACTGCAGGTGATTGTGGTAATGGATCATATTCCTGTCCGCAGCACCTGCTTGAACCTTTGTACGCTGCTGCTAATGCAGACTTCAGAGCAGAGACTCATAACGCCTCTTGCTTCTCATCTCCCTGTTCTGTACCCTAGGAAAAATGAGTGGATACAGCCCGATACTCCATCCTTCTCCTTCTGGCCAGTTCTAGGGCTCAAAAGTACTTTCCTCTTTTGGTTTTTGCTTCTTTTTCTTGAAATGCTGTACTACTGATAAGTCTTGTATTGAAGAGAGGCTTAGTAGACACTATTTTTTAAAATTTTCCTCGTGTTTTTTTTTTAAACAGAACACAGTTGTTTTTATATTCCCAAGAAAAGTAGCCTGCTTTATCCGTAACTTCATTACCATGAAGTCTTGTGTGTGGTTTATGGTGCTGTATAAATTAACAACTGTCATTGTGGACTTGAGGAATGGAGGATTCTCCCTATGCTTCTCCAGAGAAGCAGGCTTAGGAAGCAGTTGGAATTCACATACATTCGGAGCGACTCTTTCCTCACCAAGGGTTTTTACCCCCTTTCCACCCTCCCCTCCCCCTTTCTTTATGTCTCTTTTACTTCTCTGAAGCAGGTGGTGTGGCATTCTTACAGCTACTGTTTCTCTTCTGGGTGCCAATTGAAATCCCCTCCCCACCCCCCCACCCCCAATATTTCTCCATTATAATGTGAGCCTTCAATAGCACAAAGCCTTGTCAGAGGCCTGCTTTCCGGGACATAGCAGAGCCCTTCCATTACTCTGCTATGCTGCCGGACAGTAAGTCACAAGGTTTTTTTCAGTGCAGAGCCAGACTTGGCTGGAAGGCAGGGAAAGGCAGCCATGTTTCCCCGGTGTGGAGAGAAATCAAATGCCTCCTGTCCTGGTTCGGTCTGCGAACACTCTTTTGAATCGGTCACCCCACGCCTTTAAGGACAGAACTTAATTGGAAGGAAGGAAAGTTTTCTTTGGTTAAACGATTCAGTCAGAGAAATTGCCCGAGTCCACTAGGGACAAGACTCCAATATGTGCTTGATTTTCTTTGGAGGATTTGCTAATGATTGTGGGGAGCCCCGGTTCTTATTTATTACTTACTTCTCTTCATAATGAAAAGGAGACCATATGCTGGGTGTGCAGCATGCTGATAAACTCTCGGAGCAGTGACTGGCAAGCTTGCACGTTGTGTGCCCTGTACTATTTGACTGGAAATGCTGAACACGATTAAGAAACTTGCAGCCTTTGATGTACGGCCACGTGGCCATCCAGGCTCATGCTAATAGCGGCTAAATATGGGCTGTGTTAAGGGTTTTATTTTACTTTTTTTTTAAAAAAGGAATTCTGAACATTTCTTACCTTACAAGGGCTAAGCAAAAATCAATTCCAGATGGATTAAAGAGTTAAAAACCTACACTGTTAGAAACTCTAGAAGAAAATAGATGTGAATATTCATGAAACCTCTTGAGGAGGGGAGAGGGTTTTCTAAGCGTAGACATGAAGGAATAGATCACCGAAGATGTGATTGATAGCTCAAGCAACATAGACATTTAAAATTTGTACAGATAAAAAAATTCACCTAGATTAAAAAGCAGTCAATTAAATGAGAGATAATATTCTAGGAATTCAACCAAGAGTAATTCTTTTAAATAAATATGAAACTCCTATAATGCCCATAATACCAATTCCAGAATTTAGGTAAATAAATTGAGAAAGGACACAGGTAAACAAAAGACAAATATGGAGTATAGTGAGCAACTGTGGGAACACGTGAACATTTCCAACTAACCAAATAAATGTCAAGTAAAGCAACAGTGAGCCGCGATTTTCCCTTTGAAAAATTTCCATCAATTTATCTGATGGGAATAACACTTCTTTTAAAATGTTGATTTAAATAAGAATATTGGATGTTGATGAAGGTATCATGAAATGATCATCCTTGTCCTCTGATTAAAAAGGAGAAAGTAGGTAACAATCCATGTTGACAAAAAGGGCTTTCAAATAAAAATCTGTGTAGAAAATAATTTAAAAACTGACTTTATCCGAAGATAGTTTAGAAATGATTTTAAGAATGTTTTTGAGTGAAAACCATTTCTGTCAACCTTTTTTTCCCTAATTTTTTAAAAATTCCAAGTAATTGCTTTTCTGGTACTTGTGTTTATACTCAGAGCCTGGTGCTTCCTTTTGAACATAAAGTCATAATCTGCAATCCTGCGCCTTCTGCCCTTAATATGCCAGCCTCTTGTGACAGGTTTGTTTCTTCTTTTTTACCTATGGCTCTTGCCAGAGCTCTTCCTTCAAAATTGAGTGTGCTCTTCATAGATCTGCTTTTGTTCTCCAGCTCCTCTGAAAAAATTTAGCTTTGATCCTTTACTGCTAATACTTATTTTTTTTCTTTGCCTATGTTTCTCCATCTGTTAAAGTGGCACAATACTGATCTCTACTATGCAGCATTATTATGGGAATTCAATTAGATGAGAACAATAGAAGCTTTGTACATCTTGAAGTTCTAGACCAACAACACAGTCAGTCATTCTTTTTTCTTTTTTGGGTCAGTCCTGGGGCTTTAACTCAGGGCCTGGGCATTGTATCTGAGCTCTTTAGCTCAAGGCTAGTGCTCTATCAGTTTGATCCACAGCTTCACTTCTAGTTTTTGAGTGGCTAATTGGAGATAAGAGTATCATGGGGACTTTTCTGCCCTGGCTTCAAACTGGGATCCTCGGATCTCAGCCTTCTGAGTAGCTAGGGCTACGGTGAGCCACCGGTGCCTGGCAACATTATCATTTCTGATCACTATAGTTTACCAGCTTTGTACTGGAATCTCCAAAAATTTAAAATCCATGCTTCCTTATGAACTGTGTCATTTACAAACTCAACTACCATTGGTGGAAAGGTAACATGGCCTTTGTCCTTATTTGGAAGAGCTTGGAGAGAATAATGTTCCTGTTGGTGTGAGTAGAGAGGACTGGACCACACGTGAGTGAAAATGATGAATCCTCTGCTCTAGAGAAGAAAGTTGGCAAGCTCTGTCTTTGCTTCTCAGGCTTCTTAATTGTCCTAGGTCAGTATTGACCTTGAAGCCGATGGCTAATTCATTTCTTCTCAGAATAATGTATCAGCAGATGATTCCTTACTGAGGGCCTACCACCATTTACCAGGTATGCCTTTGTACCAGTTCTGCCCGATCCTGGGGTCAGAGATCTGAAGAGCAGACCTTGTGGCTCATCTGCCACATGATAAACATGTTTCATGCTGTATTGTGTACTGTGTGTATATATTGTGTGTATGTGTATGTATATGTCTATTGTGCACTGTACAGGAGAGGGCAGGGGACAGGGTAGGTGGGATGGCTTTCTAGAGGAAGGCATCTTTGGAATGGGCTTTGAAGGCATGGGATATTTCTCTCAGGAGTAAAGGTTGGGGCACATTTGTGCAAAGCCGTGGTTGGGGTGCAGAGGTGTAGCCTGAGAGGATGGGAGCGCCTTGGTGTGTTTGGAACGCAGCATAATGGATTCCTTCTGAAGGAAAGTTAAGGTCAGTGTTTGATAGTTTCTCATCTCTTGTCATATTATGCTTGGCAAGTTGCCAAAATAATGACTATTTAGATTCTAGGTTATAGCTTTGAGGACTGGTCTTTGCTCCTATTTATGAATCAGAGTTACTTTTTCATTCCTCACCAACAGGGGCTTTGATACACAATAGCACAGAATTGTTATTTGGAGGTGATTATCTTACAACTACATTGTACTGCCTGGAGTATGGGAATGAACTGTCAAAGAAATGCTGCCAGGCCTTTGGGGTTGTTCAAATGATAATGCTGAAACTTCCTTTTGTTTAGCCATGGAAAGGAGAAGGACAGACAGGAAACATGCATACTATTTATAAAAGAATCCCTTACCTAAAGACCAGTCTTGAAAGAAGATATTACACTGTGCCAAATGTCTTCAATGCACATTCAGTTAGTAGATATTAATGTTAAAAAGAGAAGAGGAAAAGAGAAAATTACTAATCTCTGATCAGACTTCAAACACCGGATGCATCATATTTTTCCTTAGCGATCATTTTGCCCCCTAATTTTTCCTGTTGGGAAAAAATAATTCATAATACTCTTCTGCAAGCACCTATGGACTACCTCTGATCATATTTGTATAAATAGCAAACTGGCAGGGCTGGGTAGCGCAATGCTGCTCTAGAACAGGGAAGCAAGACAAGTCTCGAGAGTGACAAAGCCTAGAAAATATTTCATGGGGGACATTTGACCTGCTTACACTGATATGCCTGTCTCAAAAGATGGCTGCAATCTGAACAAGGTGACATGGAAAAATGCATCATTGTACCCGACCCAAAGATGAAGCTCAGGACATGGTCAGGGAAGGTAGCATGACATGACAGGACAACCATGGTTTCTAGAGTCCTAAGCCCTGGGTGCAAATTGTGCTCCTTCCGTTCCCCATGGGGATAAATAAACTACAGCGTGTTACTTTCCTTTCACAAACTGATTCTTCTCATCTATACAATGGTGTTAAGTTGGTGAGGCCACCATGGGGAAAGAGTCAACATGGTTTATTAAAATACTTGGTTACTTTCTTTTTTTTTAAAAAAATTTCTTCTTGATTTTAATTTAGTTTTTAAATTACTTTACTGAGATTAAGTGATGACATACACTTCACAGTATTATGGGATAGTGATACTTAGCTAAGACAATTCACAAGGCGAACTGTCATTATCATGGTGTATAAAGCTTATGAACTCTACACACTTTGACAGGACAACTAGTTCTTCCAAATCAGGTGATATGTACATTTTCCTTTTCCTTGTTCCCTCTTTCCCTCTCCTTCCCTCCCTCCCATCGCTGCCCTTGAGTTGCTTAGTTCACGTTCATCAATGTCCAGTGCAGCTGATGGGCCCTCTGCTGTATTTTTTCACGTTTTCCTCTGATTCAGTACCCTTCTCTTAGCTTAAAAAGAGGTCCTTTGTTTTTTGAGTCCAGTTTACTTTGTCAGTTAGCCAATTACTTGGTTAATTTCTTCTGGCTCGCTAACCACTGTTTTAGTCTATGTAGGATCAAATAGAACATCACACTTGTTTTCAAGCCACTCAAACACTAGTGGTAGGGATGGATAATTAAATAAACAGCTGTTCCAGAGTGCGATATTCACTGTGATGGGTAAGGACAGAACTCGATTGGGATAACTGTTCGGGGGAACTTTATCCAGGGTTTGGAAGTTACAGAGAAAATGAGCCATCAAAGAAAATGATGGCTCAGATGGAACCTGAAAAAGTGCAGGAATGTCTTAACCTGCCATTACTATATCAAAATACCTGAGGTAGGGTAACATTATTTTTAAAAGAGACAAATTTAAGTTACAGTTCTGGAGTTCTACTGTGTTGGGATCAGTAGATACAAGTATATGTCTAATGTACCAAGTACATTAGGCTTTTGCTTCTAATAGTCTAGTTTGATACATTCTGCATTTTAAAAAATTAGAGTATTTGGCTAATTTACATTTAAGGTACTGATAGTGTCTTTGAATTTAAACCTACTACAGGGTTTTTTGTTATCTTCTGTTTTTCTCCTTCTGTTTTCCTACTTTCTTTTGGGTTATTTCAATTTATGCCATTACTTTTTTTTAATAAAAATTCCATATTTTTCTCTTCCTCTCTTTTAATCACACATTAATGTCTGGTATCCTTCATGTCTGAAGTCCACATTGTTTGGCTTCCCACTTAAAACTTTTCACTTTTCCATTTTCGACTTGAAATTGTAATGATTTTGGAATACTTGCTCTCCACTCTTTCTGTCACTGTTGACATATCTTTGGCTTTTATGTACAGTATGCTTTACAGAGCACATTAACAATAATGATAGTAGATGCCATTAAATTATATTTAATTAATTAATTTAGAAGAATGTTTCAATTCAATAATTTGTTTTAAGCATTTCAAGAAAAAAATGCAAAGACAAAACATGTTCTTGATGCTGGGTATATAACTCAGTATAAAAGCCTATGCTTAGTGGGTTCAGGGCCCTAAATTCAGCAATAGTTCCAAAAAAAGCAAACATAATATATTCTTTTTTATTTTTATTTATTTTTAAAATAAGTTTTACTGTGAAAACACTGTACAGCGGGGTTACAGTTGCATGAGCAAGGTCATGAGTACATTTTTAATCCAGCATTGTTGCCTCCTCCTTTGTTTTCCGCCTACCATCCTGTCTCTCCCACCTCCTCAACTACAACTCCCACCCCCCCACCCCTTGCCTAAATTGTAAAGTTCATTTTTCGACATAGCGTCTTATATATCTCATTGTTGCAGTGGGTCAATCTGTATCCCTATTTAAACATTTTGTTTTTCCTTTCCCCTCCGCAAATTATACTGACATCAAATAAAGTGAAATCAGGGGTTATACCATGGGGGAGGGACATACAAAGCAACAAAAAAAATCACATGGTATCTTATAAATACATTAGAAACAATAGCAAGAAAGAAAAAACATTTGAGTCCTTATCTTGGGGTTCATTTCGCCTAACGTCAACATATCTGACTGTTTCTGTTTGTCTCAGACATATACTAGTTATTGAAAATAAGGGAAACCATGGGACCTATGTTTCTTTGGGCCTGGCTTACTTCATTTAGTATAATTTTTTTCCGTCCTTCCATTTCCTAACAAATGGGGCAATGTCATTCTTTCTGATGGAGGCATAGAATTCCATTGTATATATATACCACATTTTCTTGATCCATTCATCTACTGAGGGACATCTGGGTTGGTTCCATATCTTAGCTATGGTAAATAATGCTGCAATAAACATAGTTGTGCTGGTAGCTTTAGATCTCGTTTGTTATCATTTGGGTAAATGCCCAAAAGTGGGATTGCTGGGTCATAGGGGAGCTCTATGTGGAGTCTTTTGAGAAACCACCATACTGCTATCCAAAGTAGTTGAACAAGTTTACACTCCCACCAACAATGCCATAGGGTTCTCTTCTGGCCACATCCCCTCCAGCATCTGTTGTTATAGAGTTCTTGATTATAGCCATTCTAACTGGAGTGAGGTGGTATCTCAATGTTGTTTTGATTTGCATTTCTTTTATGGCAAGAGCAGTGGGGCATTTCTTCATGTGTCTATTCTTATTTCCTCTTCAGAGAAGTTTCTCTGTAAGTCTTTAGCCTACTTGTTTATCAGGCAGTTGTTTCTTTGAGGATTTGTTGCAGGATTTAATTTTTTGAGTTCTAAGTATATTTTAGATATGAGATCCTTATCTGTTGTATGGCTAGTGAAGATCTTCTCCCAATCTATGGGCTTTCTATTGATCTTGCTAGCTATGTCATGTGTCATGCAGAAGCTCTGCAGCTTCATGCAATCCTATTTTTCCAATCTTTCTTTGATTTGTTATGTTTCTGGATTTCTATTAAGAAAATTTTGGCCTGTGTCAAGGAGACCTAGGGTTTCTTCTATTCCTTCCTGTAATGTTTTCAGAGTGTCTGCTTTGATTCCGAAGTCTTTGATTCATTTGGAGTTGATTCTGGTGCAGGGTGATACGTAAGGATCTAGCTTTAGTTTTCTACAGGTGATTAACCAATTTTGCCAGTACCATTTACTGAAGAGGCTGTCTTTCTTCCATTCTATTTTTTTAGCTCCCTTATCCAAGATTAGGTGGCTATAGGTCTGTGGATTCATTTCTGGGTTTTCAATTCTATTCCATTGGTCCTGAGGTCTCTTCTTGTATCAGTACCAAGCTGTTTTGATTACTATGGCTTTGTAGTAGTTTGAAATTTGGTATTGATATTCCTCCAGCATTGTTCTTTCTGTTAAGGATCATTTTTGCTATTCGGGGTCTTTTATTGTTCCATATGAATTTTTGGATTGCCTCTTCTATTTCCTTGAATAATGAGGTTGGAATATTGATAGGTATCGCATTGAATTTGTAGATAGCCTTGGGAAGTATTGCCATTTTCACAATGTTGATCTTTCCAATCCAGGAGCATGGGAGTTTTTGCCACTTTCTAAGTTCTGTTTTGATTTCCCTTTTCAGGTTTTTAAGGTTTTTATCACAGAGGCCCTTCACTTTTTTGGTTAAGTTAATTCCTAGGTATTTTATTTTTTTGGGCTATTACGAATGGAGTTGCTTTCCTGATTTCAGTGACACTTTTCTCATTATTGGCATACAGAAAAACCATTTATTTCTGAGGGTTCATTTTATACTCTGCTACTTTGCCAAAGTTTCGAATCAGCTCGAGTAATTTGGGAATGGAGTCTGTGGGGTTCTTTAAGTACAAGATCATGTCATCTGCAAAGAGGGAGAGTTTTACTTCATCTTTCCCTATTTGGATCCCCTTTATGTTTGCATCTTGTCTTATTGCTGTAGCTAGGCATTCTAATACTAGATTGAAGAGAAGTGGAGAGAGTGGACATCCTTGTTTGTTCCTGAGTTTAGAAGAAATGGCTTTAATTTTTCACCATTAAGTATAATTCTGGCTGGAGGTTTGTCATATACAGTCTTTATTGTATTGAGGAATGTTCCCTGGATTCCTAATTTTTCCAGAACCTTCATCATAAAGGGGTATTTGATTTTGTCAAGTGCTTTTTCTGCATCTATTGAGATAACCATGTGGTTCTTATCCTTGCTCTTGTTGATGTGATGAATTATATTATTGATTTGTGTATATTGAACCAGCTTTGCATCCCTGAAATGAATCCTGTTTGATTGTGATGTATGATTTTTTTGATGAATTGTTGAAGTCGATTGGCCAAAATTTTGTTGAGAAGTTTTGCATCAATGTTCATCAAAGAAATGGGTCTATTGTTCTCTTTCTTTGATGAGTCCCTGCCTGGTTTTGCGATGAGGGTTATGATGGCTGCATAGAAAGAGTTTGGTAGTGAACTTTCTCTTTCAATTTCATTGAAGAGTTAGAGGAGTATTGGTGTGAGTTCTGCTTTGAAGGCCTTGTAAAATTCTGCTGTAAATCCATCTGGTCCTGGGCTTTTCTTAGATGGGAGGTCTCTTATTGCTGTTTCTATTTCAATGCTTGATATGAGGCTGTTAAGAGGGTTTAGCTCATCTTGGGTTAGTTTCGGCATGTCAGTATTTGCTAGGAAAAGGTCCATTTCTGCCAGGTTCTCAAACTTATTAGCATAAAGGTTTGAGAAGTATTCCCTTATAATGTTCTGAATCTTGGTTGTTTCTGTGGTGATGTTTCCATTCTCATCTCTGAGTTTGTTTATTTGGGTGTGTTCTCTTCTTTTTCTGATAAGATTTGCTAAGGGTCTGTCAATTTTGTTCATTTTTTCAAAGAACCAACTTTGTTTTGTTGATTCTGTGTTTTTTTTTGGATTTTAATTCTGATTTAATATTAATTATTTCTTTCCATCTACTGGATTGGGGTTTATCTTGCTGCTCTTTTTCAAGGAGGTTCAGATGTCTCAATAAATTGTTGGTTTCAGAGCTCTCCAATTTGTTGATGTAGGAACTCAAAGCTATAAACTTGCCTCTGAGTACTGCCTTTGCTGTGTCCCAGAGGAGCTGGTAATTTGTGTGTTCATTTTTGTTGAATATCATAAACATTTGAATTTCCTTTCTAATCTCCTTCATGACCCCCTGGTGATTCAACAGTGTGTTGTTCATCCTCCATGTGTCACAGGACTTTCTTTGCTGGCTTTTGGTGTTGAGTTCTAATTTTATTCCCTTGTGGTCTAAGAGAATGCAAGGCATAACTTCAATGTTTCTGATTTTGGACAAGTTTGCTTTGTGACCTAAAATGTTGTCTATTTTGGAAAATGTTCCATGTGCTGCTGAGAAAAAAGTGTATTCTCATGCTGCTGGGTGAAATATTCGGTAGATGTTTGTTAAATCTATTTGATCTATTCAGTTGTTTAGATCTGTGGTTTTCTGTTGAGTTTTTGCCAAGTTGATCTATCTAGTGGGGATAGTGGTGTGTTAAAGTCCCCCACAATTAATTTCTTTGGATCTATGTGAGATTTGAGGGAAAGTAGTGTTTCTTGGATAAATTTGGGTGCTCCATTGTTTGGTGAATAGATATTTAGCATTGTAATACCTTCCTGAAGGAGAGATCTCTTAATTAGTATGTAGTGACCTTCTTTATCTCTTCTCACTAATTTTAATTTGAAGTCTATTTTATCTGATGTTAGGATTACAACTCCTGCCTGTTTATGGGAGCCTTTGCTTGGTAGATTTTATTCCAGCCTTTCACTTTCAAAATAAAACATAACATATTCTTTATATTTAACACTTATTTACCATTTCTCATGCTTTTTAATTTGTCTTGCAGATCTGAACATCCATTGGTATAATTTTCCTCATTCCTAATAGCATCCCTTTGCTTTTTTTTTTGTGTGTGTGTGAATGTCTGTTTGCAACAAATACTCTCAGTTGTTGTTTTCCTGAATTTCAGGAAAATTTTTACCTGTATTTCACTGGCAGTTTTGAATGAGAATTTTATTGGATGTTGATATTTTAGGTCAACACAGGTACCTTGCTAATGCCTCAAGGAAGAATTTCCATTGTTGGTGGTCTTTGATGTTTATAGTGCTAGCAATAATTGTATCACTGTCCCTGTCAATGAAAGGCGTCCTTTGTTCTAACTGCTTCGAATTTTGTCTTTATCTTTTGTTTTCAGTGGTTTTATTATGATATCCTAGGCATAGTTTTCTTTATATTTATTCAATCTGCAGTTCACTAAGCTTCTTGGATCTGTAAGTTGATTTTTTTTTTCATCAAATTTGGGGAAAATTAGATCACTATTAATTCATTCCATATGAATTAGATTGATATTTAAATTGTATTCTTTGTGTGAATTTCATTATAGTTACCCAAAATGTCCTGCTGTGTGGGGTGTTAAGTGATTCATGAATAAAGCTGAAATGTAAAAATTAATAGCACAGCTGTGCATAGAATGGAATTCACACTTCAGCTCCATTATGATCATCCTTTTTTCCCTCTATATTGAATATTGACACTGCATTGAGAGTTTGATCAATGATTTTGCTCCATTCTCACTTTGCTGACTTTATGGGGCTCATTACTGTATTTATATTATATTGATTGATATTGTCCCCCAGGTCCCTTAGGTTCTGATCATTTACTTCACTCCTTATACTACAGGTACCCTAACTAGCGATAAAATAACTATCAGGTCAAATGCTTTCCATGTAAAATTTCATGTAGTCATTCCACACTTGAGTTATGTATCACATAATTTGGAAGTATTTCTTATATCTATGATGACATGATTGAATGACACCAGAAAGTGGCTAGCTCTTCACCAAACTTCTCTTTCTTTTTCCTGTGATATTCCCTTAGACTACTTTTTGGCTACCTTTGCATTGGGTGTGCCTATAGTTTGAATTTTGGTAATAGAATTGGCCAAAAGAAGTGGCGCTGTAGCTCAAGTGGTAGAGCGCTCGCCTTGAGCTGAAGAGCTGAGGGACAGCGCTCAGGCCCAGAGTTCAAGCCCACAACCGAAAAAAAAAAAAAAAAAAAAGAATTGGCCAACAAAATCTACATACACCTGACTGTGTGTGCTTAAGATGAGCTCATTCATACATATAGAATATAGTGGAGAGTCTGTCATCCTCAATTCTTAAATCAATACATGGAAAAGTTTCTCAACTCTCTTCTTGCATTTGCTTTGCTTCTGTTTATTACAGAAAAGTGGCTGAATTATTTTTTTCCTAAGTTAATAAAAGTTCTTGTGATAGAAAAAGTTGCTTGTGATAGAAACACTGTGGTCAGTATTTCTTCAACTATTGCACTATTAAAGTCTCAGGTTTGCAATTTTTCAGCTAAAGTGACATGGATTAGAGAGATGAAGGTCATACAACTAGTAGTAAGTGGCAATGTCTCGCTTTTATAAAGCACATTTTTCTTAATCAAAAGAGTATGTCTTTATCACCATCTGATTTTTATTCATTTAAAACCATGCCCTTTTTTGGGTGGAAGTGCTGGTCTGGGGACTTGAACTTAAGCCTAGACACTATCCCTGGGTGATTTGCTCAAGGCTAGCAATCTAATACTCCACTTAACTTTTTGCTGGTTAATTGGAAATAGTGTCATAGACTTTCTTTCTTGGGCTGGCTTCAAACCTCAATCGTCAAATCTCAGTCTTCTGCATAGCTAGGATTATAAGCATGACTAACTTGCATGAAATTGCTATTGCATATCTTTCTAAAATCTTGGTAGAAACAGAAGAGGGTGTGCAGTCAGGAGATCCAAGTGAAGTTGTTTGCAAGCTGTTTAGACAGGTGTTGGTCATGCAAAACCTACCTGGTAGGATGATTGTAAGGATTAACTCTGTCGTCACTTGCAGCAGACACAGGAACACTGGGTGAACTTCTCATTACATGGCCTCACCATTCCGTGAAGAAGTACTATTATGAATATGACCGCATGTATAAAAGAGGAAGCATAGAGGTTAACTCTAAGGATCACCTCAAGTAAAGTAATGTATTCAAAAGACTGCACATGGTGCCTGGCATACAATAGATATAAATGTGTATTAGTTCTTCCTTACAGCTTTAACTGTTGTTCAATGTAATGGCAATAAAAGAAAAAAAACCCCAACAGGCTGAATCCAACAAAAGACCAATGCAGCTAACATGATAGTCATATTTTTTTTCCCTCACTCAGTTTCACAATCCTAACTGAAACTCTTTATTCTCCAAAATACCTCCCTTAAAGGCAATTTCTACTTTGTGCAATGACCAATGCACTTGGAAGTATTCCATTAACTGACAGCTCCTAGAACTCTCCACAGATGGAAATGAAAATTCTGGACAACCATGTCTTGTCTATTTCTTATACAGCTGAGGAAGAAAAGGCTTCATTTTACTAAAACTGAAAGAATTCAACCAACAAATTCAAGGAAATGAAATTATATTCAAACTAAATTAATCACTATGAATTATTTAGACTGATATTTAAATTGTTTTTCTTCAGATGAATTTCATTATAGTTATCCAGAACCTCTTTCTGTGTGGGCTGTTAAGTGGTCCATGAATAAAGCTAAAATGCCAAAGTTAATAGCATAGCTGTACACAGAGAAGAATTTGGGCTTTAAGTCTGTTAGGACTTTTTTTCTATTTGTAGATTAAATGTTATTATGTGTATCTTAAGATTGGACAGATCAGGCAGGAGGAGTTTTCTCAGCATGCTCTTTATCATCTAGTTCTTGTGAGAGCTACGTGTTAACCGAATCGCCTGGAAGCAGCCAGGGCCAGCTCTGCTGTTTTTACTCTGGAAGGTTTGACAGTCTGCTTCAGACTGACCACAGCCCCAATGTAGCTGGTAAATCAGTCACGTTCTACATGAGCTGAATGCTCAATGAGACCCAAAATGGAACTGCCTCACCAGTTGGAGAGCTGTGTACAAAGCCTGAAGCTCATTCCTTCCAGGCCCACATCCTTGCAGCCCCCAGGACAATCACACAACAACTCCTTTCCTTACCAGGGGACACACAGAAGCATTTTTTTTTCAGATTAAAGCTATCTATTGCAACTACATTTTCAGATGAGCAGAGTGCCCAGTGTTTCTATCTCTCTCACCCTGCCAGAGAACTCGGAGGTTTGCTCAGTCTGAGAGATACAGTGCTCTTACCAAACCAGTCCTTGGAGACAAATCTTGGCAACCCTGAAAACCTATTTCTAGTCTCTGTTTTCTTCTAGATTGCAACAGAAACTGTTGTCATAGCTTTGGTTTTGAAAACAGGTTATAGCTGGTTTTATATCTATGAGGCACCTCATCTTTCTTCCCAGAGTCTCTGCTGATGCTGAGTTTCAGGCTATTTCACCTGGAGACAGCACACAGAGGGAGGAGGGCAAAACTTCTTCCCACAACGCTATCTCTGGGCTCCAGATACACTGTCAAATTTAGCAGGAGACTGCACAGGGTGTTTAGGGAAAGAACTTTTTGTCCCCTCGGAGTTATAAAAGCCAAGGATCCTCTCAGACAACCCTAACCTCATCTCTGAAATAATGACTTGTCTTATTTTTTTTTAAAATCATACCAGTGTGCTAGGACAACTCTAGAAGTTCTCCCTCCTTTTGGTCTCAAGTTCCATTAGTTTCCTGTTGCAGAATAAAAGAAAATACTTGTTAAGAGTCAAACACTGTGAAAATCACATGCCCAGAGTAATGGAAAGAATGAAACTATATACTCATGTGTAAGGGATATATGAATCAAGTTTTGTTAGCAGAGTTCTGCAGATGAGGTGTCAAGATCCAATAAGATTAGGTGATCTGTTCAAAAGCACACAGCAGAACTAGAGAGACTCCTGGCCTCTCATTCCCAACTAATGAACCTGTAAGTCTGAGCATTGTCTTGGACATCAATAAATTGGAAAGATGCAGGCAGGAATCATTCTAGGTGCCCAGACTGTGCCCAGATTATATCAAAGACAACAAAGAGCCCTGGAAAAAGAATCCAGCCAGGAAAACTTTGCAAACTGCCTCTTTCAGATTCTACTATCTTTTTAGGGCCTTTTATCCATTTCCTCCTTGATTTCTCTTTCTATCATGTATCAGGTCAAGGTAATACCATTCCTAGGTGGGACTTACTTCCAGGTTCGGCTGCTGATCAGATTCCCTGAGGGTTTAGGTGCTGGTTGCCTATGGCTCCCTGTAGACTCATGGTTGATATCTCTTTTATGGACAAAGACAGATATTCAGATATTCACCAGCCATGTTCCTCACAGCAATGATCACTTCACTAACACCCTCAGAGGGTAACAGAGCTGCCTACACATGACCTGAGATAGTTACTTCAATGAAGAGTTGCTACTTCATTAGATTATCAATGGCTATTTAACTCGAGAACAGCTAGTTTGCAGACTGGCTATTCATTTTAGGGAGGCTTGGTATGATAAGCAAGGGGAAAGGAACTCAGTTGGATCAGCTCTATTATCTCCCTTTGCAACCTCTCCAGGAAAAACAGAAGTGACTTATTAAGAAACGAGGAACAGGAAGACACAAATAGAAGGGGTGAAGAAAAGGTAAAATTTAGGATTAAGGATCCTTGGGATTTGGATGAGAAACTAGCTTTTTTTTTTTCATGTTCCTGCTCCTTTTATTGAGCATGCATCCTGAAAACAGATCTATTATTTGAGGTAGCTTAATGGAATCGCTGTTTCTAACAAAACCAAAGGAATTTTTCCGGAGTTAGTAAGGATGTGGTCCCGTAGAGATACTGGATGCTCTCTTGTCCACATAAACCTTCCCCTATTGCTCAAGCTTGGTGAGGTTATGGACTTTGGTTCTGGGTCAAACTGGAACCTTCTCTTCCTGGAGCTGTGTTTGTTCTTACTTGGACAAGGCAGGTAGCTTGTAGGCCTTTTGATGTGAAAACCTGCGATCATGATACAGCGCTACTGAGCTCTGGGGTAGGTGCCACCCCCGTGGTGGTGGAGAGGCCAGTGACAGTCATCTTTTGACTACCTTCTCCCCCACCTTAGGGCTTAGTCCTCACTTTGCTTCTTCCCACCTTCTCAGCTTGCCTCTGTCTCCGTAGACAGCAGCTCTGAAGGAGACGACACCAGTCCCTCTTGGTCTGGCTGTCTCTCACTTGTACAAGCATTTGTTGGGATCCCATCCAGGTTCATGTTTCTCTTCTGATCCTTGGGTTTATCCAAGAGCTTTCCAAGGACTCTAGCCACGGATGCAAGAGGGAAACCAAGTAAGCAGAGATCCAGGTCCAAAGAGCTCATATTGAAGGAGACATACACATTGACTGCATTTTGGTAGATTAAATTCCCAAAGAATATTTTGGAGTTCTTGATTGATTTTAAAACTCTACAGGTGGTTAAAAAAGAAATAAAAAGACTATTTTCTGGCTCTATTTCTAAAGCAAGGAAAGCATTGTAAATTCTAGGACCTGCTGTCTTAGCAATCACCTTTCTATCCTGAGGGCAAGAAGGACCAAGCCTCTTGTCTAATTTCACGTTATCCAAAGAACTCTTAAGTTTCTAAACCTCTGCTACTTGTCTTTCTACCAAGGTTCTCCTTGAGAGTTTTTTTAATAAATGAATTAATTATGTATATGTCACATCGTATAAAGTGTATGGTGAGTTTCCTAAGGAAGGAGGAAAGGTCAAGTGGTGAACACACTGGGCTTCACCTAATCCTTAATTCACTCTATGGACTGATGACTATTATCTCTATCCTATAAATAATAAAAAAACTGAAGCTCAAACAAACCCTAATGATGATGGCTCTCTCTTATTAAGAGCTTGTCATAAGCCAGTTCCAAGTGGTTTGTGTGTCACAATTCGATCCTGCTCACAACAACCCTGATAGGTAAGAACTAGGTGAATGAATCACCCAAGGTCTCACAAGCTCCATTTGAATCAGGCCCTACCAGGCTTCCTTTGTGGGAAAGCAGTCTTAGAGCAGATCAAATTTCTGCATAAAAATGTGTGACAAATCTTATAGAACCAACATCGGCATGACCTGTGTCCTAGATGAAGAGGAATCCCTGGAAGGTGGAAGGGAAAGGTTTATTGTTGTCTCCTAAGTATACTCAGTATACAGGGGCTTAGCAAGTGTTATTGCATGGATAAATGAATAGATATGAAACAGTTTTAATTTCTTCTGCCATTTACTGATTTTCTGATCTTGGGGGCAATGACTTGGTCTCCCTGAGCCTTTGTTTCCTACAACTAAAATGTGAAGGAAAAAAGAAAGAAAGAAGGCATTCAGTCTTAATCTATACTGATTTTCTGTGTGTGTGTGTGTGTGTGTGTGTGTGTGTGTGTGTGTGTGTGTGTGTGTGTATGCATATGTATGTGGGGAGTGGGGATCTTGAACCACTGTCCTGGGACTTCCAGAAGCTTGAGAGAACAAAGCAGAACTATGAGGTGAATCCTAGCAACTCCCTTTCCCATTAGGCCTCATTAGGACTCAGCTCATTCAAGCTACACTAGCCCCAACTAAGGGAGAATTAGACATTTCCAGGAATTACGTGTTGCCTGGGATTGGCAGAATTTTGTCCTTCACAGTCTTTGCTTAGGCCTAAAAATGGTGTGTTGTATGACACAAAGGGCTTTGCAGTTGGTTTCCAATCCATAGACATAAAATCAGGAGATTATTTTGAATTGTCTAGGCCCAGTATGACTGAGTACATACTCAAACTCAGAAGAGAAAAGCAGGGGAAAGAGGGGGAGGGTAGAGATGGCACAGAGGAGGAGGCAGGAGAGTGAAGAGATGTAGCATGATGCTATGCTGTTCTGGGATTTGCTTTATTTAATTCAACCATTTCTAAGAAAACATACAGGCCTGTATCACTACTTGCTTTCCCTTGCTCACGGCTATATAATGTTCACATGATTATCATTCCCTTGTTACTGGCTAGTCCACCTGCAGACTTTCCTAACATAGACAAAGATCTTATGAGCACTAGTGACACTTAGGATGCATACTTAAGAGCAGAAAGAGCAGGTCAGGAGAACTGTTGGCATTGTATTTTATACGTTCATTTCCTATTGTTTCTTGTTCTTAGACTTCCCATCTGGATCCAATTTTCTCCCCAAACTATCATTTGGGAGTTATTTTTAATAAGGATCATTGTACTGTTGTATCTTAGCTCTGAGAATGTTGGCAGCCATCATTTTCCTTAGATTAAAACTGGAAAGATTCTTCTTTGAGAGAATTTGAATAATAACATTTGGGAGTCCCCCTTTCAAAAGGCCAAGTTTTTCCTGTATTCCATTCTGTGGTAAGGGTGTATGATAACCACAGAGATGAGTCAGCATCGCTTGCTTTATTTTTAAAAAATGAAAGATAATAACCTGCAAAAAAAGAGAGAGCAAAGTGGGGAACAGGAAGATATGGTGTCTGGGAAACAGGTGGTCCCTGTGGGTGAGGGGAAAGTCATTTCCTTGACCAGTAAGGGGAAAGGAAGTCTGAGAAACAAACATTGGCTTGGAGAAGAAGAATCAAGCCTTCCTGGTATTCATCCCGTGCTTCACTCCTTTTTACTCATGTCCTTGACATTCTCTCATGGCAACTAGACTTGACTTGGGACTTTGGACTCGTGTGGGCAAATGGCCTGTGGGTCAATGTGACAGGTGTGGGTTCTAACCTTAAGCTTTAATAGGTTTGTATATATCTGCTTTCCTTCTTGTGTTTCTATTATTCACCATGAAAAGAATATACTCCACTTGATGGATCATCATGGCACAAGAACAGGATACAGATGGAGCCCAGCCCAGCCTGTGAATCCACAGTATTAATGAATGACCACCTTTCCTGAAACTGTAAGCTTATGGAAGATAATAGCTCACAACATAAGTAGATATTGCCAAGACACTATTTCCTGAGGATCAAGAACAGAAGTAAATCATGGTTGAATCGCAACCAATATTTCATAATTTAAACATCATATACTGATCTAACCAGAATTATTTGGAGAATTATGTGCAGTGTGTGTCCATGGAGATTGCTTATAAGAGCAAAATGCCTCTATTTCAAAACAGGAAATTGTGGAAGGAACTTATAGGTGTCTAGCATAGTAAGACAATTGTATGCTTTGGTTTTTATTTAATATTTTTTATTCTTATTATAAAGATGATGTATAGAGGTGTTACAATTACACAGTCAGATGGTAAGAGGATTTTTAACGGATAGGCTGTCTATCCAGAACAAAGATCAATGATCCCTTTGTCCTTTGTACTCAGGTGGGGCTGGGACACCAAGCCCTAGATAGTGGAGACCCGTGGAAAATGTATGTGGAGTTTCTGGTTTGTATTCTTAAAGGGAGGCACAATAACTCTTTCCACTCACTTTGCCCCAGCTTGCTGGTGGTGTGGTCATGGTGCCACACCATCTTGGATGAGGTCATTAACAGTCCTAACCTTTTGCTCTACCTTTCATAAAATAGATTTTTTTTAAAAAAACTTTTTTTTAAGGCAATGTCCTTTTATTCTCTGTTATACTACCCACACCTATATCCTGACCCAGAAATCAAAAATAATGTATGAAGTTAGATAATTGAAATATTGAAATAAATACAAGGAGAACTAAAAAATACTTGAAAAATTTTGCCACTGAGAATCTTGAGTTTATGGAAAGGGCTGGAGAAGGGGGTCACTATTTTTAAATTGTGTACATGCCTTATTTCAGTTGAAGTTAGGTTAAGAGGTCTTTCTCATAAGCATGCCCAACAATTCATAAGTGATTGCTGTCAGCTTGAATGAAATACAGTCCTACACAGGAACTTGTGATTTAGTGTATTAGAGAAACACTGAGGTACCAAGAGTTATATCTGAAACCATACAATGACTGACAAAAGTTTCATCAATGACATCACTATCATCTTTGTAATCCCAAAGCATAACTATATGACAGGAGAATGGTTGCAGAACAATCAAACTATTCTATGACAGTCAAAGAGTTTAAAAACAAAGAATTTCGATGCAACCATGGGTTACCACTTCAGGGATAAATGAAACACTTGTTACTAAGGATGCTGTCAGTCTGGGAATTTCACTACCTTAAGTGTGGTCATGATTTAAGAAGAATATATGTGACCCACTGGTGACATGGAATGAAAAACACTGCATGAGCCGCACGAATGCTGCAAGAGATGAGAATGTTCACAAGACACTCGCTGGTTAACACCAAGTTAGAACCTCAGCCTCTTTATATTAAGCACTTGCCTAATGGATCCATGGGATATTTATGAGCTTATAGATAAACAGCAGGTGTAGGAGTTTTAAGTTATCAAGGCTTTGTAGAGAAATAAATTGGTATTTATCATAGAACAAGAATTGGAAAATCTTGCAATATTAGACTTAGAAGGGCTCTTTAATGTCACGTTCCCTAGTGACTTTGAATTTTTGAAGAAACTGAGGCCAGGTGATGGTCTGTAGCCCAGAGGCACTTGATGATACACAGTCAAACCTCCCAGAAAAGAAACCCAAACACAGAAACCATCAAGAAGAGGACAAGGGAAACAGAGGGAAGAAGACCACACATTGTCCATCTCTCTTGGCCTGGATTCCTGATCTATAAAGCAAGTCTGAGCCGAACAAGGCTGGGTCAGGGAGATTTAAATTGGGTAAGAAGTTAGAGTTTGATTTTAAAGATTGGACTTTTAAATACATGGAAGAAAGCCACAGAGAGATCAATGTGACTGCTCTCCAAGCTGAAAAGCCATCCAAAGATGTGCAGTGCACTTGAGATGTGATCTAAGGATAGGGAGAGGAGAGGTAAACGGAGAGTAGTAAATGGCAGAGATGTTAAAAAAACAACTGTTTCTTATCTTAATCAGTTTTTCCTGCTCAATAAATTGGTTCTATGTGTCTATAATTCATCTCCCTTGTAAGTATGGTGAGTGGTCAATCTTAGCATTGGTAGAGATGAGGAGGGAAAAACAAGGAGAGACTACTAAGAGAGCAGAGTTCTATCTTTCAGTATTGAGCCGAGGGACTTACGGAGTATCTGTGTGAAATTTAGAATCCTTTTATTATAGTTTTTATCATTATTATATGGGAGATGTTTAGGGTAATTCTTGTTTCACATGTCAGGTAATGAGTACGTTTCTTTTTGGACAATGTCACCCCTTCCTTTGTCTCTGCCGTTTGTTCCCTCCTGCCCCTGCCCATAAGTTATATAGTTCATTTTCAACATAATATCTACTGCTGCATTCGTACACCCTTTGCCCCTCGGTTTCTGTATCCCCTTTACCTCCCCAAAGGAAGATAAATGAAAAAACAAGCCAAAATGAAGAGAAGAAAAAAAGCTCTTGTTTCCATTTCCTGGAGTTTGTATTGATACGTATTGTTCTAATGATCAGATGCACAGAGGCTTTGCACCCTTGTGCTCCCCGCCTAAGACTAGTCTCCTTTGGTCTCACTGTGTAATTGCCTAGAGTCCTGCATATTTTATCATGTCCAGTGTATTTTAGACCTAGCTCCCTCAAATGTGAGAAAATGTGCTGTTTGTCTCTTTGATCTTAGCTTACTTAACATGATTTGTTCTAGGTCCATCCATTTCCCTGCAAATAACATAATATATTATTATTTCTAATGACTGTAAAATTCCATTTTGTATAGGTACTCCATCTTTTGGATCTACTCATCTATTACAGGGCATCTGGGCTGTTTCCATAACTTGGCTATTGTAAATAGTATAGCAATGCACATGGATATGCACATGTTTTTACGGTATCTTAGCTTGTAATGTTCTAGGTAGATGGCCCAGGAGTGGTATGGCTAGATTGGAGGGGAGATCTCTGTTTAGTTTTTTGAGGAACTCCATACTTCTCTTCAGTGTGGTTGTACTAGTTTACATTCCTGTCAATAGTGCAATAAGTTTTCTTTTCCCTTATATCCCTATCAACATTTTGAATTCATGGTGTTAGCCAATCTAACTGGGTTGTTTTGAGTTGCATTTGCTTTATGGCCAGGGATGATGAGCATTTTTTCATACTTTCCCATTCTCACCTCTTGTTCTGAGAAGTCTCTCCTTCACTCCTTTGCCCATTTAGTGATTGGTTTATTGGTTTGGGGAGGGGTTAATTTCTTGAGCTCCTTGTATATTTTGGATATTAGGCCTTTGCAGGTAATGATCGTCTCTCTGTCTATTGGCTGTCTTTCTACTTTAATAATTATGTCCTTTGCTGTGCAGAATCTTTTTATTTTGATGTAACCTCATTTATCAAGACACATCTGCTATGCCCCCGGAAATCTTTTCAAAAAGTTTCTGCCTATGCCTATGAGTTCTAGTGTTTCTTCTACTCTCTCTTGCAGTAATTTCAGTGTCAGGTCTGATGTTGAGGTCTTTGTTTCGTCTTGAGTTGATATTAATGTATGGTAACAAAAAAGGATCTACTTTTAGCTTTCTGCATATGGATTCCCAGTTTACCCAATACCAGTTTATCCTGTCATTTTTGTATTTTAAACCTAAAGCTTAGAAGAAAGGATCTGGACTTTGGTGGGATTAGAAGATGGCACTTGGCACTGTAAATAATGGAAATGGAGAGATATTTTCTAGACAGACTGTATAGAGTAGAAGAGAAGAGACTGAAGTTTGAGGCCTGACAGACAGGATTCGGAGGATGGATTGAGAAAGAGGAGCCCTCAAAATATTGTACGTGAAATACAATGTTAAAGATACACATGTGAGTATCTTCCAGATCGAATGTATGCAATGAGAGGCGCTCAAGTGTGTTTGAAACTGGAGAAGAGAGCGATGGAGAACTACTGCAAGTGAAAGGACTTGCATAGAGAGTAGGAAGGATTGTAGGTGATAGGGGCCAATCCTTGGAATGGCACAATGAGAGATACAGTTAGGAGTCCAAGGGGAGAGATTAATCTTAAGTAGGTCCCACACCTCCTAAAACAGGAAACAGGAAAAGAGAGAATGGGAAGTACCAGAATCATGGTTTAATAGCTCTTAGGAAAGCCAGTGTATGTGGAACTCAATCACAAAGGTATGGCATCAGTAGCAAAGGATGTTGAAACCCAGTCTCAGTCACTGAGCTGTGATGTGGACAGATACTCCTGGCAGTGCATTTGGGGTTACACATCCTGAGTAGAAGATGGACTACCAGGACAGGGTACTTAGTTGAGCTTGTCGACAATGGTCGAAGCTGAAGATGGTTGAGGAACCAGAAGCTACTAGCCTGGATAAATACTGATTTGGCAGTGAAGCAGTGATGGTCCTTAAATGTCTGAAGAAGGGGTCACAGCTGTTCTACTTTGGTATCAAAGGGAAAATAGAAGTCAATTGAGAGGAAGTTACAGGATGTAAACTTTTTTAGTGATGTATTACAAGTTGAACTTCAGGGTGAACTGGCTCTCACTTAGGAATCTTAGACCTAGCCACGGTTCTACAGAGGGCTGAGGATGACATAAATGTTTCATTCAAAGAGTATTGAATTTTTATCACGTGCCAGATACTGTACTGGGTTCTGGCCCACAATCTGAATCAGGCAATTAGTCTGGAATGGAATTGAGTATGGGAAGCAGCCATATAAAAAAAAAGACAGAATACAAGTAGCTGTGCTTGGCAATGCGCACACCATTCTAGAAGACATCCATAGCTATTAATAAAATATTAATGCCTTCTATTTATTTATTCATATATTTCACTATAAACACAATTAAGGATTTCATTCTTCTCAGATACCACATTTTACGAGCTCAGTGATGGAAATATTTAAAGAAAATACATGGTATCCTTAACTAAAATATCCAAAGCAGAATTTTATCTCAAGTTTCTCTTCTGATCCCATGAGAGGATCAGAAGGAGCATAGACACACAGTATTCTCAACAATTTGCTGAGCTGTAAGAGAGAGGGTGTTAGGCGTTGCCTTAATATCAAGAGGGTGGTATAAACTCTTATATAAACAGTATCTTGTCAGTATTTACCAGTCAACAGGTATGGCTCCACGTGATGGCTGCATGAACACTGGTAAAATCAATTGGATTTCATATGTTTCTCTGAGTTTAATGCAGGGATGAAGATTGAGACCTAGGATCCTATGGTCTGGAATTAGAGGATCTGAACCCAGGCCTGCATGTAGGGAGTAGCTGGAGAGGAAGTAGATGCAGATACAGAATAGAAGCCATCAATGGATGGGGGTGAGGGGTGAGGGTAGAGATCGCATCCAAAGGACACCACAAAGATAACTTCATATGAGTTCCTTGACACTGTGTGTGTGTGTGTGTGTGTGTGTGTGTGTGTGTGTGTGTGTGTGTGTGTGTGTGTGTGTGTGTGTTGTGTATCCCCATAGTATGATCAATTCACCAATTCTGGGGAGCAGAAATGTGAAAGCAGATGTCAGACATGGAGTGGAGACTTTTTAAGCCTGGTTGAAGTGGAGAGATCGAGGTAAGGCAGACTGGTGTCACAGGGATCAGTAGAAGCCCACAGTGAGAGCCTGGAAAACGGGAACCAGTTCCTTATGTTACTGCAGTCAGCCCAGGGTGGGGAAGAGGAAGGATATAACTGAGAAATGCCATGGGCTGTGTGTGTGTGTGTGTGTGTGTGTGTGTGTGTGTGTGTGTGGCAGTCATGGGACTTGAACTCAGGGTCCAACAATGTCCCTAAGCTTTCAAGCTCCAGGCTAGCTCTCTACTACTTGAGGCACAGCTCTACTTTTGATTTTTGGGTAGTTAATCATAGATAAGAGTTAATCGTAGATAAGAGTCTCATGGACTTTCCTGCCTTCACTGGCTTTGAACTGCTATGCTCAGATCTTAGCCTTCTGAGTAGGTAGGGTTTTAGGCTTCATTTACCAGTACTCGGCTTTGTGAGGCTTGGTTTTGAGGGTGATTGTGTTGTTTGCAATAAGGTAAAAAAAAAACCCAAAAAACTCTGAGCAGAGTTCTGGGAAACAAAAACATTACCATTCTGCCTCAGCCCCCATTGACCGGGCAGATCTGCTCACCAAAGGGCCCCAGACTCCTCTGTAATATGAACAGCTTAAGGGAAAGGCAGCACAGCTCCCTTCAAGCAGAGCAGAGAAGGATCTTATTGTTTCCAGCTCTGGATGGACAAAGTCCAACGTCCTTATTCATTCTACATTTAACAAATATTTCACACCAGTGAGGTCGAAGCCATGGTACTTAGCAAATACTTTCCTCCTTTCACAGGGGCAAATCAGATCCTGGGACCTAGAGGTTCCAGGCTCTTCTTGCCACAGAGGAGATTTTCAACTTCATTTTTGTTCTTTTAGACCTGAACTCATTACAGATTAAACATGGGTTTTATCTGGACATAAAGCTGGTCTCTGAGATAACAATCCTGAATTCTATGGCCCAAGTTTCTTGTGAGGCTCAAAGAACCCACAGAAGGCTGCCTGACCCTAGCGCTAGAATTATTAAAAATTATCCTTTATATTCATTGTAAGAATTTGTCCTTTTATGAAAGGCTTTCTGGATGTGCACTTTTTACCACTCTTCGAAAGCTGGGAGTTTTGACAAATTTGCAAATAGGTTTCTAATTCCATTCTGCTCCTATCTTCTCCCAGTAATTCTCACATTATTTGTGGAAGATTAGCAGGCACACAGTTGTGGTGACATAATTAGTATTCACGGGAGATAATAATGTCAAGGGATTTTGTTGCTCTTAGAATCTAAATGAAAATATAAGAATAGAAAAAGTTGAATTGGTGATAATTTCTTGGCATAAATTGGGTGCTTGTTAAAAATTTTTTAATGGCTATAAATGAGATTGTGAAATGCAAACATATTGGATAATCACTTAAAAGAAAAGTGGATTTTGCTTCTCTTTTTAGCTTCCTACCTGGGAGGGTAAAACATAGCTCCTCCTGCAGAATTCTGCTTTTGCTATGAAGTGGTTAATCCCAAGAATCATTTCAGGCAATAAAACACTGACTGGAATCTTTCCGACAATACTTTTCTTCTTGATCTTTTTTTTTTTTTTTTTAATGACTAATTGAAATGAAAGCCCGGAGAAGCTTAATGTTAAGAAAACACTCTGTTCTCCATGCTATGATTCTGTAGAGGGGGTGTCTCTATGGTGGGAACCTCTCTGGAATTTTAAGTTAGAGACCAAACCAAAGAATCAATATTTCAATTAGATGCTGTGGTGGGTTTGGGATTACTGTTACTGTAGCTGGAAGATTGCTAGGGCTTTTTTGGGGGGGAGGGAGGTAGTTAAGGGGAGAAGTCATTACTATGAGCTGTTCTTTATTTCTTTGTAAATCATAGCTCCCAGAGTCTGTTTCTTTGTCTGCATTTAATACATTGAAGGGACTGCCTACAAAAAGAACCGGAAATGTAAATTATAAGTACTTTCCTAAAGGCTGCTGAGAGTGTCCTTTGGAGAGAAACAGCCATTATCCACTGTTTTGTGGCATCCTAGGATCTCTGACCATTTGAATTGGCAGTAATAGTCTGCATTTTCCAAGCAGTGCTTCAGTGATTGCCTCGAGGTGTGGTTGGTGGGAAGGACGTGATGACGCGTGGTTTGAATGTGTCCCCCTAAAAGTCCCCATGTTGGTAATTCAAATTCATATCACAATGGTCTTCGTGGAGGAGGAGCTTAGGAGGTAATTGGATTTGGGACATCATGAGGGTGAGTCCTCAATGGTTTTCTATGAAGAGGAGGTGAGACCCGAGCTGGAGTATTTCCTCTGTCTCACCATATGAGACAGAAGGCATACACCACATCCTAGCACCACGAGCTTTAGTCCTTTTGTCTCTAAAACTAGAAGCCAAATAAGTATCTGTTTATTATACATTACTTGGTCTTTGGTATTTTTTTTGCAGGGATGGAAGTGGTCTTTCAGCCCACCACCCTGGAGAGTAGCTCCCCTTGTATCTGTGTTTTATATGAGCTCTGATTTGAGAGATGAGATTGTATTTGTCAACCATAAGCAAAAATAACGGATGCCATGTCAGTTATCCTGGGCTTCCTCAGAGACACTCAGGGGACCCTACTGGCCATTTCCAAGTAGACAATTGCTGGCTTCATCACAATAAGGAAAAACATAAGTACAGTAACCCAAAGGAACATAAGTTGCATGGTTTCCCTCTGCTGTTGTAGCTACAATGTGCCTATATATATCTACAAGTAAACACAGTGGATGGTGAGAGACAAAATCTACACATGTACATGATAAACTACACAGGATTCTTAACATTCACACAGTGAGACCAAAGAAGGATATTCTTAGGAGAGGATCACAAAGGCTCAATGGCTATGGACATGTGATCATATAAAATGTTTATTGAAATGAATTCCAAGAAATGGAAACAAGACGATTTTTCTTTGTTTTTTTTTTTCCTCCTTGGTTGCTGTTTTTGTTTTCTGTACCTTTTGGTTTATATGTAAGTTTATCTGTTTTGGGGAGGGTATGGGAGCGCACAGAAATAGTGGGACAAAGGGTGAACAAATGCAGCAGTGATACTCACTGGACATTATGTTGAAAATGAACTATACAACTTGTGGGAGGAGGATAGGAGGAAAAAACTGGGAGCAAGTGAGGGAAGGGTCATGATACTGTCCAAAGATAATTATACTCATTACCTGACATGTAATTGTAACCCCTCTGTGCATCACCTTTACAATAACAATTTAGTAATTGTTAATAATTTAATAATAAGAATCCTGGCTACTTCCCAGTATTTGAAATTTTTGTACCAAGCTACTCTCATCTACCTTTGAAAACCTTTCATCAGCAGAGCTATATATTGCCACCACATGCATTCCCCCTGTATGTCTGAGAATAACCACACAAACTGGTTTACATCATGGTCCTGTGAATAAACAGAATGCCTTTCTCTCTTCTAATTGTTCCAAAAGAGGCTTGGTAAATCCATGGCATGATTACTCCTCCAGTCCTTTCTATCTGTGTTGCTTCCAAAGCTTGCAGGATTTTTAGTGAAAGAATGTTTTGTCCAATTCAGAAAAGTCTGGGAAAAATGTCCAGATGTATTTAGTCCCACCCAACAATTTTCTTTTTTTTTTTTTATTATTGTGAAAATACTGTACAGAGGGGTTGCAATTACATGAGCAAGATAATGAGTACATTTCTTATCAAGCATTGTGGCCTCCTCCTTTGTTTCCCCTTCCCCTTGCCCCCCCAACCCTTCCCCCACCCCCCGCAAAGTTGTAAATTTTGTTTTGACATAACGACTTGTACATCTCATTGTTGCAATGGGTCCACTTATATCCCTATTTAAACAATTTGTTTTTTCCCTTCCCCTCCACAAATTATACCGACATCAAATACAGTGAAAGCAGAGGTTATACCGTGGGGGAGGGACATTCAAAGCAACAAAGAAATAATCTTATAAATGTGTTAGAAACAATCGCATGAAAGAAAAAAAAACATTTAAATACATATCTTAGGGTTCATTTCCCTAACATCAATTTATCTGACCTTTTCTGCTTGACTCAGACTTATAATAGTTATTGCAAATAGGGGAGACCATGAGACCTATGTTTCTTTGGGCCTGGCTTACTTCACTTAATATAATTTTTCCCAAGTCTTTCCATTTCCTAACAAAGGGGGCAATGCCATTCTTTCTGATGGAGGCATAGAATTCCATTATGTACATATACCACATTTTCTTGATCCATTCATCTACTGAGGGACATCTGGGTTGGTTCCATATCTTAGCTATGGTACATAATGCTGCAATAAACATAGTCATGCTGGTAGCTTTAGTGTGGTCTTGTTTGTGATCATTTGGGTAAATGCCCAAAAGTGGGATTGCTGCCCACCCAACAATTTTCTGTTCTTAGACTAGTTGTGCATTCTATGACCACTGAGAGTGTATTCATGAACTAAAGTAAAGGAGCATTGGAGAAGTGATGTGAAATGAGATGATCATATATCAGTTTTTCCTACCAGCACTTCAAGAGCAAGCATTGTCTCTCTGAATATCTGTTAGGCAGCACAGCACTACCTAGCATACCATATGTGCCTAATAAATGTCGTTCATTCATTGAAATCAGAAGACCTTATATGAATCTCTTTCTAGAGCCCCAATCATACTCATGCTGAAACTGTCTTATTGTGGGCTTTCCAATTAGTAAGTTAACAGAAGTTAGGTGTTAAGTTACTTGCAATCCAAGCATTGAACTGATATAGTCACCTTCAGTATGAATAACCCCCTTCCACTTATTGTGTCTATATATACAAAGGTCTAGTAGGTGCTAGGAAAGGCTTAGAACTTATGTAAGATCAGTGTACTCTCTGTATCAGAAAATCCAGGATGACAAGTTCTATAAAATTCTCTAAAATCATTATTGATAATAACATTAAATCTATCAAATCTGTTATATATTTATGGCATATTAAAAATCAGGGGAACAAGAGTTGTTGGAAAATTTATGATCACTAGATACAGAGCACATTAGAAAGTTTTTGGAAACCTCAATGATGTGAGGAGATTCTAGCCTCTTCGAGAATAGAAGTGCTAAGGGAGCTAATCTTTGTGAAGTAAAATGACAGTACAAATTCAGAACAAAAAAGGAGATGCAAAGGCCACAAAATTGAACCAAAAGGGTCAAGATAGGGAGAAGGATGATTAAGAGGAAGCTAACATTGCAATCAGAGAATTTGAGGAAGTGTAGTAGACGTCAGATAATCAAATTAATTTATGTAGAAATTAAACTTCAGATGCATTCTGAGAGGGAAGTCCTGTGTAAATAGAGGGAAATAGTCATCTTCAATGGAGTTATTGGATTATTTTACTTTTTAAAAAATTAAAAAAACATTTCCTCTATAATGGATACATATTGATTTTAAGAGAAAAGCTTGCTCTTGAAATGATGTTTTTGGTATATATTCTACTCCCGAGTGTCTTCTTAATATGAAATCCCTCAGCACACAGCAAATCAGGACAGTCTGAGCTTGTGTAGAAAAGAACAATGGAAAGGCCCAACTGCAGTGAAGGGATATGGGAATTTTCTCACTAAGATTTGAAGGAGCTAATCATAAAAGTGCTTCCAGACTGAAGCCAAGCAGTGCTAACTTGTGTGGAATGATAGAGCAGCTCAGTAAAAACTTAAGAAAAAGGAACAAAGGGAAACTTTACAACTGCAAAGTCAATAACAAAAATTAAAAAAAAACTGGATAGGCCTCAGAGTAAAATAGATATGACAGAGCGGATGCTCAATGAACTAGAATATGATTGTAAGAAGATCCAGTCTAAACAGCAGAGACTATTACAAGTGTAATATTTCTGCCTTCAAAGTCTAAGAAGAAGAGTGAAACTGTAATACTGATAAAATAGTTAAGAAATAAGACAAAAACTTTGCAACATTGAGAAAGAAATCAAAATTTCTACAGAATTTAGAAGCTTAGTAAAACCCAAACAGGATAACCCCCAAAAAAATCCATATTCAGACACCTCAGAATAAAATCAATGAAAACATAAAACAAGAAATGGAAAGAAAATAGCCAGGGACAATTGATGCATTACTTAAAAGTAAACCATTATTCAAATTACAACAGATTTCTCATTAGAAACCGTGGATTCTGGAAGTGAGTGACACAGCACTTTTAAACTGCTTTTAAAAAGTTAACAAGGATAGAAAAAAAATATCATTCAATATGAAATAAAGATATCTCTGGTTGATGGATATCCAAGAGAATCCATCTCAGTGCCTGCTGAGAATTGTTAATGAGAATTTCTTTAGACAAAAGTAAAGTGATAACAAAAGAAAAGCTAGAGTATCAGGCACAGAGAAAGTACAACAACTAACAAATATAGTGAATCTTTTTCTCTTAAGTTATTTGAAAGGTTTGAAGTGAAGATGGTAAGATACTCAGTGTCAGTGGATGCAGTGCATCAGCTAACAGCATCATATAAAGGAGAAGATAAAGGGGTTTACACATATTTTATGTGTGAACTTACCTGGGCGCTGGGGTTCCCAGATATTCAGACAAATATTATTCTAGGTGTTTCTGTTGGATGTTTTGTTGGATGAGATTAATACTTAGATGTGTAAGTAGATAAAGAAATTGCCCTCTGTAGTATAGATAGGCCTCATGCAATCAGTTCAGGGCTTAAATATAACACAAGTTTGATAATAGTCTGAGGAGAAGAGAATTATCTGGAAATAGAACATCTGCTCTTTTGTTGTCACTGTCTTCAGATTTGGACATAAGATCTTCC
The DNA here is from genome assembly GCF_024711535.1 of Dipodomys merriami. Lineage (NCBI taxonomy): Eukaryota > Metazoa > Chordata > Mammalia > Rodentia > Heteromyidae > Dipodomys > Dipodomys merriami. Next base: position 57,843,510 of record NW_027206512.1, read on the forward strand.
TGATTCTTTAACAGCATGTTGGCCTTCAGATTTAGACTATATTTAAGGAAAGTCCTTTGCCATAGTGTAATATGAGGGACCTAGAATCAAATTTCAAACACAGTCCATATTACCAGACTAATCTCTCATATCTGTCCACATTTCTACTGGCATTTTGGTTTTCTGAGTTCTTGCCAGAATTGGAAATTAAACTCTGCACTGTATTATAGAGCCCCTGTAGTCCCTATCTCCAAACCTGTCTAAATATTCTTGCCATAAATTGGCTCCAAGATTTCTAGAAAACAAGGCTTCTTGTCACAACAGTTACCCTGCACCTAGAGCCATTTTTTTTTTTTGCATTAACCCTATTTTTCACCTCTGTGACAAGAACCTGGAAAAATAAACTTAAGAGAGGAAAGATTCCTTTTGGCTCATGGAATCAGAGGTCTCAGTCTGTGATCACGTGGCTTCATTGTTTCTGGACTGTGGTGGTGTAGAACACTACAGTGGAAGGATGTGGTGGCGTAGAGCTGCTCACCTCTTGGCTGTCAGGAAGCAGCGAGTTTGTCTCGCCAAGCTGGATTCCTTCTTTCTGTTTTATGCCATCTGGACCCCCGAAGATTTTATGGTGCTGCCCACACTCATGGTATTGCTGCTATCCCTTAACCATCTCTAGCCTCACAGGCAAACCTGGAGATGTGCTTTATTAATCTTCTAGGCATTTCTAAACTTAGTCATGTTGACCTTCAGGATTTAACCACTATAATATGTAGAAGGATAGCCTGACAGATTAGTTCTTTTATAACTAATACTCACATGCCTATCAGTCCTTTTAATAAATTATGGCTATCCTCGTTCATCTAATTCTTTGACCGTCTGCCTCTACCACCATTTTAAATGTTGACATCTTATCATTTCATCTGTATTTTATGTCTTGAAAAGATTAGGATGTATTTAAAGGGATAACTCTAACTTTAAAAGTCAATTCCTTAATATCATATTCACCATTTATTTTATAGTTCATTTGTTCATAAGAATTGTTCAAGGTCTATATTTTGATACTTTTGATACTCTCTTGATATGTCTTAATTCTATCTTAAACACACATTCCTCTTCGCTCTTTCCCCCCTCTTCTTCCTTTCTTTTTCCTCTTCCTCCTCTTCTTCCTATTCTCCCACCTCTTCCTCTTTTTTTTCTTCCTTCTCTTCTTGCAATTTGTAGAAGATACTGGGTTGTCTTCTGAGTTTTCTCATTGCCAGTATTTTATTGATTATACTCATTTTTGGCATTATTTACCTTGTGTTCCTTGTCTTCTGCGTTTCCCATATAAGTTTGAATTATTTTTTTTAAAGCTTGATCAGGTATGAACTTTTGGCAAGAGTACTTTGTGGATGCCAGTGTGTTTTTCTGTCAAGCAAGCACTAAGGCCAGTTCTCATTTTGAGATGTGAGGCAGCTGCTGATGGTCATGTCAGGTTGCAATGTCAACATCCTCTAGACTGGAAAATGTAGGCATTCCAACTGAATCAGTCTTATTCATTTACTAGCAGAAATATTTCTGTAAACAGGAATACCTTCTTGTCAGTCTTTTGGATATCCTTACATACAGTGTATATTTCTTTAAAAGGTGAAATGAATACTACTTTCTTTTTTAGAAATTAATTTTTAGACTAAATTGTGTATGCACTAGATACTCCTAGGGATTAACCAAAGTGTATTGATTTTCTCATTTTTGTTTTATTTTTAAGTGTCATTGTAAGCTGATAGATTTTTAACATCTTAAAGTGTTTTAATCCATTACATTTAATTTTCTTATTCATGTTCAAATTATCCCATAGTTGGCTGGTTTATGCCTCTAAGTTATCCCTCTAACTTATTTGTTGCATTTCTGTCCTAGGGTGGGGCATTCTTTTTTTTTAAAAATTATCTTTAAGTAGTTGTATAAAGGAGTTGCCACTCAACAAAGTAGTTTATGAACACAGTGTGAGGTAGGACACTTTTGGTTTTGGTTAGCAGAGAATAGTAATTAGACATGACAATAGTGTGGTTACTTTTTCTTTATTAAGAAGTTATCTTAGGGGCTGGGAATGTGGCTCAGTGGTAGAGCACTTGCCTTGCATGCATGAGGCCCTGGGTTCGATTCCTCAGCACCACATAAGCAAAAAGAAAAGACCAGGAAAAAAAAAAGAAAAAAGAAAAAAGCCAGAAGTGGCGCTGTGGCTAAAGTGGTAGAGCACTAGCTTTGAGCTGAAGAGCTGAGGGACAGCGCCCAGGCCCAGAGTTCAGGCCCCACGACCTGACCCCCCCCCCCCCAAAAAAAGAAGTTATCTATATATTCAGAATACTAACCCTGCCCTCTCTGACACAAGTTGCAGCTCTTCTCCATGACGATCATTTGGCTTTTATATTGCTTATAGTGTCTCTAAAATCTATCTATATATATTTGTTTTCATATGAATTTTAAAACTCATTTTGAATTCCATTTAAATATTCTGGCTAAATTGGATTAATAAATTATGAGAAACTATTGAAATCTAGACTGACTATCTGAAATCTCATTCAAATTTGGGGATTAAAACATTTTCTAAAAATAAGGTATACTAATAAGTTTACCACCTACAATCTTTCTTCGAGAAAACACAGGAAAACAAAATAAAATATTTTCTAATATACTGTTGCAAACATGATGAACATACCAGCCACATCCCCTTCTTTCTTGCTGTTAGAATTCAGAATACTTTCCTAAGTACCAAGTGAGCATGTGTACATAGGACAGCCACCTTTCCTGAGCTGCAAGGATGGATTGTGGTTATGTGAACTCAGCCATAGTCATCTCATTGTTCTTGCTAGTGATGGGAGCAGGGATTAGAGATGAGTGTTTCTAGAAAAGATTTTCCTTGGGGCCTTTGAGAAGAGACATCCTTTTCTGCCTCAGATGCTACTTATCTGCAAGTGGCATAAGAAACACCACTGCCATTTTAAAATAGTAAGGAGACTCACTGGTATGCTAATCTTGGCAGAAAAGAAAGGGAACACCTGACACGATGTGGTGAAGCTGTAAAACAAGCCAATCCTGGAAGAGCCTGTGCCCAGATTCTAGTTAGGGAATGATGAATGATCCCACCTTTCAAAACACTGCTGGAGGGGTTTTGTTCCTTGTGGCTGGGAATGCCTCCAAGGACACACAGATTTCATGCAGGAGGGGTTGAAATTAAGACACACTGATGAGCGAAGGAACCAGCTGAACTCATAGTTAAAATTAATTGTTATTAATTAAATGGAAAGGATTCCCAAAACATAAGAAACACAAAGGAAAAAAAAAAAAGAATTGACATTCCAGGTGTTTCCAAGAAAACCTGGGCAATGTGGTGATGCAGAGAAGTACATCTGTGCTAAAGTCTTTGTCCATTGGATGGGATAAATAGGGGATAGCTCTGATCAGCATTTCTCAGCCTAGCTGCGAAATTATTCTCCTATGGCACATTAAATGCTGATATTCAGGCCACTATGGACATGTGGTGGTAGTGGTCTTTGATTAACATGTATTTTAAAATGTACTTTATATTCTATGTTTTTTAAAAACAAGATTAACAGATTTAAAAAGGCAAAAGCTGACAAGAATTAAGTAGCACTATTGTTAAAATAGACACAAGATCAACAGTACTAAATGAAGCATCTCTGAACAACGCTGAAATATTTGGGGTTTGAGCATTTGTCTTAACCCAGATTACTTTGATTCCTCCTTTAATTCCATCCGATTGACATGGAGGCCAATGGGCACCCTTGCTCACAACAGCCTTCCTGAGACCCTTGGGAGACTTAGAAGAAGACATGCGTATCCATTCTACTTTGATCTCAAAGCAAGAAGAATCCATTTCCTTTGTCTACTTCTTCACATCTCTTCTCCTGACTGCTGTGAGTCAGGCACAAGGCTTTCCTCTGTCTCCCGTCCTCCCAATAGTGCTGGACACTGGAGCAACCTTTTACGTTAGCTCCTATTTCTCACTGTCTCACACAAGCCATGCCCATTTTGTTTGTTTTTAGTCTAAGAATAGGCTTCATAATAAACTTCAATTTGCTCTATAGAACACCATAGACAGTAATTTGATAAATTCAAATGACTTTTAAGACATTTGCTCACATTTTCATTTTGAAGGAAAACATTTTGCTTCCTCAGGACTACCCTTTAGCCTTCTGAATTTAGTCCTGTATCTTCTGAAATTCGATGTCTCACATCAATCATTCTGCCTGATGTGAACCTGAAACAATGACTTTTTTTATTGTGAAAATACTGTACAGAGGGGTTACAATTACATGGGCAAGGTAATGAGTACATTTCTTATCAAGCATTGTAGCCTACTCCTTTGTTTCCCCTTCCCATCCTATCCTCCCCCCACCCCTCACCCAATCCCCCCCTGCCCCGCACCAAAGTTGTAAAGTTCGTTTTCGACATGACAACTTGTACATCTCATTATTGCAATGGGTCCACTTATATCCCTATTTAAACAATTTATTTTTTTCCTTCCCCTCCACAAATTATACCGACATCAAATACAGTAAAAGCAGGGGTTATACTGTAGGAGAGGGACATACAAAGCAACAAAGAAATAATCTTATAAATGTGTTAGAAACAATTGCACAAAAGAAAAAAATACATTTGAATACATATGTTAGGGTTCATTTCCCTAACATCAACTTATCTGATCTTTTCTGCTTGACTCAGACATATACTAGGTATTGAAAATAAGGGAAACCATGGGACCTATGTTTCTTTGGGCCTGGCTTACTTCACTTAATATAATTTTTTCCATGCCTTTCCATTTCCTAACAAATGGGGCAATGTTATTCTTTCTGATGGAGGCATAGAATTCCATTGTGTATATATACCACATTTTCTTGATCCATTCATCTACTGAGGGGCATCTGGGTTGGTTCCATATCTTAGCTATGGTAAATAATGCTGCAATAAACATAGTCGTGCTGGTAGGTTTAGTGTGATCTTGTTTATGAACATTTGGGTAAATGCCCAAAAGTGGGATTGCTGGGTCATAGGGGAGCTCTATGTGGAGTCTTTTGAGGAAGCTCCATACTGCTTTCCAAAGTAGTTGAACAAGTTTACACTCCCACCAACAATGTAGTAAGGTTCCCTTCTGTCCACATCCCCTCCAGCATCTGTTGTTATTAGAGTTCTTGATTTTAGCCATTCTAACTGGAGTGAGGTGGTATCTCAATGTTGTTTTGATTTGCATTTCATTTATGGCTAGGGAGGTTGAGCATTTCTTCATGTGTCTATTAGCCATCCTTCTTTCCTCTTCAGAGAAGTTTCTCTTTAAGTCATTAGCCCACTTATTTATTGGGCAGTCGAAACAATAACCAAGTTTATTGTGAGATGTAATAGATTATGCTGCATAAACAACCATTGGCTCAAGACAATAACCATCAGTTACTGCTCACAAGTCAATGGGTTTAGTGGTGCTTCAGAATCAGGCCAGGATAAACTGATCTTGGCTGGGCGTACTCCTATATCTGTGGTCAACTAGAAGATCAACTGGAGCCTTGCTGATGTGGAATGACTTCGGTTCATGCACCCTCTCGGTGGTTCTTTATCCCCCAGCCAGCTGGTGTGAGCTGCTGGCACAATATGATCCTGAAACTATGAGTAGAAATCACGGGGTTAGTACAGATTTGGAGGTTGATGTTATAAATTCTTCTTCTGTGTGGGAAAGCCTGCAAAACCTCATTGTAAAAGTGCTTGACTGTAAAGAGGAGCCATCAACTTTCAGCTTGGTAAGCATAGAGCCTCACTTCCTTCTGTTTCTTGGATCGTGGTTACCATGTTTAGCTGTATAGGCTTCATTATTACATATATACATCCTAATTCTGTTCTACAAGAAGCAAATTCCACTGCTTCTTGCTAATATGTTCATCAAATAGAGATCTGATGCACACACACAGACACAGACACACACGCACACACGCACACACACGCGCGCGCACGCGCACACACACACACACACACACACACACACACACACACACACACACACACACACACACACAGAGTCCTGAGGAGTAGCTCAACTGCTTACAATATTGGTTTCTGGGACATAAAAATCGTCTGCCAGCCTAAAATTCAACCACCAATCCTAACATATTAGAGATTTAAATATACTGATTTGCAGCTATTTTACACAGTGGTATTAAAATTCCTTAAGCAACAGAAACCTCACACTGTTGACCCTTTAAAATAAATATTTATAAGTTACATTTTCAAGTAAAAAAAATCCTGTCTATTGGGCTGTGTTAGCTACGGTTAAATGTATTCTGCAGGTAGTTTAGCACTAAACTTTACAACAAATATTTTCGAGGCTTGAATATCCATTTTTGGTGAGGCTCTGAGATCATTGACACAAATAAAGGGCCTGGACTTTGTTGTATCACTTTCTTGTTTCAGAGAAAAAGGGGACTTTCATTAGGGTAGAGTCTTCATTTTGAAAAGATTATTCCATTAGGATTGCTGCATTGCTGGAGCGTAGATGAGTATCTATTTCTGTACATTAAGATCCAAATTCCATGTAAGCTGCCTCCTTCGAACTAAGGTTGCTATTAATAGATTCCCGCAGTGTTCTGCTCCGTGTAGAAAGCAGGAGAGAGGTAGCAATCTTTAATTTACTGGAGAATAGAACACCTTCACACAACCATTATTTCTGAGCAACCTTTACCTTCTAAGTGATCTATTTGTACAATGCGATGGATGTTTGAGGTTTTGCATTACTAGAGGTTAGAAATCACACATTTGTGTAAGATCTCTGGCAGGCTGATTGCAAATGCATTTTTTATTGCCCTAGGCAGGAAGGCTTGTTAATAATCTCAACTTTTGAAAAACATCCTACATTTGCATTGGCTAAATATTATTAATATCTGTATAGTAAAACTTGTTAATTTTCCCATACTGTTCAGCGATTCTGTAATTATCTGACATATCTGGGTTGCAGCTCATTTTTAGTGATATCTGGAAGATGGTTTAATAAACAATAAAATACTTGGCACCCAATTTTAAGAAGAATACACATCTCCCAAACAACATATTTGGCTTTAAAATACTTAGAAACACCTATTCTCCTCCCAATCGTGAAATCAAAGGTCATTTTTGCTATGGAATCTGGTGTTAATTATGAAGCATTCTTGCTTTCTTAATGAGGAAAGCCTCAACATATTTGAAAGAAATAACTATAATAAAAGTATATAATCTAGGCCCCTGCTGGACAATCATTTATATATGAGGGTAAATTCAGGAAAATTAAAATGTTTGTGTTATGTTTATTTGTTGTGTTGTTGTTCAGAATAGAAAAGGTCAATGAAAAAGATGGATATTACTTTTCAGCCATTAAAATATTAATATCAGGAGATTTGAGAACTAGCAATAGAATATGATTTTCTTTTATGCTTTACATTTTGAGAGCTGGTAGAGTTTACTGGGATATGTTTGTATGTGGTACTTCACTTTGTGCCTGTGTAATAACAGGAATTAGAGTTCTACTTTATTGCTGCTAATAGAGGTCTTCATGGCCATAGGGTTGGAGTGAAGATTGGCTCAATTCATGCAGGGTTATAGGTATCCTAGCCTGAAGTGGACCAGACACTGTGCTAGGAAGAAGGATATGGGAAGGACAATCTGCCTTCTCTTCTCAGCAAACTCAACTCTAGTCTTAGCTCTACGTGGAATTCACAATGCCTTTGAACTTCCCGAGCTGCAGTTTTTGCATTCACAGAGGAGCCGCAGAGACTAGGTTACTGTTTCTAAGGTGTCATCCTTCCTGTTTCGGTCTCTACAGCCTTTGTGATGGTCATCAGACACCAGTATCCTGTGCTTCAGATTTTTCTGTAATTCCATGGATTTTTGTCTTCCTACATTTATTTATTTGAAAGGAAACTTTTCATTGCGATGTAAAATGGAAACCCAGTTGCCATGGAAAAAACTGTAACCAACTCCCCTGAAATAACACAGTGCCACTCAGTCTTCATCCCTGCCGTGGCCTGCTTACCCTATGCAACATAGGCTTTTTGCTTCTTTTCAAAAGGAGGATTGGCCAGTGTTAGAAAATTCGGGGAGATTTTCTCCTTGACACATCCCAGTAAGGGAATGGAATTGAAGTAAAAGGGAATCCCTGGAACCTTCCACAGCGCAACTTCAGGCCACTTAATTCTTTGTTTTTGTAGCACCCTAACACTCTTTACTCACAATAGCCTGATTCCTGCACTTTAAGAAACACTGGCAAAAAAATAGATCTTTTAGCACTGCAAGAGTCTATCATTTATCTGTTTGTAAAGCTCTGAAAAATAGAGGTCCCCATGGCAATGTGGGCCTATCGTTCACAGCTGTCAGGTACCAGAGTTCTTTCTCTACTTCAACCCCTCCTGCTGTTCTGGAAGCTCAGGTTCTATTAGCCCAGCCTCGGTGGAAACAGGCAACATCTGTTCACCATCTTTCCTAAAACTCCCCTCTTGTACAGGAAGATTGCTAGTGAGTCACCATTTGGTCTTTGTTTCTCTCAGCCAAATGATGTCAGATCCATCTTTCAGTCTCAGCTCTTCCATCTCCTTTTCCAACTTTTTTTGTTGCTCCCTAATTTCCAGCACATTCTAGAGTAACTTCTGGCTTCATAAATTTTTCCCAGTCTGAAACCGGAGTATAAAAGTGTTTTGGAAAGTCATGTATCTTATGTGTAGAAGTACCAAAGTATAGATAAAACAACTGGTACCCTTGTCCAGATGTCTAGACCAGTGGTACGAAATAAGCTGCATGAATACCAGATAGAGATGATACTATTTGAGTCTAGAAGTGGGCTGGCAGTAGAGAGCAGTAGTCTTGCAAAAATGCATGTGGTCAGCTTGTACTAAGATCTACTGATCAGAATCATTTGTGCTAGACCTCTAGAATCTGTTTTTAACAATCTCTCCAGTCAGTGAATAGACCAAATCAAATGAAAGATTTAGCTGAACTCACCGTGCATATGGCTTTGACTTTTGGAAATTACAAGATCACAACTTTCTAGCTTCCCTTATGAATTATATAATCTAAAAACAATTTTCTAGACTTCTGTCCCCTCCTAGAATTGAATGAATTAAGGTGTCCCTGTGATAAAGTCTTCATAGAGGTCTAATATCAGCCATTGTTTCCCACCATGTTTGCATTATTTTGGTTCCTATAAGTGAGAATAAGGTGAATGCAAAATGATTCTTGTACATCGATGACCAGTAAAAGTAGTGAAATGAAAGTTAAACCCCAAAGATATGTGATTCAGTAGGAATGAAAGAGATTTCGGAATGGAGGCTATTTGCCTTCATTTTAATTCCTCTCCTTTGTTTCTTAGCTCTGTAAACATTTGAATATGGAATGCTATTCAATTCTGTAATAGAAAACAACAAATAGATTTATTGGGCTTTTCCAACTATGATCCTTCTGTGATTCTACATACCACCTTTCTAACTTCTGATTATGGTTCAAATACTCCTTCTTAGTCAAACCCTGACTTTCTTTAGCTGATCTTTTGCTAGCTTTTTAACTGCTATATGGTGTCAGTGCCACAAATCCCTCATTAATTGATTACCAATCAGTGCTTTCAGCCCAGCATGCTGATTTGCTCAGATGTGACATGGTATTATAGTAGGGAAGTCTGAATGAGAGAAATAGGAAAAATAAATTTGACTTGGGTCTTTAGCCTTACTGCTTTTTAAAATAAAAAATATCAAAACATAGGAAGTTCCCATTAGGATCTGACATATAGTAATTGGAAAGTCAGGGTGACATTTCTGACTAAGAGTTTAGTATATAGTTGGTAATAATGGTTACTATGTTAGCACTTACATGAAGCCAGGGCTGTACTAATTAGATATCTGGGTGCAAAGATAAGAGAGTCAGATGAGAGACACACACATAAGTGCTTCTAGCAAAAGTGCGTGGACAAAATGCTCTAGGATTATGGTGGGAGGAGCTTCTGGAAGACTCTGGGTAGGCTTCATGTAGGAGGGAGTTTTCTAGCTCCCACAGTCAAATCTGAGCAAGAGTATTGGTAGCATAGAAAAAATCCAGGTGCTGTTCTGAATATAAGCACTAAGGACATAGAAGAATCTTGTATAGTCTATGCACATTTCAAACATCCTAATTCTATGTTCCTGGAAGAGTGGGATGTGGAAAGAGAAAGAACGCTAGAGATTAGAAAGGTAGATTGGTGTGAACAGGGAGCTTCCCAAGCTAGAAGAATTTAGACATTACTCAGGAGTAAGAGTTGCAGTGTGTAAGTCACTCTGACACCTGCATCACCTGAAAAGCTACAATTAAGTCCCCCCCCCATTGATTCTTATAAGCAGGGGGTGGGGGAAACAGCTCACAGGGAGGTATATGGATGAGAGGAGAATTTTAGAGCCATCCTTTCCAAAATGGTGGACATATTGGAAGGACTAAGTTTTCAGATTTGTTGAAAACAGGGACCTTATTTCTCATGCATTCCAGTGACTTGCTGTGTCAAACTTTTAGCCAAGTCAACATAAAGTTTGTGATGAAACTACAAAGTACCATAGTGGCACGAGTTGTTGCCTTGGTAACACTGACAAAGATCTGGTGGAGGATTCTGGGTAAATGTCCACGCTGTAGGTAAATTACTATTTGGTCTATTTGGGTCCAGCAGGTTAACACCACAGAAAAGCCTAGCTTGGCATTTCCTGACTTGGAAGTGCTTTAATTCTCCTCTTTTGGCAACGTATACCCCAGGGCTTTGCTCTGGGTCGGCCCATCGCGAGGCAAAGGTGTGATTGGATGGGCTTTTGACAGGCCTGCCATGCCCAAAAATACCTTGCCAGCCCCAATACTCCCACTCTGAGAGGCTTTTTTCCCCTCTAATGGTTAATGTATTATTTCCAGAAAGCTCTGTCAGTGTAGATACATGACTGGAGAACAACTACATGAAACAAACAGCAGAGAAAAATTCAGGTGGCGTAAGAGAAAACAGCAGAGTGAAGATGGTCTAGGTCCTAGGTTCTAACAGAGCCTTCTAATCTTGGGCAAATCTCAACAGTTTCCTAACACCTTCTGAGGGTTCCATGATGCACGAGGTAAAGGCCCAGCTTCTAACCTGATGCTAGAGGTACTCTATGATGTGGCTACAATGTACTTGCTGTGTCTACAGCAGCTCTAAAAATAGATAGCACAGTGGCTATTTGATATTTATCTCTCAAAAGCAAGGCTGTGTTCTTCTTTAATTTGTTTTCACCCCACCCAGTACCTTGAAAACACCTTGCTATCTTTCAAGGTGCTCCATGAATGCTTCCTAATCAGGATATGAGGTAGGCTCTCGAGGCTCCTGCCTATGAAGAAATTTTTGGTGACGAAGAACTCCTAGGAACAGGATTCCTTTGCAGGTCCTGTATTTCTTTCATAGGGCCATAGTGATTACCAGAAATTTGGTGACCTCAAGCAGAAGAAACTCATTCTCTGAATCCTTGCTTTCCTCGTCAAGATTCTGTTGCTTGGTTTTTGGCTGCAAAGCCCCTAATCTCGATCTCTGTTTTCACATGGCCCTGCTCTGTGTTTTCTCCTCTTCTTCCCTGCTTGCCTTTCTTATTACACATGTGTCTGGTCGTTAGACTTCTGGCCCTCTAATCCAAGATGATTTCAGCTCAACATTCTTAACTATATCTATAAAGGCACTTCTATTTTTTCAAATAAAGTTATTCTCACAGGTTCTGCATGAACCCACATAGATCCATTGACAGAATTGGAGTCTAAATGAAAGGTTAGGTGGATAGCCCAGTCACAGAGAGGGCAGAAGGCAAAGTAAGTTTAGTAACACACCTTGACTTGGTGCTGAACTCTCGCGCCGCTAACCTAGGTTCGTTCCTTCAAATTGTTCCATGTCAGGATAAGAGCATAGAGTCTAAGATTTGTATACTCATGCCAAAGGTGAGGATGAAGCAGGAGAAAGATTTAAGTAAATTTTCATATACTCTGATTCAGTAATTCCTCAATCTTGAGACAAAGAGTTGGTTATAAGCGTATTTATGGATACAGAAATAGGACTAATACTTCCAACAACAGGGGATCATTTGAATACATGATGGTTATCATAATCCAATGATGGAAAATAAGAGAAATAAGAAACTCAAGAACTTTCTAGCCTCTGCTGGCTTTGAACTACAATCCTCAGATCTCAGCCTCCTGAGTAGCTAGGATTAGGGGCATGAGCCACTGGTGCCTGGCTCCAAGACTTTTTTTTATCAGTAAGTTTTTGTCTTTTGGTCTTTCAGCATGAGCATATATTATATGATAAAATATAAAATGTGATCTCAGTGCATTCTTTTCTTTGACTATGTGTACTAGCTGCTATGATATTTATCTAGACATGGTGGTCTTGCACATTACTTGCATGGTCACAATTAAAAATAGCATCCATTCTTCTAGTAGTATGAAGCAGAGGCAGACTAATGAGAAGTCTGTTTGAACCTTCAGAAAACACAGGCACAGACTGAGGAGCCTCATCCTACTCGTCTTTCAGAACCTATGGCTGTTGTACCCTCTGCAATACCCGCAGTTTGCATCATGAGAGGCCTTTATAATTCGAGGCTAATTAGCAATGCTCCTTCTCAGAGAACCATTTCCCAGTATTCTTACCTCTCACTTTGATTACATGACATAATTCCTTTTTTCGGGGGGAGGGAATACAACTTATCACTAATTACAAACATTTCTTTTATTGATTTGTTCTATTGCGTATTTTCTTGTTCCTGTGTACAAAATGTAGTATGAACACCTGTAGTTCTATACTAGAAATAACTAATATTTCCAGCCATATGAACACCTATCATGCATATAACATGGCAGGTATTTTTGGAGGGGCTTGCTTGCATATATATTTCCCCACTTACTCTTTATAGGAGCCTATGAAGAAACTATTACATTAGCCTATTAGCCTATTAATCCTTTTTTTTGGTGTGCCTGTCCCAGGGCTTCACTCGGGATCTGTGCACTGTCCCTGAGTTTTTTTTTCCCCCCAAGGCACTCTACTATTTGAGCTACAGATCTACTTCTGGCTTTTTTGCTGGTTAATTGGAGATGAGAGTCTCATAGACTTTCTTGCCTGTGATAGCTTTGAACAGTGATCTTGCATGTCCTGTGTAGCTAGGATTACAGGAGTGAGCTGCCAGCACCTGGCTGTATTATTTTTAAAATGAAGAGATTGAAGCACCGAGAGGATGCACCATTTGCTCAAGATTACAGTCTCCTTAATCATTGGGCTATGCTAATCTATGCGTGGATACAGATTCTATGATTCTTACATCACTCTATCTTTGATTCTGATAATATTCTTTATATCCTTATGAGCTAGAAGAAAAGAATAAATACAGTATTGAACATGCATTGTTCCTTCTTTTGTTAGCTGTTAGCACATTCATTTTTATTGGCATGAATCATGAAGAGGCAAAATCACATGCTTTTGGGGTTAAGTAAACTATCTCTTCTCTAATTCCTTGGGCTGAAATTCTGTAGCCATGACTCTAAAGTTTCCCTGCCCCCAAACAACATTAACAATAACAATAACCTTTGTTTTAGCAGGAGTAGTGGCAAGAAGATTCGCTTTCTCCTTGGGAAAGCTTAAAGTTTCACTTGCTATGGTCCATAAAGTATCCAGAATAATTCTATGCATAGTCATTAAAGAACTCTATAAAAGGCACTGAATATTGAGACCACTCAAGCAATCTGATTGCTTAATTAAATCTCCAGAAATGCTCGATATGTGCCAATTGAAACTGTATCACCCATAAAAAGGAGCTACATGGCTTCTCCTCCTCTTCTTCTTTTCCTTCTCATTTTTTCTTGATAACAGAAGTAATGAAGTTGACCTGTGGCATTTCCTGGAGATTAATGACTGACTAGGCTTTATGACCATCCACTGCCCCTCTAGGGGACTCTCTGGCCCTCCCAACCTGTCATCCATCCCCTGAGAAGTGTCCACATGTCACTCTGGCTTGCTAAGGGATGTCAGTATTTGCCAAAGCTGGTAGCAATTTGGTGTGTGAATCTTGATGTGTAGATTCTGGGACACTCTGTGGCAATGTTGACATCTCTGAAGAAGACATCCTAACTCACCTCAGCGGTGGCCTCAGTGTGTACACAAAACTCTTTCATCCACACCGCATTTCAGCATGATAGTTTAAAGACACGCGCAATGCAATTTTTTTCTTCTGCTGTCAGCGCTTTGTTCTCTTGTCTTTTTGCAATGTGACTTCTTAAATCCAGGAATGGGTATAACATGTTTTGGGATCACAGCCTAAACATACTGTTTGAAGTGATCGGTGGGTTGCAGATGAGGAAAGAATTCTGAATATACATAGAACAAGGCGAGCAAGTTTCTTCCACCCCATCTGATGAGGGCTGCAAGTACTGCAGAAAACATCCACAGTGGGTTGCAGTTCAAATTCAGCTTTCTTTGCTTTCTGGCTGCTAAAAGACACACGAAACTGAAAAAATGCAGTCTCTGGCTCTTTATGTCCAGAACATCCACACAGAAAATCCTCAGCTCTGGCTTCACATCTGTCCACAGCCATGACACAGCTGTGTAAGCCTCTATTATCAGGGTTGACCCTGAGGACTTTGTCTAATGCCATAAGTACACTGGCCCCTGACAGGTGTTAGATGGCACAGAGTGCCTCCTAAGTGCCTGGCATCAATCTTGTTTTGCAGGACAGGAAGCTACGCTCCAAGATTATTATGCATTATTATTATGTATTATGTAGTATTATGTTTTCCACAGGCAGAGGAGGTATTCTGTTTTCTATCTCTAAATTCAGTTTCTTTCTCTGATCTTGTCATTTCCTATCTTCCAAACAGGGCTTCTTATTCATTCATTTTATCCTTTAAATAATTTCTTCCACTTATCAGAGCAAGTGAAGAGCCTTAAAGAACAATAGTTTAGCTAGGTGCTTGTGGTTCATGCTTGTAGACTTAACTATTCAGGAGGCTGAGATCTTGGGTTGGAGGCATGGTTTAGTTGGTAAAGCACCAGTCAGTGAGTCAAAGCATCAGGTGCTGTGTTCAAGTCCTGCTCTCAGACCAAAAAGAGAAAGAAATGAGGCTGAGATCTGAGGATAGCTGCTTAAAGCCATCCTGAATAGGAAAGTCTTTGAGACTCTTAACTCCAATTAGCAGGCAAAAAAGCCAGATTTGGAGCTGTGACTCAAGTGGTAGATCACCAGCCTTAAGTGGAAAAGCTAAGAGATAGTGCCCAGGCTCTGAGTTCAAGCTCCTATACTGGTATATACATACACACAAAAGAACAATAATTTAATATCTGCCTTACAAGAATGAGGTCCTGACTTCAAATCCTGCTAGTGCCATCTCCTCCCCACACAGCAGTAAAAATTGCTAGTGTGCAGTGTTAACGAAGGCATACATTCCCCATACATTATCTCAGCGAAGAACAGTTACTGCTGCGTTATGGAAAAGGATGATAGAAATGGATGAGGCCAAGTGTCCTGTTTCGTTTCAGGTATATCTGCATCCCATGTGGTTATGCTGTCATGCTAGTCAATGGGGACTATTCCCTATGGATTGTTTTATGGTTTAGTAATTTTTTCCCCTACAGTATAGAATCAAATATAACAGTTGCATAAGCTGAAAATAAAATCTTAGCGAGCTCAGGACAAATAATGCAGATGCCTATGAGAAGATGAGCTGAGAGACAGAATGAAGCTCCCTTTAGACGTAGTATGGGATGGGCTTTAGTACTCATTTTAAACATGACGGAAATACTTAATCTGGTAAAATTCCTCATTGTATTTATTTAGTCAGTCTTGGTGCTTGAACTCAGGGCCTGGGCACTGTCCCTGAGCTCTTTTGCTCAAAGCTAAAGCTCTATCATTTTGAGCCACAGCTGCACTTCTGGTTTTCTGGTTGTTGATGTGAGATAAGAGCCTCACAGACTTTCTTGTCAGGGCTGGTTTTGAACTGCAATCCTCTGATCTAAGCCTCCCGAGTAGCTAGGAGTACAGGCATGAACCACCGTACCCGGCAAGTCCTCATATTTTTAAATTTATCCACTGGTGACGTGAAATGATGTGTAGAAAGAACAGGAAGTTGGTTGGACAGACACTTGTAAGTTTTGATTGCTAGGCTTGGATCATAAAGGGTACACTTTATAAATTCACAGGACGCTAAGGCCAAATCATTTGTTTCATACCTTATATTCTTTGGAGTAAGGAACAAAAATAACATTTGTCTTTAAACAGATAATATCTGTCTTTAAACAAATATCTGTCATTAAGCAGATACTGTTTTCACCTTGTTTTCTTCTCTTAAGCAGTTGATGGACTGCGTATCTCCATGTACCAGGTACTTTAGTAATATTAGACTGCGAGGATTGAGAAAGACCCACCATTGTACTCAGAATGCTTGGGGTCTAACAGACCAAAATTAGGATCTTTGCTTCTGCAATGGTCTCCCTATTTTGTAGCCATACTCACGGGGTCCTGGTTTATCATGTATGCATCACCAAATTCTTCTGATGCATAGAATTGTGAATTGTGGTCACACACATTCGAAAGGAAGAAGAGACAGGGTTTAAAGGTACTCTAAACATAATTCTAAGTTAGAATCGGGCCTGGGAACGTCTGCCACCTCTCCAAAGTCCATCCCAAGTTCCATCTCTCCGGGCTCCCCAACCCCCCGTCCCCAGCCTCACAGCCCCTTCCCCAGCGTGACTCCAGTGCTGATCTTCCATAGCTGGAGAAGAAAGCGGAGAGGCCACTGTGCAGTTTGAAGGCACTACATCCCTTTCCTGCTCCAGTTGAAGTATCTTCCCTTCATAGTAGATCCGCTGGATCTCCACTTGGCGGCTATTAGAGCTCCTCCTTCCGGTCAAAGCGAGGAAGGGGTAGAAGTGGTCCAAAGCGTATCCCAACAGGGATGGAAAAAAATCTGCAAAAATAAGACTACTCTGTCAGTCTTTATATGATGCTGTTTCACAGCCTCAGGAGAAAACAAAACCAAAACAAAATAAGGAAACAACACTGGAATTCCAGACTCCACGGTAATTTATTTTCTTAGAAGAGCTTCCTCCTATGGCTCTGGAGGACTTGATTTGCCATCAATATTTAAAATGAAAATAAAGTAGTTCTTAAAAAATAAAGATCGCTTAAAACATAGTGCTACTTGAATGTCAAGAAGCCATTATGTTTAATAGCATTTTTTAAACTATTAAAGTTGAGTGGTTACTTTTTATTTTGCATTTAGTCACTCATGGGAGACATTTATTTAGTCTTATATGCTACAAATAGTGATGATGTTAGTTGAGAAGTTCTCATTTTGAATAATGGTCTCATTTATATAATATATCTTAGTATAATATATTCATATCTTACAAAGAAATGAAAAATACATAAACTGTTATGAGTGAAAAGGGCTCTGAAACTTATGCCCTTAAAACTATAGGATTGTGAAATGAAGCAACATGGTACTTAGCATATGTATGTCCAAAATGTGTGTGTGTGTTCATGATTGCACATATGTCTGTGGCCACCTCTGGGTGAACAGATACCATTAAAAACAAAGAAAAAGATTTTTGCCAATGTGTTTAGTGGATTATACCATCCCATAGTATAATTTGAAAGCATAAGAACTGCAAAGAGAAATCTGGAATATAGATTACCTTTTTACTCCTAGAGTTATTTTTATAAAATTATCATTTTGGGTTAGTTGAACAAACTAGTAGTTGCCACAAACTGATAGAAGGACTTAGTGATTATATAGAAAGCTTGTACCTTTTAAAAGTTTGTTTGTTCAGACTCCTGCCAGACGTCAATGATGTGACTTCTAAACCTCTCAGAGGAGATGATAAGTTCTGGACCAAAAAATTCTGGACTTATTTTTTTAGTACAAATCAGAAATATAGAACACATTCAGAACATAGCCTAGGACATAGATATGTACTGCAGGGAGCAAAAAACAATATGTAAGTCTTTTGGAGATTAGCATCTGATGCTTGAGAATTTGTAGTTCTGGGGTCCTGTAATCCAGGCCCTCTTATTTGTGATCATCTTTATTGAAAACAGTTTAGCACATACTCTATGTCAAGTAATAGGTCCCATGCTTAGGAATTTCATCAGGTTAACTTATTTTATGTAGAAGTAACAGAAAAATTAAGTTGTGGATGAATCCAGGATACAAACAATAGCACGAGCTATCAGTTCTTTGTGCCTCAGCTTTGTGTCTTTGATATTGCTAAACCTAATGATGTCCTTAGAACAGATTCTAAAGCTTAGCACTACTGACACTAGGGGTTGGAATCTTCTTTGTCAGAGAGGGGCACAATGTGTGCCTCTAGGTTGTATAGTATTCTCAAGATGGGAAAAGCAGTTCTGCCTCACCCCAACCCCTTAAATTGTGACAACCTAGAATGTTTCCAGTTGTTGCCAAATATTCCCCCTGTGTCTTTGAGGACCTGAGCATAACTGGAATCAAGATGGCTGCCACATGATCTGGAAGCCATGTCCTTCTAGATTCAGACCTGCAGATAAAAAAAGAGAGAGAGAAAGAAACAAAATAAAAGCAAAACAACAACAAAACACTCCTGTTGAAAATTCCCTGGTAAAAACATTCTCGGCATTCTGAGGTTCACTCTACTGGACCTGTAGAAGTAGATCAGCCTATCCTTGAAGCAATCCCTAGGACACTGCCCCGAAGCCAGCTCTGATTGGCAGGTGCAGGTCACTCGTTGTACCAATACATGGGGATAGAGCACCACAGCTGCCATGTAGATGGAGCTGTGGGGAGAAAGAATATTCAGACATGAACATTAGGGGAGCAGCTTAA